>NW_022196713.1:780485-1357818 GCF_008641045.1 Pistacia vera | reverse complement strand
ATATCTAATACCTTTACTCCTTGTCCTTGATCTGTGTCCAATCCATAAGCACATTATTTGTATGCAAAATAGTTATTTGTTAGTCCTCACTATTATCTTATTTTCCTAGTAAAAAAGTTGATATCGTTGTATCTTGTATCTAGTATCATTTGAACCTATGTGCTGCATCTATTTCTGTGTTTGATTATTTGAATCAGATGGTTGCATGATATTTGGAAACTGTGTTTTATGTTTGCCTCTTGACTGATATCTTTATTCTATTTCATTCACACCTTAGAAGGTTTTCAACCAAATAAACCTAATCCTCTGTGTGCTGCTTGTTGATTTATGTTAAATTTGTACTCTGTTCTGCAGTTTATTGATTTATGATACAAATTCATCGATGTTTAGGAATCTTATTGGTTTAAGATCCATAGGGTAATTAGCTTTTTCCTTCATGAAAATTAAAATTGATTAGAGTTTGCCATTCATTGATGTGGAGGTGGTCTACTTGGGGTTGGAATATTTTGGCAGTGATTGGTATCCCGATATTTGCTCTGATAATATAGTTTTGAATACTAGTGTAGGAAATATATTTTGCATTGGAAGGCCTAGTTTCCAAAATTGTACTCTTGTTGATGTTTGCAAATGACCTTTTAAGATCTTTATCTATATCTTCAATGACCTTTTGTTCATCTGTAACTGAAGTTGACAGGAGTAAAGCTTTTGGTTTGATTTATCATACCCCTGTCTAATCAGGGAAACTGTTAGATTGTCTTTTAGTTTGGATAAAAGTCCTTTTGGCAACCAAATTGTCCCAAAATAAGTTTAGATAATTGTATTGCCTTGAAGATATGTAGCCAGGAAAATTCAGGTGACATTTTCTGTAATAAAACAAGCTTGATGCATTGTGCTTTGAAGGCTGAATCATTGGAGGTACTTGGAAAGTACAGAAAAAGTTGCATATTTGTTGCTTGTGAATGTTAATGTGTTGCTTAAAAAAGATGCAAATGAGAGAGGTCATGATTCTTTGAGACTCCTAATTAGTTGTCTAGATTTGCATTAGTTATTGCTTAAGCGTTCGTCATAAAATGTTAGCTATCTAATTTTTTAAATTTAGAATAAAATTTACCAATTTGGCAGTTACCCATTTATTTAGATAGACATTGGTTGGGAGAAATTGATGTGAATCAACGTCTTCAAAATTCAATTTTGTTTGTAAATAATACAATGAATATTGCACATGTTATATTAATCTTGAGTTGGATATTATTTATGTTAAATTTTGCACATTCTAAATTTTATATTACATCTACAATCACTTACTAACATAAGTACATTAACATATATGATATACCAGCTAATTTAGCTTAAGGTTTGTTTTAATTTAGACATATTTTGTAGTTTCAACTTTCAAGATATGTCTAAAACGTTACAACAATGTTATATTCATTTACATATAATTGTTAGAACCTTGGTGCCCCACATTTTCATTTTATATTTTAAATCCAAATTTATCTGTAATTCTGCTTATTATTAAGTGTACAAACTTACAATTCTTCCCTGCATATAAATACTTATTAATACCAACATAAAATGGAAAAATAAAAAAATTAACATCTAGTTTGTAATATCAATGATCCACGTTAGGGTTATTTCTTGATCTAACAGATGGTTTCCCAAACGATTTTTCAATATAAACCAAAAACCAAAAAATAAATAAATAGGGAGAGAAAAATAAAAATAAAAACAAAAACAAAAACCTTAAGTCTTTTTTTTTTTTTTCTTTTTCCTTTCAAATTTATCCATAATTACACTGTTGAAGGAGCTGCTTAAAGGATAAAGCAAAAGCAAAAGCAAAGGCCAACAATTTATCTTCATGAAAAAAAACGACAATTAATAGAATCCAATTAAATCTGGAAGATCATGTTTATGTTCAGGCACAAAAGGAAGAACATTTGGTGAATCTATGAATGGATTTGACGATCTTTCTGCAACATTTTCTTCTTCATTTACCTTCAAATCTTCGTCAAAAACTTCCCATTCATCGGTTATTATTGTCCTCAACTTTTGTTCTTGATTATCAACACAACTTTCATTTTCTTTCATCACCATGGCTTTCTCTTCAACATCATCATCATCTAAATCCGCCATTTCTGAGTCCTCTTTCTTCTTTAAATCTCCTTTATCATTATTCTCTGGAACGCCATTGATAAGTCTTTCAAGAACTCGAATATCTTCCTCTGGAACCTGTGTGACTTTCGGGAGCTCCAGTGTGTTTAAAATACCAAAATCTCTGCAAAACTCAAAATATAGAGACAATTCGTCGCCTTGTTCGGTTGCTTTCAAAAGAACTTTAAGCGCCAGGGCCACTTCGCCTTGCCCGGCTGAATATATCCTCATTAGAACCCGTGCAATCCCGTTGCAAATTCTGCTATAAACATCATATATTTCGATCACCACACAGTCCATGGCCTCGAGAATCAAAGTCACACGCATATTCTTCCCCAGCGGCTTGATTTGTAGCAATAAATCTAGCAAATCCTGCAAACTTTGCAGCTTATTCAACTCTTGCATCATTGGTTCCTCGCTTGGTTTACTTTGTTCATAAAAAAACGCCGATCTTTGATCCAAAAATGCATAATAAGCCCGAATAAAATTATTAAAACCCCACGAATTGCTCGTTCTTGAATGTCCATCACTGAAACTCGAAAGATCGAAGGGCAAACGTCCAATCCTTTGTACAGCCGGGATCTTACAACAAAAAACGCCATGCATGAGAATCAAACCCTTGAGGGCCACAACCCAACTCTTGGTTTTTTCCATACGTTTAGAGAGAGCCCATACAAGAGGCTTTACACTGAGAGGCGAATTTCGTAACCGCACAAAAACTCTCTGCGCATTTCGATAATCAACGTGCAATTCATCGTGACTTGTTGCTTTGATAATTGCCGCTTCGAGGTCGGGATTACGATACGATGATTTTCTACAAAAACTCGCCGCCCAAATGCTGTTGCGGTCTTTGAGAAGACCCGCCGCTCTCTTCCACAGGCTCATCTCCTCATGTCTCTGTGTAATTAGCCCGGTAGTTTGTGAGATTTGGTCATTCCTTGTTGTTTCTTATCAAAAATAAATTAATGGACTTGTAAAGAACTCTAATTTGAACCCCAAAATGTAACAACAATATTGCCGTCCACTACTTAATTTATCATCATGTGCTGTACCCATAACTCTTGTTAGACGAGAATAGAATGTAATTTGTTTCATTTATTAATTTTGACTTTGTCATTTTAAATTTTAATACGCGTTGCAAGGTAGGCTTCATTTGACTCATCACTCAATAGTGGCTCTTCTTCTTGAGCTCACTTTTTCTCATTAAGTAATGGTATTATTCTTGTTCAATATTGGTTTTTTTATGAAATTCGTTCGTATTTGAAGAATTGGATTGTACTTCTGGTTACAGTTTCATTGCATCATTGTGGTTTATTTGATGCACAATTGTCACTTTTATTAATGACATTCTTAAATTTTATTTAATTACGAGTTAAATGGAAATTAACTTAATATTAAATGTTGAAATTGAATTGTATACTATTGACACAATAAATACCCTAAAATCTAAACCTTCTTTAATTTAAAAGATTTATAAAACAAAAAATTGTGCAACTGAAAGCCCAGAAATTACTGAAATAAGAGAGAAATAGAACTAAAAGAAATAAATAAATGATAATAAGAAAGTACAAGCTATCTTAAATATAAACGTTTCTAATGAAAGGTAAACATGTGATATAACCCACACTTGTTTAGCTAAAAATTTAAAGCCTTTTACCATTGATCTACATGATCATTACAAGAGAAGAATCTTATACTTGATCGTAAATAAAACACTAAAATTAACAAATAATTGAATGTCCAAAAGTTTAAGAAAGATGGGGATTTTTTTTTTTTTTTCTTTAAACATGAGAATGGTTTATCAACTTATTTTTGTTTTCTCAGTTTTGTAATAAATTAATTAAGAATTTATGAAATGTGAATGTATACTTAATTGATTACGTGATGCATTTAAATTTTCAAATAATTTTGTTATTCATGTTGACGCAAAATTTACACCAACCAAAGTGATTTGATTGACCTTAGTAGAATCGAAACCAATGTGTATGTGATTAATTAAAATCAGCAATGTAATGAATATGAGTGCGTTAAAATAAATAACACAAACAATTTTTAAAGTGGTTTAGCAAGTTATAACTTAAGCCTACATCCACTGTTTTTCTTATTGCTTTAAGAGTTTACAAGAATAATATTAAATGCCTAGAACAATTTGCTAAGCCCTGTCTCATCGTTGGAAGGGGTTTATAAACAAGAAAAGAGAGAACTTATTGGGATTGCAATCAAATTCGAATTGCAATTCTGATATTCTCGTGATTGTATGCTGAGATCGCACCATCATTACTGTTGATCTGATCTCTTTCGAAATATCTGGGATCTGAGCTTTTTTGTGATTTGTCGGACAATTTCCAGAGTTGGTTGCGACTAGCTTATGTTAGGTCGAGCTATATCTCGACAAGCTTACGTTGGGTTAGACAAGTGTTGAGTCAAACTTATTTTGGGTCAAACTATATCCTCGCAGGATTCTGACTTCTTCGAGCTTAATGAAAAAATCACACACAACATCTGTCCCCTAGTGTTCGTTGCTCGTTTTGAGCTTCGAATACTAATTGCTTGATTTGACATTTAGCTCGAACTTCACAAGTTGTGTGCTATCTACAGATTTGGCCGAGCTTCGTGAGTCGGTCGTAGCTTCAATCGATGTTAGCAAGATTAAGTTTTTTGCTACAGTATTCCTCATAAACTTGGAATTTGAAATGAAGAGTATGCAAGTAATTTCCATGTAGTGAGTCACATTAAATGCAGTCGGCTTTTGCAGTTACTTTTCATCAAGCGTGGGCGACTACAGCTGTCCACGCGCAAAGTTGAGGTGATATGTAATGACGATTATGATTGTAGAATTCCGACAGTTGATCGCCCTTTGTGGATGATTGACATGTGGACACATTGAGCGGTTAAGATTGCTCGATGAATAGAGGGCTGAGATTCGTCACAGATCAACGGTCGAGGTCGAATCCCGTTGTTTCGTCTCCCATGCTCACCACTATAATAACGGGCATTTTCATCAAAGTTGTACAGTTGCAAATATTTTCATACCTCAAAGTTGGTTGCTTTCTATTCTCCATTGTTGCTTCTTCAGACCTATAACGATTTTTCGACGATTTCTCACCGTGTTTCACAGTCTGGTAAGGCTCTTGTTCTCATCCTTTTCTTTCTTTTAAACTTTCTTTGTCGTTAAGGGTGGCCATTGTCGTGGCCACGCTAGCTTTTTTAGGGTTATTTGAGTAGACCCACTGGTTTGGGTTTTAGGAGGGTTTTAGGAGGGTTTAGGGAGGTGGCCGTTGGAATCTTGGTAGCTCGCTTGCACCTCTTGGTTGATGCGAGCTATCTTGGATGCCTAAACTAAAAGCAAGTGTGGATAGGTCACTGATATTTTAAGCTTTGACACTTGCTTGCTTCTATTTCAAGTATCCAAAGGTGCTACCACCATGTCTTTGTCCAACAGTCACAACATAGATCAACTTTTCAACTCCCCGGCGACCTCAACAATTCACGAGGGAGGAATCCCAAACAAGGTGTTTGAAGATATCATTGTCAAGAGCTCGAACAATGATGCAACAGGTTCTTCGGACAATGCCTCTGCCAAGCTTCCCCCACCAAGGGGCTCACTAGCCCCTAGATTTAGGAAAGAGCCAAGTTCCTCGATTGGAGTCAAGGATCTTCAGCACATAAAAGATATTTATGCGACTCAACTCCTGTTGAGGGTCCAGGAGATATCTCTTGAAAAGATCCCCTTAGAGGTTGGGCGATGATCTCCGACATCCTTCTAAGGTGTGGGATGTTCGTCCCACCTCATTTCTTTATTGCTGACGTACTTAGAAGGTTTAGCGTTGCTCCCTTCAAACTCATGGGGAACTCATACATAATAATTGTAGGAACGTACATAGCATACTAGAGAGCCGAATTAGGCGAGCTATTGGTAGATGAGCTTGTCCACCTGTATAGGTTAAAGAAAAGCCAAGATCAGATGTATTACCTCTCTAAAGCAAGGAAAGTATGCCTGAATGGTTTGGTCGGAGTCCCAAAGAAGGTTGGGAATTGAGACTCCTAATATTTCTTTTATGAAGTTAGGGAAATTGGTATTTTTGCCTCGGAGGCTAGTAAGTATTCTGATCTTTGTGTGAAACAGAGGGTTCTTTAGTCGAGCAACGAACTAACCCTACACTTTCTTTGTTTTGCAGTAAACGTCAAGCAAAACTTTGTCTCTACTACAAGCCAAAAGCAGCTTCAACGTTTTAACGGGCTTCCCAATAGTGAGCGCGACATTACCTAGCTCATCACACTTTCTCGCCTAATAGCGTACGACTTTTGCAATGGTGTTACAAAATTCTACACAATCTTTCAGAAAGGTTAAGTGTTTGATAGCTCCTCTTTACGTTTCCCCTTTAGTAGGTCACTAACAATTCTATTCTCTTTGCAGATATGTGGGCCGACAAGCCAAAAAGCTTGAAGAGGAAGATGGTAGCTTGCGGGGCTGTTAAGAACTTTCCAATCATGTTGGCAGAAAAGAAGCCTGCAGGTTTAACTGAGGCGATTGGGGCAGGTTCCTTGCTGTCGACCCTCAAAGGAGCCGATGGAGAGCTTGGGGAAGGCCCAAGTGCTAAGAAGCCTGCAACTGCTTCCAAGGTAGTTGCACAAAAAGAAACTCCCAAGCTTCACAAGGGCTCGATGAGGAAACACTTCGAGCCGAAGGAAGGCTCAGGGAAGAAGAAGGTGACCGAGCAGCAGGAGGGCTCGAGAAATAAGAAATTGACCGAGCAACAGGGAGGCTCGAGGAAAAGAAGTCAACTAAATAGTAAAGGCTTAGGAAAAAAAAGCTAACGAACCTATTGTTGGCTTGAAGAAGGTCTTGGTCAAGAGTGTGGCTAAGAAGAAGTTCGCTCCGACAACTAGGGCCGCCATTCAGATCGGAAGTAGAGAGGGCTCGCCCTCGCGACGTGGAGAGGGAAAACAGACGGAGGCTGTTGAGGACGATCTTGATAAGAAAATTAGCGAGCTTCTTGAGCAAATAGGCTTTGGAGCCTTTGCGATCAGGGAGGCCGTTTAGGAGCAAATTTATGAGATGTGATAATCCGTGAATTATACAGTTTTCATTAGACCTTTTTGTCAGATTTTAGGTACTTTCTAGTGCATTTTGACCTGAATCGTTGCTTAATTCTTTACTTTTCGTGTTTTAGGTTAAAATGGGCATTTTGAGCAAATAAGGACAAATTTTGATATTTTTGACTAAGAAATTAGCGAATCTCAGAAGATAGGAGAGTTTCGAAGCAGGATAAAGCACGATGAAGCTTGTTCCCAAGGGAGAGCATCGAGAATCAAAGAATCAAACGAAGAAGCAAGCCGAGTGGCAGTTCTGTAATTTTAGAACTTTTCAAGAAGCTTCGCCCCCGCGAAGGAATTGTCTTCGCCGCGGCGAAGTAAGCCAGGGACGAACGTGTTTGCTTCATTCTTCGCTTTGTTAAACGCACAGTTTCATTTTGTGCGTGTTTTGGCTGGGTTATTTGGACTAAGTATAAAAGAAAAACTTAGCCTTTTGCCCAAGGGTCTTCATCTTTTTAGGGTTAGCTACTTTTGCATTTTTTCTTAGTAAAACTTTGAGCGATTTGGTTTGTTTAAGGGAGAAGATTCGATTCTAACTAAAGGATTCATCTTTTGGGGAGATTTCTTCTTTTATCTCAGTTTCATTATGCTGAACTTGATTATTTCCGTTTTACGTTTTTGTAATATTGATTTAGTTATGAACTAATCTATTTTAGGTTAGGGTTTTGATGGTAGTTTGGATTTTAAATGGGTTAAGTGTTTGATTGTGTTATTTTCATATGAATATGCTTTGGTTGTGTGTTACTCTGATTTTTAATGCAGTATGTGATGAACATGATGAGATTGAGAAATGAATCATGTTAGGCTTCTTGGGTAATCACCATTATAGTATTGGATGCTAGAGATAGATTCAAGGATTAATGAAATCATTTTAAGATTCTTTTGCTTAATGAGTTTGGAATTATTAATCTTCAATTTGTTGGGTGCGGAAGGTTAATAAGGATGAATAGGAAAACATAGCCCGAGAGGGTATGTTTAACATATTAGTGAGTTCGATTTACAATCATTGTGCATGAATGTGAATGTAGTGTAATTTTTAAGTTTAACCCATAAAAATCCAAATGAAGTCAAAACCCAACCCGTTTTGCTTGAATTGATTATCCGTGTTTTCATATTGCTTTCTTAATTAAGTTTTAATCTTAGTTTAAAATTCATTGTTGTTTTTAATTAGAATTTGCTCCCACCAATCCAAAGAATTCGATTGGTTCAACTTGATAACATTAGGAAACTTAGTGCTTTGCTAACAATCCTCGTGGGAATGATACTCTACTCATCATTTTATTACTTGAGCGACTAGTATACTTGCTACATTTTGCATGTTGTAAGAAACACGCATCAAGATGCTCAAGGCTGCCCCTCCCCACGAGTAGCTTGCTTGCCTTTGCAACTATATCACCAAGGTATGGGTAGCTCTCTTTTCTTACATTGCTTCGAGGTCTTCTGCTCCCTCTTTTTTTTTTTCCTTTTTTTTTTTAATTGCTTTCTCCTTTTTAGGCTAGCATGGTGACTAAGCCTCTTTTTTATGAGAGCTATCCAATCCTGGCGGGCAATCACCTGGGTTGGTAGGAAGTAGAGAAGGTCAAGGAAAATGCATGAAAATGAGTCGTTGCGAGCCAAGCTTGAGCAACTGAAGGAAAGGTAGGCTGAGGCCCTTGAGGTCAACGAGAGAGAGTTTCTAGAAAAACTCTAAACGAGCAAGGTTGCTCAGCAAAAAGCTAAGAAAGACCTAGAACAGTAGCAAGGTGCCAACAATAAGTTGGCTTCCAAGTTTGTCGTGGCTCAAAAAGCTACTTCGGACTTGGAGGCTAAGTACTCGGACATCTTAGGCTAGCTCTTCCATGAGATGGAGAACAACAAAGAGGTTGACATAGAAGTTGTTAACCTCAAGAGAGAGGTTAAGGAGCTGAAAGTAGAGGTGAGAGACCATGCTTGGGATACGTCAATGGGAAGCTCACCCCTCGCTTGATTTCTCCTTTCTCCCCGCCATCTATCGGAAAAGAGATAGAGAGGACAAAGGTTGAAGCAGAGGGCTTGGAGTTTGTTTATTCAGACAGCTTCGAGTCCAACAAGAGCAAAGGCGAAGAGGGAAGTGATGAAGAAGAAGAGGTCGAGGTCAAGCAAGACCCTTCCAGCTCCACCTTCGACTGTTGCCGGTGATCTTCCCTCGGGCAAGCCATCAAAAGACCCTCCTTAAGCTCCCGCTCCCAAAGATGCCCCTCAAGCTTCTACTCCTACTTCTACTCCCGAAGATGCTCCAACTCATGCAACATAAACTTGCTCCATTTTTTATTTTTTTTTAGTTTTTGTAATAAAAACATTGATCGATTAATGAGATTGAAAATTTCCCACTTTTGTTGAGCAATAATTTTATTTTTGCGGAGTCATTTTAATTGTTCTAACTGAACTTAGTATAATAATTCGAATCTGCTCGAAGTTATGCATACCTCGCTTCTTTAGGAACTTTTCGAACAAACAAGAAAATCTTTCTTGTGACAACACTGAGTTAGGGTTGGTTGCCCGTCTCACGTTTTGGTTGTCGAATCATGATCAATTTTCTTTCGACGTGTTTTACTCAAATGTTTCCAAGTTTTATCTTCGGCACGTCGGGGAATGTCTTACTTGATGAGTTGAATTATGCCATGGCTTATAAAGCTAAGTTGTCTTTTTTCGAACTCTAGACTCCGAGTTTTTAGATGTCATCACTTAGGTCGTGATCTTGAATTAATAGATAATTAATAATAAACAAAAGGAAGTTCAGAATAATACCTCTTTCTTGATAATCAAAATTTGACAATAAGAGACCTTACATGTAATGCCCCACTTGAGGTATGTAGCAATTTACGTTGCATTGCTTGAATCTTTACTGTTTTGCTCTTAATTGAGTTGTTATATTGTTAATATTGTTTGGTTGGTCCTTGGTTGAATGGATATTGTGACTTGGTTCAGTGGTTGCCCTGAAATTTGTAAAGACTTGCCGAATTTTTGTGTTACAATTACAGACTTCGCTGCGGCGATGAAGTCCTACAACCTACCGGTGTAGGTTTTGTCAGTTTTCGCCGCGGCGAAGAAAGATTCTTCGCCACGGCGAAGGGCTTGAAAAAAAAAATGTGTATTGAGATTTTAGAGAATTCTTCCATAGGGGCAAAATGACCTTTCTACCCTTAATTAGCAGGAAAAGTGGGGAGTAAAATGTAAGAGAATTTTATGAAGAATATGCTAGAGTGGGGGTGTGATTATAATGATTTAAAGGACAAGGATGGAATTCCCAACGAAGAGCAAGGGTAAAATGGGAATGAATGAAGATAATTTGAGCTAAAAGGGGTTAAGTTTAGTAAACCCTTCATTCACTCTTCTTCCATCGCCTCTTCCATTCTCCAATTCCTCTCAATTCTTCCTTCAACCTTTCAAGGATTTTTGAGAGTTTTTAGTTGGATCTTGGTGGAGAATTAATCTAAGGCATCCTAAGGTAAGGATTCTTGCTTTAGATGTGAAGTTTTTCATATATTTGTACATTGAAGTCTTATGGTTATAATGTTTAAAGTTGTAGAGAAGGGACAAGCTACTAAGGAAAAGAGGAGTGTTAGTGGAATCACACCATCACAAAGTAAGTAAATCCCAATCCAAGTTGATATTTGAGAAATCCTTTAAGTAGAGATTTATTTATGCATGATATATGTTATGTTATTGAGAACTTGGGTTGAGATGAGTACTTATTTTGTGTTTGTTAAATACACTTCAATTTAGAAATGTGATGTGTGATGAGAATGTAGTTTGTGATGAAATTGGAGGAGATTGAGAAATCTCTTTGGAAGTGTTAAGTTATGGTAGGGATTATAGCTTGGTGAGGGAGTTTCTCCCATTTGGATGGTTCAAGAGAGGGATAGACTTATAAATAAAGTGGAGTATAGGTAAGCACACTAGTTGTTTGATGAAATGCCTAAGAGAAGTATGAGCATGAGTTGTGAACCTTCATTTTTGCTACATTGCATAATGGCATTTCCTAAGTGCATTAATGAGCATGAACCATCCATATGCATTAATTGTGCATTTGAGAAGTAGTTTGAGAAGAGTAGAGAACTTTATGACTAACATACTCTAAGCATTAAGCTACATTATGAATCTAGTTTGAGAAAGAGTAGAGAACTGTGTGAATGAACTACTCTAAGAGTATAGAGAATGAGATGAGCACTAAGAACGGGTTGGTGCTTTGTGATCTCCACCCGATAAGTATGAGAATGGGTTGGTGTTTTGTGATCTCCACCCGAAAGTTGTGAAAAGCGGGTTGGTGCTTTGTGATCTCCACCTGAAAGTCACGAAGAGTGTGATGGTGCTGTGTGAACTCCACCCAGTCGTGCCTTCGGTAAGATGAGGCCGTGACATATAGCAGCAGTTAAGTAAAGAGAGCTGTGTGAAAGATGAGTACTGTAAGGAAAGAATTAGAGAGAGAGTTACGAGGACAGTCGAGTAGAGGATTTACTTACTGAGCATTATTTCGTGCTCACCCCGTTGTTTTTCTTTGTGGTTGCAGGATCTAAGTGAGAACGCGGTTGGATGGGCGTCGGCAAGCGAAGAGTAATAACTATTTTAATACCATTTTGTAAATGATATTCTGTCTTGTGTAAATAATGTTTATATGTAATAAAAGAAAACTTTGGGCCTATTTACTTTTGCTACTATACATATATTCTACTTGATATATTTCTACAAGTATCCTCCTGTAAAGCAGTCATTACATTACACTTGACATTGGAAAAAGAAAGATAAACAAATTGAACCTGAGCTACTTATTGGTAGTATCTTCACAGGTGCTCGGCATTCCATGCTCACAATACAGCTTCACCATTAAGGTGTTTCAGGTGAAAGGTTCCTGGTGTGAGCTTTTCAGAGATCCTGAAAGGACCTTCCCATTTGGGCTCAAGTGCCCTCTAGTTAGGATTTTATGCTCTAGGGTTGACCTTTCTGAGAACTAGTTCACCCACCCCGAAGTCTTGGCTCTTGACTTTCGAGCTAAAGTATCTCTTTGCTTGTTGTGGATACGAGGCAACTCCTAACTAAGACTTAGCTCGATGTTCCTCAATCAAGTCTAACTCTAGATGAAGAAGGTCTTCGCTTGTTTATTTACTAAAGACCTCTTGATGAAGCAAACTGACCCTAACTTCAACTGAGGCCATTGCCTCACATTCATGGACAACGAGGATGGGGTCTCTCATGTCGAGCTTCTGGCCGTCGTTTTGTATGACCATAAAGCTTTGGGTAGCTTGTCTGTCCATCTTCCTTTAAGAGAGTCAAGCTTTTTCTTGAGGGTGTGCTTGGTCACCTTATTGACAGCTTTCACTTGACTGTTAGCTTGAGGCTGGTAGACAGCGGAGCAGCTCTTCCTTATGTCAAGCTTTTCACAGAACGATTAGAAGTCTTCACAATCGAACTGTTTTCCATTATCGGTGATGATAGTGTGGGGGATTTCATACCTACAAATGATGTTTTTGTAGATAAAATCTTTCATCTTGTTTGAAGTGATGGTCGTCAAAGGCTCAGCTTCTACTTACTTTGTGAAGTAGTCCACTACGATTATTGTGAACTTGACACCTCATTTCCCCTGAGATAAAGGACCTATCAGATGGATTCTCTAAATTATAAATGGCCACGAGCTTGTCAGAGTAGTCAACTCTTGGGGTGGAGTTCGCAGAATATCTGTGAATCTCTGACATTTATCACACTTCCATACGAAATCAGCCACATCATCAAAGACCATCAGCCAATAGTATCACTAGCAGAGTACCTTGTATTCTAAAGATTGGTCCCCGATGTGATTTCCATGGATACCCTCGTGGATTTCATTCAGGATGTACTCCGCATCCTCATGATCTACACACCACAAAAGCAGGGAGTTATAGCCTCACTTATACAACTTATTGTTGATAAGCGTATATCGAGCTGATTTTGCTCGAAGAGTCTTAGCTTCATTTTTTCCCTCAAGGACTGTTCCGTCTCTCAAGTACGTTGTTATTGAGTCCAACCAGCTATACCTTTGCCCTATTACCAAAACCACTTCTTATGATGTAAGGACGTGAGGAGTTGGGAGGAATTTAACAGGATGGAATCAATTGTTTCTTTGCTCAACGTTGAAGCCAGGCAAGCTAGAGCATCGACTATTGAATTCTTTTCTCTTGGTAAATGTAGGACTTAGTAGGTTTTGAATCGCTCAAGCTTGGATTTTACCTTCTAGAGATAGGATGTCATTCTGTCCTCTTTAGCCTGATATTCCTCGGAGATTTGATGGACGATGAGCTAGAAGTCATTGAAAATTTTGACTGAGTCTGCCCCAATTTCTTTGGCCAAGATCTCCGCGAGCATGGCCTCATATTCTGCGTTATTGTTCAAGTCGATAAACCCAAATTTGACTATAGCTTGGATTGGATCCTCTTCAAGACCTTTGAGTAGGAGCCGGCTCCTACCCATTTTTCATTCGAGGACCCATCTACGTACAAGGTCCACTGCCATAAACTGTTGAGCTTGTGCCTTATCGAACTGTTATTTTCTGAGGTGCTCGCTTCAGGCGGGCTTACCTCCCCCTCTGGTTGATATGAGAACTTTGAGATGAATTCAGCAAAAGTTTGTCCCTTGATTGTTGTTCTCGGGAGGTACTTGATGTCATGCTTAGTAAGCTCCATAGTCCACTGAATCAATCTACTTGATGCCTCATGCTTTTGTATTAACTTTTTCAGTAGAAAGATTGTCAGGACATGTATAGAGTGTGCCTGAGAGTGGGACCGCAATTTCTAAGTGGCTACGATAAGTGCATAGGCGAGCTTATCCATCTCAGGGTACCTCGTTTTGACATTGAGCAATCACTTGCTCACATAATACATTAGTCACTGCGTTCCCCCTCCTCATGTACCAAAGCCGCGCAGATCGTAGACTTAGATACTGATAGGTATAATAATAGGGGCTCGCCTAAGACGAGCTTTGATAACAAAGAAGGTTGCCCCAAGTGCTTCTTTAACTCCTTGAATGCTTTCTTGCACTCTTCTATCCACTTTAAACTCTTGTTTCCTTTCAAGGTTTCAAGGAATGGCAGACATCTGTCTGTAGCTCAAGAAACAAACCTGCTTAGTATGGCCACTCGCTTTGTCAAACTTTGAACTTGCTTTATTTTAGTCGGACTCTACATGTTTAGGAAAGCTTGAATCTTGTTTGGGTTGGCTTCAACATCTCGCTGATTTACAAGGAAACCCAAAAACTTCTTGAACTTACTTTGAAAGCGCACTTCAAGGGGTTCAGTCGCATTCGGTACTTTCTCAGGATACCAAACATTCCCCCCATGTGCTCAATATAGCTTTCGACGATCTTTGATTTGACGAGCATGTTGTCAATATACACCTCCATGGTTTTGCTAATTTGCTCGGCGAATATCTGATTCACCAAACGCTGATAAATCACTCCAATGTTCTTTAGGTCAAATGGCATCACCTTGTAACAATAGATACCCCAGTCAGTAATTAAAAAAATGTGTGTTTTTAAATGTGTGTTTTTAATCGGGTTGATACATGGGGATTTGACTATATCTTGAGTAAGTATCCATGAAGCTTAGTAGTGCGTTCTTTGCTGTTGCATCTACTAATTGATCAATTCGGGTAGTTGGAAGCTGTCTTTAGGACAGACCTTGTTCAGATTAGGGAAGTTGACACCAGTCTAGCACTTGCTATTTGACTTCTTCACTAAGATCGAATTGGCGAGCCAATCCAGATACTTCACTTCCTGAATGAAGTTGATGTTCAAGAGCTTATCAACTTCATCCTTGAGTGCTCTAGATTGCTCAGCATCCATATACCTTCTTTTTTGCTTTATTGGTCGAGTCCTTAAGTCGACGTTCAGTCTATGGCACATCACTTCGAGGTTGATCCCCACCATGTCTACATGTACCCAAGTAAACACATCGAGGTTTTTTTTTCAGGAACCCCACTAGACTGTTTGCCAATTCATCGCTCAAATTGTTCCCAATTTTTAGAACTCGAGTTAGGTCGTCCTCGCTGATAGGCATTTCTCGCAGCTCCTTTGTAAGCCTTACTGCAGACTCTTCTTTGTGGATATGAGGATCTATGGTTCTTCCAATGGTCCAGGCTTTGGGTCAGACTGAACGATGATAGCCCTCGGGAGTGCGCATTTTTGCGCAGCATGGATGACCTGGTTATAACACTCCCTTGACTCCTTATAACTCATATTCCGTTTGGGGTTGGGAACTTAATAGTCTGACAGTGCACAGAAGTGATTGCACTCAGGTCATCATTGTTCTTATCTGAATCTTATCTCCAACAGTCATGGGAAGCTCAATCGTTCCTTTGGGGACCAGACTGTCCTCGGTGAATTCGTACAGCGGCGACGGGCATGGTCTTAAATCCCACTCGGTGAACCTCATTTCTCGGAAAGCCCTCAAGAAAATGATGTTCACTGCACTGCCATTGTCTACCATTACTAGAAGGACTTGGGCATTACTAATTCTCGCCATGATTATAATCGCATCATGGTTGTGGCGAGGGAACTAGTCGTATTCTTCCTCAGTGAAGCCTATCACTTCACTTTCCATTCTGCACCGCTTAGGTGGCTTAACTGCGCAACTCATCATTCGGGGAATTGAATATGTCCTAGCTTCTCGCGCATATTCCTCACGCGAGTGCTTAGAGCTTCCTACAATGTCAGGTCTCCCATAGATCATATCCACCAACACATCATTGTTCGACTCGGTTTGTTGGATCTTATTATTTTGCTCGCTCGACTTATCGCGAGCTGGATCCTCCTTAGCAAATTCTTTTGAGTGACCTCTTCTAATTAGGTCCTCAATGGCGTCTTTCAAAGCTTGACACTTATTAGTGTTGTGCCCAATGTCTTAGTGGCACTTGCAGTATATTTGACGATCTCTTCTGCCCAATGCCTCCCTTATTCTCTTAGGCGTAGGTAATTTTTTAGCCTCCAAGAGACTTCATAGATGTGAACTACATCTTGTGTCAGGGGGGTGTATTTTGCATACTGCAGAAAAAGTTGTCTTTCCTCGCGGGATTCTGTTCTCTGCCTTTTTTGGAATATATTTTGGTCCCCATCATTACGATCTTGGCCCCTTATTTTGTCTGTTGGGTGATCTTGTCGCCTCTCATGGACTCTTCTAGGTGAGCTTCTGGCTAAGGCTGCCAGCGTGCTTTCTACTCGCTGATGTTTAACGCCTATTTGGTAGAACTTGGCCAAGCTCACATGATCTTTACTATGAAGCTCTTTTCACAGTTCCAACTGTGGCCTTATTCTTGCTATAAGCAAAGTGCAAATTGACTCCTTAGGTGCATTCGCGACCTTTGCCCGTTCATTTTGGAACCTTGTTAAATATGAGGTTATAGTTTCGTCTCTTTCCTGACAAATATTACTCAGATAGCTAAATGGCATTGCGAACTGTCTCCTCGCTTGGAATTGCTACAAATACAGTGAGGAGAATTGTTGCCAAGACTGTACTGAGTTTGCTTTGAGCCTTTTGTACCACCTCTTGACATCTTCTACTAAAGTGACCACAAAACAATGACACTTTGCCAAGTCAGAGACCTGATCTAGCTTCATTAGGTCGTTGAAGGAATCAATGTGGTCTCTAAGATCCCCCTACCCATCGAACTTGTTCTTAGGCGCTCTGAATCCCTGGGGAAGTGGGGCCTGATGGACTTCCTTCATGAATGAAGAACTTACTATATTTTCCACCAAATTATTCTGGCGGATTCTTAGATCGTTGAGCATTTTATGAACTCAATCTAAGTCCTCATCATGAGGAGTATTTTGGATGCGAGCTCTGTTCAACCTTACTTTGAGCAAATGAGCTTGAAGATCAGTCGTTTGAAAGCTTACTCTGTCATGCACAAGGTGGAGTCATGATGGCTAGGATGGTAGATGCTATCATGCTCCTCGATCCGCTGCTCGTGACATTAGTTAAAACCAGAACATTGATTGTTGCCAAATTGGCATGCATGGCTAATCTCTCAAGCTTACGAGGTTTGAGCCTACCTTTGGCATGGGTTAAACCGGCATGCTGGCATTGAGTGTTTCATCGATTAGGGTGAGCATCCCTTTGATGACCATTGCCTTCATTTTTCCTTATTAGCTGCTTGCCTAGTCGCTTCCTGAGGTTAACTTGCCCGTGGGACTCACACTCGTAAGCGGAATATGCCCTATGATGTCAAGGGTGACGGTCGCTCCTTGGTGCCAACAAGCCAGATTGGTTGCCGATAGAGTTGTTTCGACCCATTGGAATAATCTTTGTGAAGCGTGGCTGATCAAGGCCCCAATTGGCTAGTTGCTTGTTTCTTAACTCAGCCACGTTTTGTTGCACCGTCCATATAACCATTGTCATTATCATCTCCATCAACTGACCATTCTCAGGATTTGAAGTCCTTAACCCCTACTGATTTACGACCTATTGCACTGACAGCATTGGTGGTCGACCTGGAGGAGCAGTCTGATGCATCTCCTGGTGAGCAGTCTCCACATTGTCATGGTTTCCGATGGTAGTTTTGGATCTGGTATGAACCATTGGAAATTTCAGGTGATTGGTTCACTGAAATTGCTTGTTTCTTGCCAGAAATATGGAAAGTAGGTAGAGGCCCTCCTTTTACAGCCAAAATGTAGATGCAAAATTTACACCAACTAGAGTGATCCGATTGACCTTAGTGGAATCAGAACCGATGTGTGCGTGATTAATTAAAATCAGCAATGTAATGAATATAAGTGCGTTAAAGCAAAGAACACAAACAATTTTTAAAGTGGTTTTGCTAGTTAAAACTTAAGCCTATATCCACTGTTTTTCTTATTGCTTTAGAGAGCTTACAAGAATAATATTAATGCCTAGAACAATTTGCTAACCCTTCTCTCATTGTTAGATGGGGTTTATACACATGTTTGTAAACAAGGAAAGAGAGAACTTATTAGGATTGCAATCAAATTCAAATTACAATTATGATATTCTCGTGATTGTGCGCTAAGATCGCGCTATCATTGCTATTGATTTGATCTCTTCCGAAATACCCAAGATCTAAGCTTATCTATGATTTTTCAAACAATTTCCAGAGTTGGTCGCGACTAGCTTATGCTGGGTCAAGCTATTGAAAGAATAAACCATGAAGAGGTGGCAGAAAAATTGATGGAAAGCATGTAAACAAGACATGCAAGCTAAGATATGGATTATATGAGGCAAAAAAAACTTTAAATAAAGCATAAATTAAAGTTATACCTTTTCCTTAAAGCTTAGGTTTGATGAAGCCAAGATTCAAAGCTATGAACCCTCCACACTTTAACACCACCTTGAGAGAAAGAGAGAGTGGTGGAACCTAAGAGAGAGTTTGTGTGTTTTTCTTTTGAGTGAACAATGAACACTTAACCTAAAATGCAACCATTTGCATTTATATATACATGGGTCATTTTGTAATTACTTGTTTTTCACTTGCATGCCCCAATAAAATCTTATTCTAAAAAGAGCCCAAGCATTTATTAATTTGCCCTTTGAATAATCAATATTATTCAAGGGCCTATGTAAACTAAACTAGTTTATATTAACAACCCATAAGTTTATCCTTTTGCCCTTTAACTATTAAAATGTTATTTTAGTTCATCTCATTTATCTTAACGCTTTAAGATATAATAATTAAATACAATTAATTATTGCTTGACAATTTTAACCTTTAAAATGTCACAAATAATTTTCTGTGTAACTATTACCATATAAATCCTGTCATTACCTTTGGAATGTGCTAGCTCTCTTCGGATAATCATTTCTCTCTTTTATCCTTCTCTAACTTCTAAGGCTATTGGTGTGACCATATAGATCCACTGCGGATTAGCCGTGAGCTTGTTATGGATGAATTCGGAATCCTGTCCTGAGGCCCAACAACTATGGTAAACTTCTAGCAATGTGCCATAGTCCCTAAACCACGATGAAGAAATACTTCATCGAACCCTTTTCAGATCATATGTACCATACAGGTAAATTCCCTCCATTGATATATCCTAATCGAGTACGGATTCATGGAACGTCAAAATCCTAAACTTGATCTTCTACTGAATCGTCGATCAATATGTCCAGAACTTGTCATCACGAATTTGCTTTTGTATGACTACTAATAGACTCTAGCCAAAGATTCTGATTTCCGACATTTATCGACGTTTGTCCAGGAACTCAAATCCTAATGGAGTCAGCGGTACTCCTGATCCTATATTTCCGAGTCAGTGGATCCCTTTTTTACCATCGTTCATTTCCGCATATGAACAACGCATGACCAAATAGGCTTTATCATACGAAACATGAATAGTCTCGTACTTATACACCGTATGAACCATACGCATCTGTATCGGATCCGACCACAATGTCTCAGGTCAAATGACTACATCGTGCACTGATATAACTAAACGATAAATTATTGACTACATGTTTTTCCAAGTGATTTGTCGCTATTCGGTCATGTTCGAAAAATAGTTCACCAACTGCTAATCCATACTAATGCCCCAGTGACATGACTATCATCGTCATCCGTACTTATATCAACTCATGATATCTTTCGGAAGCATCTAGTATGCCTACTATGCAATATAGTTCCCCAAATTATATTGCTTCCGTAGGAAACCTTTTGATAAATTCATTTACCGATTAAATGAATCATCTGGACAATTCATATACATATTTTATTGTAAATGCATGACTGAATAAAGGAAGCAATTTATACATATGAATTGAAGAACTATTTCTTCTATTATTTATGATATATTGATACAAGACAAAACACTAACATACACTTACGGCTTTATCTCAACAAGCTTATGCTAGGTCGGACAAGTGTTGAGCCGAACTTATTCTGGGTCGAACTATATCCTCGTGGGATTTTGACTTCTCCAAGCTTAATGGAAAAATCACACACAACAATTCATTTAGGGTATATATGACACACAACATTTCATGGCATTAAACACATTGTATAGCATAGCATTACATTGTATTATAAAATGCTATATGAAATGTTGTATAGTGGACATTGCATTGTATTATTTTTATACTATGTTATGTTTGGTGTATAAATTACATTGATTAGTATTATCAACGTGGTCAATGTTGATCAAACACTAGTTAACATAGATTAAACAATAGTTAATGTCGGTTAAACGGTTGTCAACGCCAATCAAACATAGGTCAATGGTGGTCGACATAGTTAACTGGTCAATGGTCTTAGTAAACATTATTTAATGTAGAATAAATTGTAGTATTTTAGTTTTTGTCTTATTTAATACAATGCAGTTTTGTTAGCAAACATTGTATTGCATTTATTTAGTGCTATGCAGTTTACTAAATATTATATCATGTGGTGTGTTAAACATGTTAAGCCTTATCTATATCTTCATTCAAATCACAACATCTTTATCTATCTTCATTCAAATCTCAACAATTGTTTATCTCTATCTTCTTTAGGTCTCTTATCTTGTTATCTCATTCTTGTTATTATCTTGTACAACTACTACTTATCTTCTCATGTAAATTCTCTATATATGTTGATATTGTAATTCAAGCAAGACACAAGAAATACAGAATATTTTTCCAGCCGATTCTTTCTTTTACATGGTATCAGAGTTGTGAGTATTGCATCTCAAGATCCTTAAAACTCTCAAATAACTATGACCAATCCCATTGTTTCTTCTCCAAATGCCCATCACACCTTATCTATCAAGCTTAATACAAAGAATTTTCTAGCTTGGAAAACTCAGTTTATTCCTCTCCTTAACTATCAAAATTTCAACAGTTTTATTGATAGCTCCTTACACGCCCCACCAAAAACAATTCTTTATACCACCACACAACCACAAGAAATTCCTAATCCTGCATATCAAACATGGTTCCAAAAGGACCAAATGCTTCTCTCTTGATTATTGTCTTCTTTAATAGAAGAAGTGTTCCTTTATGTCATCAATCTCTCTACCTCCTTGCAAGTCTGGCAAGCCCTTTCCACTGCCTTTGGTTCTGTTTCTCAAAAATGCCAATTGCAATTAAAAATAGAACTGCAAGAATTGAAAAAGAATGACTTATCTATCAGTGCACACCTTCAGCGTGCCAAATCAGTTGCTAATCAGTCACTAGTCGTTAGATTACCCCAGTAAAATTTAACACTATCATTTATCATAACATTGGGAGTGATTATCACAATATAATCACTGCACTCAATCTTTGAACAACACTTGTCCCATTTCATGAATTACATGGGCAACTTGTTGCTCATGAATTTTTTCTGAAAAGCATGCAAGAACCTCCCTCAGTAAACTCCATCATGCGGCACTCTCCATCTTTATCTTCAACAACAGCTCCGCTCCTCCCTACACCGTCAACTTTACCAGTCAGATCTTCCTCTCAGAACAACAAGTTTCAAAACAATAGGCGTCCACGTGGTCCATGAATACAAGGGTAAAGATAAACTTCAAAATATTATGGACTACAAAATATTGTTGATCGATGCTGCAGACACTATACTTCTAGCCAATCATTCAATTCTCAAGCCAACCATATTTATTCTAGTGCATCAACTGACTATATCTCGTGGTTTCTAGATATTGCTGCCAATTATCATGTTACTCCGGATCTTGCAAATTTAAGCATGGCCCATGAATACAAGGGTAAAGATAAACTTCATGTTGGTGATGGACAAGATTTGCACATTTCACATATTGGCAATGCCTCTCTCCCTTCAGCTAATGGTCAATTACATTTACATAATATTTTACATGCCCTAATATTGTGAAAAAATTATTATTTGTCCAAAAATTCACAACTAACAATAATTGCTTTTTTTAATTCTGGCCTTCTCATTTTTCTATAAAGGATCAAAAAACTTGGAAGCTTCTCCTTCACGGGCCAAGTGAGCACGGAATTTATGCCCTTCATCAACCATCGAATCCAAAACAAGCATTCGCTAGTGAACAGTTCACGGATCAGGATTGGCATGTTTGTCTTGGTCACCCTCACTCCCGCACTGTCAATAAAATAATAAAGGAATTTGACTTACCTTCTTTTTAAAGTAAATCAAATTCTATTTGTTACTCGTGTTTCTTAGGAAAATTAGCTCATCTTCCCTTAGCTTATGTCGAGCATTCGAGCAAAGAACCATTTGACATCATTCACTATGATGTTTGGGGATCTATTCCAATGCTCTCTAGTTTAGGACATCGTTATAATATTCTTTTTATTGATGATTTTAGCCAATACACTTGGGTTTATTTTCTTAAAAAAAAAAAAAGTGAGGCATTTTCTATTTTTCATAATTTTGAGTCTCTTGTCAAAAGACAATTTAACAAAAAAATTAAAGCCTTCCATTCTGATTGGGGAGGAGAGTACCAAAAATTAAATAAATACTTTCAATTTGTTGGCTTAATTCATCATAGTGCTTGTCCATATACACATGAACAAGATGGCTTTGTCAAACGCAAAATAAGACATTTAATGGATACTGGCTTGACATTACTTGCCCATAGTCATGTTCCCTTTAAATATTGGCATTATGCCTTTGACGTTGCTGCTATGTCCATTAATGTTTTGCCTACTCCATTAAAAGAAAATAAATCTCCACATTTGGTTCTTCTTAACGCCGCCCCAAATTACTTCGTCATGAAGCCTTTTGGTTGTGCAATTTTCCCATTTTTACGACCTTACAATAACCATACATTTTTCATATAGAATAAAATTGTGTGTTTACCTTGGTAACTCTCCCTCTCATCATGCATATTGCTATCTTGATATGGAAAATCATCGTGTTTATCTTGCTCGTCATGTTAAATTTAATGAAAAATTCTTTCCTTTTATTACACAGCCTGCTACTTCCACTTTTGTGCAGCCTACAACTTTAGTATGGCTTGAATTAAAAGGGCATAAGGACTCTCACTTGGTTCCACCGAGACTTCCAGGTATCAATCCAACTCCTTTATCTCCTTCTCTTAATAATTCTAATTTCACCCAAACACTATCCCCTTTTAATTCTGCCCCACATGACCCACCATTTGGTACTATTTCACTACCAACAAATCCTTACCCACCATCCAACCCCACATGATCGCCATCACCTACTTTATCACGTACCCATGCTATGGTTCTTAGACCAAACACCATGCAAAGACGTACATCTCTCACAACAACAACCCTCTCACTCAGACCTGATTTTCTTCAAACTGAACCTTCCTCTTACACTCAAGCCCCACCATATGCTAAATGGCGTGAGGCTATGCAAGTAGAAATCAATGCTCTCCTTGCCAACAAAATATGGGATTTAGTACCCAAACCCCCTCAACAAAAATATCATAGATAGTAAATGGGTGTTTCAGATTAAAAGAAAGTCAAATGGTACAATTGATCGTTATAAGGCACGCTTGGTTGCCAATGGATTTAAATAGTAGAGTGGGCTTGACGACACTGAAAATTTTAGTATGGTGGTAAAAACAACCACAATCCACACAGTCTTGGCCTTATCTACTTCTCTTGGTTGGCAAACACGACAACTGGACATATCAAATTCATGGTTTTCTAGCTGAAGAAATATTCATGGAACAACCAATCGGATTTGTTGATCATGTCCAATTAGACCTTGTGTGCCAGTTGAATAAATCTCTTTATGGCCTAAAACAAGCCCCTCGTGCTTGGTTTCATCGCCTTGCTGAATTCCTACTAGAAATTGGTTTTGTGGCTTCACGCGCATATGCCTCATTATTTATTTTGAATACTGACAAATCAAAATTATTTGTTTTGGTCTATGTTGATGATATTCTTGTAATAGGTTCCAATCCACAACAAATTTCTTGGTTTGTTCAGAAGTCCGCGATTTGGGAACTCTTCATTACTTTTTGGGAATAGTACACTATTTGCAGAAAGTATACGATTGTCCCAATAGAAGTATGTGCTGGATCTTTTGAACCAGACAAGGATATCTGCTAGTAAACCTTTTGCCACTCCGATGGCCAGCAGTCCTCCACTCAGTTAATATTTTGCTCCTTCAATCTTGGATGCAAAGTCCTACTGCAAAGTTATCAGAGCTCTTTAGTATATTACATTGACATGACCAAACATAGCATTTTCTGTTAACAAGTTATGTTAGTTTATGCATTGCCCTAATGAAGATCACTGGAAAGCTCTCAAAAGGTTATTGCGGTATCTTCGCCATACTACTTCACTCGGCCTATTCCTCTCCAAGGATTCAAATTTGCAATTGTAGAGTTTTGCTAATAGTGATTGGGTGGGGTTGCCCTGATGACAAACACTCTACAAATGGCTATGCTGTATCTTTGGGTAATAATTTAATCTCTTGGACTGCAAAGAAACAACCCACAATTGCTAGATCATCTACTGAAAGTGAATATCGGGCTTTGGCAAATGCATAAACCGAATTGGTTTGGCTCCGCTCCTTATAAGTGAGCTTGGTTTCCTGTGTTCCTCTCCAGCAAGCAATTTACTTAACGTCTAATCCTATATTTCATACTCGTATGATGCATGCAAATGCAACACCTAATTTTACCTCACTAAATTCTAATGCAAAGTCGTGTAGTAGCAAAGGGCAAGTAAAGGTCTTTCCCGTAGAGGATTTGTGAACTCAATTAATTATCTACTTCAAACAGGGTTTGTTACGAATTATAAAAACTCAACAAAAACTATCAAGCTAAAATTAAACAAAGTAAAACAATGAAACAATCACGAAAGAGATAAATAAGAGAAACTAGATTGAAGGTTTATTTGCCACCACTACACATGAATTACATAAAATAAAAGCACTCTTTAACTTTCTACCCTCTTAATCACATCAGCTCAGAAAATACCAAATGTTGATAAGTTCTATCTCTCCTTACTGAGTCGTTGGATTAGACACGGTCATAACCCAATTCCCTATTTATTAGATAACCTAGGATACGATCTTTAGATTCAAAGTAATAAAAAACATTAAGTTGTGAGAGAACTACTGAATCAAGGCTAAACTCATATGGTCGGTTTAGTTATCTTGAGTGATTACCCCCATGTATGCAGGCATACACTTTACCATAGTTATTTGGGTTAATAAGTGATTCCGTACTAAACAACCTAAATTGGCATTAATAAATTAATCCTAACTATTTAATACGCACTTAAACAATTAAGACAATCTATCTAAACCCTATTCACAGAGAAAAATCACATAACCAAAGGGATCAAAAGATAAATAGAAGCAGATTTTATTAATCACAGGACATGTCTAGGGTTTTGAAATCACCCTCAATCACAAAATAAGTTCTTCATGAATAAATATGAGAACATCATTGTATATTCATAACAAATAATAATAAACAGAGAAGAAAAACTTAGTGAAACTTGGTTGGATTAATGAAGTTGATAATGATCTCTCCAATTCTTCTTCTCCAAGCCTTCTTAATCTCCCTTTTTCTTCAGTTCTGAATATCTTTGTTCTCTCTTTTTTATCTCTGAAAGAATCCCTCAAAATAATGCTAAAAGACTGCTATTATATACCCACAAGGGTTAGGGTTTTTTTTTTTCCTTAATTCTAGTTGGTTTAAGACTCTAACCCTATCTCCTACCTAAAAACGGATAATCAGTTTTTAACTACCGTGACTATGCCCGACATTGTGTTGCGGACAGCAGCTACTGGTCTTCTTCCCACATCATTCCACGTTCTTCAAAGATAGTGATTTTTGAACTCGATAACGTGAATTTGGAAAAGTGGTAAACATATGAAATGTAGACCTTTGAATAAGCTTTCCAAAAGTTAAGAATCTTCTTAATCTGAGTTCTACATCTCAAGATATTCTCAAAATACAGAGGCATGCTCAAGCTGGAACGTAATCTAGAATCTCTCTTACTTCAACTCATAACTTCTTCAATTCAACTCCGATTCTCAATCCGTTTGTTTCCAGTCATCAAAATTCTCTTGCCTACATATATCTCATCCGAATATTATTTTTGAGCCTTATTCCTTGAAAACACAATAAAAATACCCCTCATCCCGAAAAGTGCATTATGAAACATTAAGTTAATTCATACAAATTAATCCTAGTTTCCCACAAACAATACCTATAAACCACTAAGTATAAGTGTATTTCAAGCACTTTCATCGTACAAAGCACACTGAATAGACTATCATTTTATTCGCGAACTGATGCTCAAGGCAAGATTCAAGTTAAATTATTTCGAGTGATGACCAGCTCGCTGACATCTTCACTAAGCCGCTAGGATGAGACTCTTTGAATGACACTGAGACAAATTGTAACTTCTGCTTGCAGAATCTACAGCTAAGGGGGGGCTGTTAAGCCTTATCTGTATCTTCATTCAAATCACAACATCTTAATCTATCTTCATTCAAATCTTAGCAACTGTTTATTCTATCTTTTTGGGTTTCTTATCTTGTTATTATCTTGTACAGCTGCTACTTATCTTATCATGTAAATTCTCTATATATGTGATATTGTAATTCAAGCAAGACACAAGAAATACATAATATTTTCTAGCCTACTTTTTCTTTTACAAAACATGCCCTTATGTTTCTTTAAATTTGTTATATGAATGATAATTATCTTTCCTTACTCATTAATAGACAAATTGTGTAACCAAAACTTGTTATATTTGAATGTAATTTAGGGAGAAAGGTGTGGGAGCCAACATCCAACTAATTAGTAAAAGTATGCATGCTAAGAAATGTTCCAGGTGATCAGAATATGAAATTGAAGCAAAAGAATTAATAGAAAAATCGATTTTGAAATTGAAGAGTTCAAGGAAAATAGTGTTTGGTTGACAAGATCGTGTCAAAAGCTTACAAGAAATCTTTAGAGTTTGCCGGATTTTGCCTTAACCTCAATTTTGTGCATAAAAAGATGTATTCTGACCTAGAAAAAACAACCCAAAGGAATCATGAATGTAAAAGTATGAAATGATCTCCCAAAAATGTAAAAAACAAAAAAAACAAGGGCTTCGTTTGGTTGGATTTTGGGAATACTATTTTAGTATTCCCAAAAAAGTTAAACAGTAAAATACCCAAAAACTCACAATATTATAACTTTATTCAACATTTTTTAAACCCCCTAAATTGTTAATTCAATTAAATACCCCTAAAATTTTTAATGTTTTTGTTACGGCGACTCCGGCCCCCCTCCGGCGGTGGTGGCCGGCTGTCCGTATTTGAGGGTGGATTGGGGGTGTTTTTGTTAACTTTTAATGTTTTATTATAAGGGGTTGTTTGTAAAAAAATAAACATAGGGGGTATTTTATAATTGAAATCTTACATCGTAATACCCGCCCAATTCAACTTTTTTTTTTAACTTTTTTCAAAAACTTTTCCCAAAAACACAAAATTGTGAACCAAACGGAGCCAAGAGAGTATATCCGGAGAGGTGATTGGATTTTAACATTGAGGAAAAGTGATTTTGATTCATGGGTGTTGTATTGTGCTGGAGGCTGATTTCGTGGCTGTAGTATTTAGAAACTAGGATGTGGTATTTGAATATTCAAATGATGGAAAAAAAAAAAAAAAAAAGGAAGGAATCGGTTAGGGTTTTCGTGTTTGGTGTTTTGGAGCAAAATGTCACATTCTCTTTGGTGATGAATGATAGAACGCAATTAATGAGTGAATGATGACTGCAAAAGATTGATTAAAATGATTGAATCCCCTTGAATGAGACGGCTCCAGCCTTTTAAGAGGCTTGGAGATAAGTGATAAATATTTTGATAAATATAAATAAAATATAATATTAATAAATTTGAGATAAAGAGAATTAAGATTTATATTAGAATATAAATCATAAAAAATGAGATGTAAAATTATAGATACTTAAGTAAGTCTAGCTACATTTAAGAAATAGTTTATTTACAAGCGAGATAATATATGATAAATATTTAATGATTTAATAAATAAGGAATTGAAAGAGTAAAATTACCTAGACTTAAGCAAGTCTAGGTTCATTGAATAAAAATAATAAATAAAAGATATAAAGGTGATTTACATAAGGATTTTAGTATGATAAATCTGAAAATAATTTATATTATTAGATAAATGAAATATAAAGAGAGATAAAGACCTAAATTATTTTATAAAAGATAATGGTTAAAAAGTAATGATTTGGGCCCAAAACGGTGATATCAAGTATCAAAACAAAAAGCCGTTAAAATCATTGTACAATTAGGTCTTTCAACAATTAAGAAAATTAAAACACACACCAAAAAAAAAAAAAAAAAGTGTTTAGGATAAAATGAGATCCTTTCCCATCAAAACCATACACTCTTGTATATCACAAACATATTCTTGTCTTATCAATGCCTCCATTGTTCACTAATGGTGAGTAGCTTGTTAGCTCTTCTACGACAGGTTGTTGCCTTTAGTTGAAGGATTGAAATTCAGAGTAGATGGGGAATCCAAAGAAGTGCAAACACCATCACTACTATTATAACTCAGTATCTCATCGTCCTGTCAATTACCAAATCTTCCGCATTACTCTTGATTTATGACCATGATCACTTTGAGTTTTGACTCGAGTAAGATGTCAATTGTTAAAGACAAAAGCTTTCCCTCTTTTTTTTTTTTTAGGCAATTGCACAATGGTCCATTGGTCAATAAATGAACTTGTGATCACTTATATTTGTTTCATGAGATAAGTTTTGTGTTGTTTAAAAACCATTTCATCTCTTTTTCTATCGTGTTTCTTTGTATCTTCAACTTGTTCAAGTAAGTAAGAGTATCTTTAGTTTAACCATCCATTTGTTCAGATTTTTGTTTTCGTTATTAGAATGAAATGATACATATTGCTAAGTTTTAAAAAAAATTTATGTAAGCATTCGAAAATTAGAAAAAGTAAAATTAGTTTTTTTTTTTTTTTTTTTTGTTATTAGATTGTACAATATTATTCTAAAACTTCAAAATGTAATTGGCCTTTGATTTACAAAGAGTTTCAGTCTAGAGACACCGTCTGTAACCAAGAGTTCAAAATTTGATAAGCTAAGCAAGACATGTTTAATTTGGAAGGCTTGGGCAATATGGGCATTTATTTTATTTTTTCCTATATTTTCCGTCAGAAAACAGTATAGAGGGGAGGTAGTTAAGGAAAGTGGAAAGTTGAGGATTTTTGAAACGTGTAGGAGGATCAAGAAAGTTGAAACCTCAGGGGAGGTACTTGAATCATAATAAGCCTTTAAGAATGTAACTTATGTTCGTTTCACTCAATTCTAAAAATCAAAAATAAAATGATAAATTATATTATAATAGAAGAGGAAATATAGCAATTGACCACTTAGGGTTTGTTATAGAAAATTAGAAATCATTGAATCTATTTCATATTAATCACAAATGGAAACAACAGAAAACCTAATCATTCTCATATTTCCCTTCCTCATAACACTTATCTTCTCTCTATTTAATCCCATCTGCAAACCAATAATCAAACTAGTAACTTCAACAAATTGGATGCTTATATCCCATTTTTGAAAAGTTTAGTGGAGATTATTCAAAAGCTTTATTTGTTTTGGCAGATCTTTTCTTGTTCGATATTTCTAAGTTCCTTGGTGTCCTCGTCAGGTAAAAACATGTTTTTACATTAACAAATCAAATCCACTGCTAAAACCTATTCTGTAGTTCTTTTCAACAAGCTACCTGACACAACTACATCAGACCCTATGTTGCTTCAATTAATTTTCTTCATCTTTTTTAATCTAGATGAAGGGTTACCAGCATTCTACACAAATTTTGAAAAACATTTTTTAGTACTTTTAAACCACTATCTTTTAAGTTATTGTATCATAAAGTTTTGTCATATGTAGTTATATAACATTATTAGAATAGTTATGATATAATTTAAAGTTTAAATTGAGAAGAAATTATTATGATGATTTTTGTACCAGATTCGTCGCAAACTTTACACATGTATCATTCTTATGATGCACTTAAAAAAATAACAGCCAGCCACCACTTTTTTCAGAAACTACAGTTACAACCCCATGTCGTTAGTTTAAATGTGTAATTGGATGGAAATCACTAATTAATATTCTAATGACAAAATCACCATGAAATTTTTTAACTCAGGAGTCATCATTCTCTTATTTTGATGATAACAAACCAGTATATCCTCAAAACATATGAGTTAATGGCTCTTTCTTAAGGTGTAGTAAGATGGCAAGGAAGTTTACCCAAGGCATTAAAAATGATTATCAAAAAGGGAAAAGACAAGCTTGAGTTAAGAATCTTCAAGAATTCAAGAAAACTTAGTCTAGGTATAAATTTCCTTGTATTCTTTTTCTTGTAAATAATGAGTCTGGTTAGAATTGACTATTCACTTATGAAAGCTCTGGAAAACTTATTTTTGAGTCTAAATGTCACTATTCTAAATTTTGGGCTTAATTTTTTTTTCCAAGTTCTTAATCCTTGCAATTTAATCCACTAGGCGTCTTGGATAAGCTTCCTATGATTGATTTTCAGTTGTGGACTAAAATATCATATTTTGACAAAGCATTGAGATCTTGCAGTTTAACCCATTTGACCAACCGAATAAGCTGTCGAATGGTGTCCTATTTGGATAGAAGCATTGCAAATGCTTCGTCAATAAGATAATCAATAGGTCGACTAATAGGTCGATCGAATAAAACCATTAGGATGACTACATGCACATTAAGTCGATTAACGTTGTGGGAGTTATATGGTTAGTGACATATCGGCACCACGTCAACAAAGGTCAATTGAATAGACCATTAGGTCAATCTAATGACGTGAGCAGGAAAATTATTTATGGCATAACAACTAGGTTTTTAAGGATTCCTATATAACCCAACCAAACTCATGTGGATAAACTTTTGCCATTCGAACTTGAAACATTTCATATAAAAAAATGTTCAAAAGATATAGGGCTTTCATTTGTACATCTTTCTCACTCTACTTAAACCCTACACTATCACTTGTACTTTGTAGATTGTGTTGTATTGGGCTGAACACTTATTCATTCACTCTATTAAAAGTGTTTCTACTATTGTATAATCAAATCTCAAATTGTAAAAGAGTAGTTTCACTCTTGGGAGCTTTAGGCTTTTCTAGTGAGAGAAAGTAAGTCTTAGGGTTATGAGAGGTCTAATTGATACCAAAAAGTCAATTGCATTGAAGTGTTAGATAGAACACTTGACTAAAGGTTGGATTATACCTTGGAAGCTAACTGTCTGAAGATTATCGCAGTCTTGGTTAAAGACCAAGTGTAACAGTGGAAATATTCAAGAGGGATCCCTTAAGGAGTGGTTGTAGGTGGGTTTGCAACCACTCCTTGAGGGATCCTTGATTTCTATACATCACACGTTTGATTTCTCTCTCTCTTCTATTTAATTTGTGCAATTAATTGTTAACTTTTTGTTTTCATAATTACCAAATTCACAAATTGCATGAAAATTGTATTATCAATTTAGGAGGCAAAAATTGGGTAATCTTGTGTAAAATTTGGAATAAATTCAGCCTTCTCTTGGGTAGGTCATCGATCCTTTCAAATTTATTTTCAAGTTTACAATTGTACCATTAAAACCTTTTAAAAGTAAATATTGTAATTACTGCACATAACTATATGAAAGTAAAAAATATTTAGAAAACTGAAATAAAATCTTTAAAAAGTGTAATAAATTTTGATAATGCTACATTTAACACTTTTTACACTATTTTTATAATTAATGTTACATGCTACATTTTTTTCAAAAAATTTCAAAATGCGCCCATTGCCAAGTACCAGTTGGTAGTGCGTGGATCAAGCCTGCCAAGGCAAATCCATCAAAGCCATGTAGCCATGCCAGTGCGACACTGATCTAGCTTGGCATGCTTAGATCGAGCAACTTCAAGCCACGCACCAACACTAATCTAACCATGTGTGACAAATCAAGCCCTGTCAACATGATCAGCCAGCCATGTCCGACACCAATTGGCCATGCATGGCTAGATTGATCCATGCCCAACACCCATTGGCCATGCATGGCGAGACCGAGCCATGTGTGGCACCAATCTTGCTAAGATGGTCATATCTAGTCCTCCCAAGCTGTTGGGGTCAATTTCTTTTTACTTTTTTTTTTTTTTTAGTTCTCTAAATATTTTATAGTTTTTGTTTTTAAAATTTCAAATTTCATATATTTTTAAAGTGTTAAAATTATTTATTATTGAATTTTAAAAAATAAATAATTTTTCTGACTTTTCGAATTTTTATAGGCTTTGAAATTTTATTTATTTTATATTCTTTATTCTTTATTTTAGGTTTTTAAAATTGTTTTATTTTAATCTTTAGAATTTACTTTCGTTAGATTTGTTCTCCAAAATTTTGTAGTTGAAAGGTATTATTTACACTTAATGGACTCTAAATAATGGCACGGGCGTAAATTGTATTCTGAAAAAAGTGGGGGCTGGCATACTTTCTGAAGTTTCAGGGGGGTTATATATTAACCCTTATGTATATATTTGGTTGTTGTATTGTGATGTGAAATTTCTTACAAAAATATATTTTAAGATGCAAAAACAATTGAGATTTCGCATTTAAAGAAATCCAATTTTAGAAGATCAATTGAGATTTCACATTTAATAAGCTAATTTTAAGATGCAAAAAACAATAGCTTTTCAGTAACCTCATTATTATATAAATAAAGGAAATGATTACTAATAGTCACAAATACCTTTTCTCAGCGTTGTGATGGCAATTAAGTTTAACATTGTTCTTGTAGCTTTCTTTTGTGTTGTTTTATGACTTCCTGGCTTTTATCCTGTAAGTACCTTAACTCTTTGCACATGATCTCCTTTTTGTAACATTTCCACTAATTATTTTTGTTTAAAGTTTTTGTCAAAGAAAATGGTGCTGTAAAAGAAAATTAAACATGGTTTGCAGCAAATTGAACCATTAGCGATATTGTTAAATAATTTAAATTTTTTATCTTACTATCATGTTTCATTGTAAGCAAATTTAATGTTAACAAACATGGTTATTTATTTGGAAAAAAAATTCAAAATTTTTTTTAATTATGAACTAATTATTATTTGTAATAACATATAGGTGATGAGAATATTGATCCTAGCAAGAACTTTATGAGTTCATCGAAGGTGAGCATAGGAGAATTTGAAGTTAATAAGGATGTAAACTCTTACCGTGTGCGAAAAGGTTATGTGATGAGTTTTCGACTTTAAATTACACAAGTGTTATTGTGTGTGACAAAAACAGATGTTGGATGTTTTTTTGAGTCATGCTGAATGCTTGGAGTATTGCCCGACATCTAGGGTTGCTAGAACAAGGCTTTTAATCATGATTGAAGATAGCCTAATGTGTATGCATGGAAATATAACTCAATTTTCAATTATCAGAAAAAATATTTTCCTTGGTTACTTTAAAATATGTGATTTGTTATGAACTGTTTTCATTCAATCAATGTCGTTTGATTGGAAAAACTTTGTCATGCATAAAAAATGAAAAATGTCCAACTCATTTTATCAATAATCGTATGTGAGGATAAAATTTACAATAAAGAAATAAAAAAAACAAGGATTGGAGTACATTTTGTACTAGTGATATCACTATTACCCTCATCTTCTTTGTTCATATATAGAACTATAAACATGCTCTCTCCATAATTTATAAACTAGTTCATTTAGTTGAATGTTTTTGAAAATTCACAAAGAATGTACTCTTGAAAACACTATACAATAATAATAATAATAATAATAATAATAGTAAAAGTAACTCGGCCAACAACTTTCATTTTTGCTTTCATTCCATCACTCATAAATTTAAGGTTTTGCCCCCTTCAGTTCTCCCCCTACCTAAAAATGACAAACCATTCTTTAAAGAGTCGCTCCCCTAAATCAATCCAACTTTCATAACCTGGTGGATGAAGATTCGTAATTTACAGTTATGGTTATTTATAATTCTACCCTCAACTAAACTGTAAGTGGGAGCTTTTGATGAAAGAAATGGGGTTTGAATTTAAATTTACAATTTTACATCATCTAAATGATAACTTGGTAAAAGAGTGGGGTTCAAGATTTCACATTAAAAATATATCTTTAGTGGGTTCCATACAAGCGTGGGCTGAGCTAAATCAGGCCCGCCGCCTGCAGCCCACAGAGTTGACATTTGTCCGGGGATCAAGGCCTCAAGCGTGTCTTTAGACTCTTTACCTTTTGACACATTTTTAAGGGAAAATATCACTACCAACCCTATAATTTTTAAAATTTTAAACGGGAAATGAGTTTTGTTCAACGACACTCTCAGCATTCATCTAATCTACAACTAACTCTCAAAAAAATATTAGGGTTAATGGTGATCATCGTACATTTTCAAAATGTTTTTTTTTTTTTTTTTTTTTTTTTTTTTTTTAACCTAGGTATATAGGGCCCATTACGAGTCCACTTACAAGCCAAACTCTCCAAGTCGAAACCTATCACCACAATCGTCAGGCAATACTTGGGTGTGTTAATGGGAACTCGAACCCGGAATCTCTAGCAAACTGAAACCAATTGCGCCTCTCATCATCAAACTACTCACCTAGGTTACATTTCCAAAATTTTAAGATATTATTTGACACAAATGGGAAAATCACCCTTATAACAGAAATTTCCACAATGAGAAGGATAATCTATGGTATTCCCCTTTCTTAACTGATATTATATTTCAGTATATAGTATGCTATATAAATTGGTAACGGCGTGATTTATATAGTAGGAAAACTCAATTAAATCACTTTAATATAAAGTTGAAATTAAAAAAATATATATTTAATAAATAACATTTTTGCATGATGAATGTTGTATATTATATATATATATATATAATATATATTATATAATAAAAGCATATAATGAAATAATTTAATGTATATGAAGATAATAGAAAGTGTGTAGCAGGAGGCAAGTGTCTTGGTGGCTTTCCGCTATCTCTTTAATATTGAGCCTCGGCTCAGCCACCTCAATTTTCTATTCTATCTTTGATTCCAATTAACCAAACAAACAGCTCATGCATGTCTCATCTGCAATTTCCATCTTTGCAAAACCAAGAAAGCAAGAAAGTGGAAGATTGTTTGATTTTCAACCAAAAACAAACAGAGCCACAGCCACGTTTTTAAAAGCAAGAAAGTGAAGAAAAGCTCTCACATTGATTCACGAGATAGTACAGAGAGACAGACAAAAACCACACCCAATAAAGAAAGAAAAGGTTAAAATTAAAGTAGTAAGAAAAAGAAAATGGTGGGAATCTTTATTCGTCTTTCACTGTACAGGTGATCCCACATCGCCACCTCTCTATCCCTCTACTCCTCTTTTCATGCTCTCTTTCTCTCCTTTTCCCATCTTTTTTTCCCTCTCTCTCTCTCTTCTCTCTTTCTCAGACTCACAAACAAAGTAAGATTTTCTGTTCTTCTGGCATGAGCTAACGTTTTCTATATGGGTTTCTCATGTGGGGATGATTTTGTAAGTACAATTTTTTTGTTCGCAATTTGGGTAATTGAGTGCCCTGCTCTATACTTTGGTTTTCCCAACTGTTTATATCTTATATTATCTTGACTTTGAGCCAGTTAATAAGTTTCTTCACGTTCTTGTTTCTTTCTCATTATTTATGATAGGATATAAACAAAAACAAGTTGTGTTAGTCGATGAGCAAAGAGCCACGAGTGTTATGGATATGGGGTCGAATTCGAACTCGAATTCTGGCCGGTTGAACAACCAATGGAGCCACAGGATGAAGATCGGCTGTAAAGTGTCCAATGCAAATTCTTCTGTTATCAATGTAAGTTTCTTTCCTTATCTATTTGCATCCATTAGTTAAGGGGATTTCTTCTTATAAGAGATTATAGATATGCTATCAAACTTTAATAATTCGAGAAAAAATGTAATGTGGACTTTGATTGTCTAATCTCTTTTGAACCTCCTGAGAAGCTTCCATTAAGTGCCTTAATAAAAAGATAGCTTCACAATGAATGTCAGGAACCCTGGTAATATGTTCATTCAGAAAAGGAATCTTCTTTGTTAATCAGTATTATGTCATTTAAGTATCCATCAATCTTCTTTGTATATTATCCAGTATAGAAAAGATTTCATGCAAAAGTTGGGAAAATTTCAGTTGGTATTTGGAGAATATAGGTGTTATTTTTATGGTTTATCTGCTTATTAAACAAATGGTGCTTATAATTAAACTAAATATTTATGAATTTCTATATACCATAATAAGAATAAATTCCAAGTCTAGTTATGGTTATTGCAAAAAAAAAAAAAAAAAAAAAAAAAAAGGGCTTTTTTCAGTCAAGAAATTACTTTTCATGGGGGAATGAGATGCCAAAGTAGAAAAGAGTAACATGAAATATTTACAAGAGACGCTCTTTATCTTCAACATTCTGATATGTCTTTATACAAGTTGTAAAATTGATGGTGTGTTTGAAAAGGAATCAAGAATGCAAGAGGAGAGAATAGGTGAGGGATTGGGAAAGAGAGCAGAAGCACCAGCAGAAATGAACAAAGAAGGAAATGAAGTAGCAATAGAGGGTCGTCCTGTTCGAGCAGTGCGAAAGAGGCATCACACTTTGACACACGAGGATAATGTAATAAATCCTCTCATGAGAATGCCTCCTGTTCCTCCACTTCAAACCCAGAAAATCACCATCTTTGAAATGCTTCAAGAGTTTGACAAGTTTGAGTCTTAGTCTATACGATCAACAAAATGCAATCCGGACGTTCCAGAAGTAAAAATCTTTCTGTCCGTACTTGAGAAAATTTACACGACCAAAATGTAGCCAGGACTTCTTTATAGTTGTAATATCATTTTGAAACACTTGTTCTGTATGATATTTTTGTCCAATTTACTTGATTATAATTATATGCCAAGGAAAGTTTGAGGATCCATGAATCAGAATCTTGTGTTATGGGCAGAACTCCAAATTCTATTTGCTAAAAACATCAACTGCTAGAGGGTGCAATTACTTGTTTTATTCTTTACGACATTACATTTTCAATCCAATTAACACTGTCGTCGTGACTTTTATTGGAGAATTATTTAACCTGTAATTTAATTTCATACCATTTAGGTTGAAATTGTGACTATTACAAGTGATGTTCCGTTGTAAACTTGATATTCAATATGCCCCATTTGTGAAGTAATGATGAGTTTTGAATGTTGACGACAGAATATCGAAAAGGGTGCCAACCACTATATAATATTCTTGGAATGACTCAAGACTTTTGACTGAACCCCTTCCCAATTGAGACACTTTTCAACCCAATTCTAATGTTTATAGACAATATTTGAGGCTTGTCCTTACCATCACAACATACGCAAAATTCTTAATAGAATCGTAGTCTCCCAGAAAAAGCATCCTCACATTATCAAAAGACAAAAACAAAGTCAAACCAAATCATTACTTGATTTAGATTTTGATATTAGAAGGAGACTACTGCTAACTTACCAAACCACCCATGTCAGCCATTGGTTGCTTAAAAGTAATGACATTTAGCCTTTCCCTGACACACACCTGAAAAATATGCCCATCCAACGGCTCATATGATTAAAAAAAAAAAAAAAAAGATAAGTCATCAATTTTTCAAGTGTTACATAGAGATTTTTTTGTTACTTCTCTATAAGAATCTGATAGAAACTAGTATTCTTAACAATCACCACAAATTTAGAGAAAGAACAAGTTTCCCTTACAATTCANTAGAAGGAGACTACTGCTAACTTACCAAACCACCCATGTCAGCCATTGGTTGCTTAAAAGTAATGACATTTAGCCTTTCCCTGACACACACCTGAAAAATATGCCCATCCAACGGCTCATATGATTAAAAAAAAAAAAAAAAAGATAAGTCATCAATTTTTCAAGTGTTACATAGAGATTTTTTTGTTACTTCTCTATAAGAATCTGATAGAAACTAGTATTCTTAACAATCACCACAAATTTAGAGAAAGAACAAGTTTCCCTTACAATTCACAATAGTAACCAAGTACCTAAACCTCAAAATACTTTTGTATAACTCTCATTACATCTATGATTACCTGCCATCACCATTTTCTTTCCTGTTACAATTTGTAAAATGCAGAAGTTACTAATGACGTATAAATTGATGGAATGAACACTATCAAAATAAATCATGTACCTGTGTGGTTAATTTGGGATATCGTATAGATTTCCAAATGTTTTATTCATTCAACAAGCGAAATACAAAGGGCGACACTCATGCCCAATATCAGTGAGGTTAATTGGACTGCAGTACTTTTCAATGCTGAGTTTCCATAGTTATTCATTTCTGCAAGCACTCCAGCGACAGCAATGTAGATGAATCCACCTGCTGTAAATCCCTTTAAGAAGAAACAAATAAATAAAGTTAATATTAGGTTGTAGCCTCTAAAACGAAATTAATCTATACATTGTTTACGGAACTCTTTTACCTCAATCAAAGATGACTGTCCAGGATCTTGTCCCAAGAGCAAAGCCTACAGAGAAAGCAATGACTATTATTTCAGTTTCATGGCTCAAGCCAATTATTGAAAACAATTGTCCCAGCAATTGAGAAACAACACTCACAATTGCAGTTCCTGCTAAAGCCACAAGTGCAGAGAGAAAGTTGAAGAAGAGGGCTTTGGATACGCTGAAACCTGATCTCACCAGAATACCAAAATCGCCAACCTATTAAGGACCCATGCCGTTAGTCTACCAAGTACAAAAATAATTTTAAAAAGGCAAAAAACCCACTAGTATAATTTTTGAGAACCGGAAATTCATTAGCTTAGAGTAACAGTATGATTTTATCTTACATTCTGAAAAACTATTATACATTTGTTTGCTTCTTTTTTCTTTTCTTTGGAGAAGAAAAATGACATTAAATACTCTAGAAAGGAGGGCAACCTCACTACAGGGAGTATAAAAGGGAAAGGGAAAAAAACAAATACAAATACAAATACAAAATGTTTAAAATATTTGGAAAAAAATCTTAAGAGAACCAGAAAAATTAAATTAGTGGAAACCAGCAAACATCAATACAATTTATAGGTACAAGTTTGTAATAGGCTCCCTAAAACTTTTTGTTATGACGACAGCAAAGTCTAAGTCATATGAGACTGGAGAGCTAGTAGTTTTTTACAGTAAATGAAGTCAAAATTTCCTCCACCACCATTGCAATGTGGGAATGTATCTATTTTTTATATAACATCCTGGTATAAACATACAAAGCACAAATAAAAGATATTCTGTTTCATAGTATGACAAAGAAATATAATCAACTTCACTGTTCCATCCCCAAATTCTTTTAAAGTTCAGCAAAATTGAACAGATGAGAATTAACTGCAAAAAATAAACGGAAGAAAAAATGTGAAATGACTGTAAATTTTAACTCTGCCTTTTTATCACATGAAATAGTGAAATGATGATCCAACTGGTCAATTTCAATATTTGAAATCCAGCAAAATGATTCCTGTAACTTCATCCTTCCTATTGATAATGACTATGGCAGAGAAACCTAGATGCACTACCTAGCAGCCACCCACTAAGCAATTAAAGTGAGATTACTCATGAAATAATATCAAGAACAATGCAAGCTCGATGGGTAAGCTGGCGCGCAGAATGAACTCTTTCAGATGCAGGCACCTAGTGTAAACTGAACTCGACAGCCTACAACAGGTCATGGCACTTCAGTACCTACCAATTTTGGTTCAATTGTCTTTTATTAAATGTCACAAGTGGCTAACAAATCAATTTTAGTTAGAACTAGAATCTGGGGAGGATAAACACCAGAACAACTTGGAAATTTCTTTAATGAAAACGTCCGCAAAGTGATTCGTATAATTTCTGCATCCTTCATATTTGTAAATACCTATAACATTGAACTCTAGATGTAGTTGTCCAAAACTACAACGAAAAATTATGTATAAAACATGAGGAAAAACATGAATCTTAGCTTGACTACATGCATTATTAGCAAAGAAACGATAACTCAGAAGTCATTAGTGTAAAAAGCCAACAAATATGAGTAACAACTAACAAGATCTACCATCTAAAGGTATTCAACCAAAAAAATATGCAATATCATACATATTCAACCACAAAATTGTGACTGTGTCATTGTCTGATGAGTCCCATTCATGTTGGTATATTTTAAACCATCTATTCGCTCTGTCCTTTTTCATGTTTCCTTCCTTTCATCATGACTTACGATGAATCTAAGGGATTAATACTGAAAAGATGATAAATTGTACACTCATTATAAAGAGAATCAGTGTCATTACAACTTCAAAAATGAAAATCGTATCTCTGCATTCGTGGAGCAAAATTCAAATTCAGGATCTGTTCTTAATGCATGGAAAAAAAAATACATAATATGACTGAAGAAATATAATATTTGCTACATAGAAATGATATCTAAGTTTATCATATTCACTTTATAGACACGATACCAATTTCAATATCATAATTCTAAGATAAAAGTCTTTAAAAAGGCAAAATATCTTTCCCTATCAAATGAAAAAGGAAGTGAACTCAAACCTCTTGAGGAAGCTCATGGGCAAGCAAAAATAGAGTTCTAGACCACCCACCAACAGATCCATAAAGCAGGAAAGCACTTCCTAATGCCATCCCATCAGTAAAATTGTGCTGCAACATTAAAAATTTGAACAATTTCATTGCAGTCAAACATATTAGGAAAATGGAATCGTTCATATCAAGTATGAAATTTCTTCAAACAGATGTACATGAAAGCTCAAGTGCAAATGGTCAGGAACACATACTTACAACACCATCAGAAAAGAGATTGAGATAACCAAACACAAGATTTGATGATCGAGCAGGTTCTTTCTTTTCCAAGGATTTAGGATCATCAGACAAGCCATCCATCGCATCAACATCTGATTTATCATCCCTAGCACTAGAGGAAGTCTTTCTCTGCACAATGCAAGCACCTGATAATGTTCAATGTTCATTCCAACACTTTCATTTAAATTAAAATTCCATATATATGCCACCGTCCAAGTTCTAGCATCCACATTTTACAACCAAAGCACACTTCCAAAAACATGTACCCGTATAGATGTTCTGTCCAAAATGTTTGTGCTGATGGCTAGGCTAAACCCTTTTCCTCAAAGTTTTTTACCCAACACACTCATACATGGTATGTGCTCCTAACTCTGCTACCCAGCTCTAGGCTTAAAACATAGCATTTCTAATTGTACATCCAAATGGTTTTTTGTTCTTTTCCAGAAACATTTTTATTCCTAATCTTGCCTAAACCTTACTTTGGGTTCAAAATTAATGCTGAAATGGCCAGCAGACAGAGAATCATACTTCATTTACAAAATTTATTTAAAGTAGGGGTTTTAGTAGCAAAGCATTTTACAAGTTGAGCTGTCAGCAAAAAACAGTTCGTTGCTTGCCTGTATATAAGAAAAGTCTTGTCAACGGGAGTTTTGTGCATTTAAAAACCTCATTACAAGTTAATGAGACACTCTAATTAAAAGTAAATGCATCTTTCAGATAAAAAAAAAAAAATAAAAAAAAGTGCGTCCAAACAACTATGAAATTGAAAAAGAGCTTCTCACTCTGAGAAAGCTCCTTTAACCATCACCAGAACCATACCAAACACATGCTACATCAGGTCACATCTCAAACTTCATGAGTTTGCAGAAAATAATCACAATATGGTAATTCCTCAGCTTACCCTCCAAAGAGATCCCTGCTGAGTAACACTATCTCTAGTCAAAGAGTCTTCAGACACCTGATCTGAAACTTTTTCTTCAGTTCCACAGGAAGATTGTGATTGCTTCTTTCCATGAACATCATCATCATCCTTCAATTTTTTACTATTATGATGGTGGTGGTGGTGACCATGACCCCACGACTCAGCTTCTCCAGAGTTCTCATCAACATATCTCACCAATTTCTCCACAAGAAAAGAGTACAATTCCGCTGCAACAATCAAATATAACATAATAAGAATTCAGTGTCTACGACACAATCTGCAAAGCCCCCTGATATACTAAATTAAGTAGATGGTCAATGAAATCAACAAAGGAGAAAATATGTAATTGAAGGAATAATCAACAAACTAATATAACAGGAATGCCATACAAATTTAATGAAGTTAGATAGCAACAGCTACAGAACAGAGTATTTTAAGAGATAGGTTCCGCAATTGCTTACTACTGGCTCAAAGGTATTAAAATCATGTTTCAGCAGCAAAGCAATAAGAGATAGAAGGCGGGAACAGGACAGAAATCAGCAAAAATATTTAAATTCTTATATGGAAGTTAGATTGAGGAGTTTCATTAGCCAGTCCTATGGGAAAATCAAGCCCTTCCTAAGAGCAGTTTCTCATGAAAAAGAAATCATTTAGCATAAAACAGTAATCAGCAAGAAAGTCGACAAAACTAGTTTAATTCTTGAATGCAAGTTTGATTGAGGAGTTGAGCAAGATAGCCCAGTTGAGTGTTGCAGATATCTATACATTACTTTAAGGTACAGCATGAGCCTAAGAATATAATGTCAAGCATATATAAAATCTGTTACCAGACGCAATTCAAGCAGACTTTATTTTTTAATGGCAATTAAATCATTGATCAGGGTTGAATAAGGTGCAGATGTGCAGAGGCATGAGCACAGATTTACATCCTTGGAACTCATATGCAACACAAGCACAGCATCAGCTTATTGATTTTGCAAGTTATTTGATGAGAAAACAATTCAAACCAGTTCCCAATCCCAACACAAAATGTTTCCCATATATATAAATTTCTTGATAAGTGTTAATTCATGCACTTGTGAGGCACAAATAAGAACGCGTGTGGGAATATTTGTGTGATTCTGCAAACAATAAGGCATATAGTAGATGTGAATGAGAAATGCATAAGCACTTTACTACTCACCTAGAACAGATATTCCCACAGACAGATCTTTCAAAGAATGCGAATGAAAATGCTGATGTGCATGGTCCTCATGGTGATCATGTGAGTGGGAATGCTCACCACCTGCAAAACATAAGCTTTTTTTTATGACACAACGGACAACATGAATTGACCACTAGCACATAAAAAGTGATACAAAAATGCAAATAGCGACTATCCTACAAAGTTCAGAACATGAGGGTGGTTTCTAAAACACAAAGTAAACAAGAATAGATACCTCCTTTATTAGCAGTAAGGAATTTGTAGAACATAATTGGACATATATACCAAAGTAATGAAAATAAAGGAAACAAAAACCTATATAAAATAAAGCCAAACATGAAATCATCAAATCACCCTGTTACTGACATAAACAAGTACTGAAAAACAGCACCTTCTGCGTGGCAATGATAGCTTAATTTAACCAATGCAAGTTATATAAACTGTCTCACAAGTTAAAAGTTGTGACTGAGGAGGAATGTTATAAGAGTAGTAAAAAAATACTCTGTTCTAAACCATACCAAAAGCATGAGGCAATTGGTGAAGAAAAGCATCCCCTAACATAGCTCCAGCCTGTAAACAAGCAATTCATTCAAACTCAATAAAACCACTTAAAACACCAAAAGAACAAATGGTGCATATCCATGAACTCATCCAGATAAAAAGAATACACTCAAATCAGAATCAAATAAATAAGCATAAAGATACTAACCCCAAACAAAGCCAATGAATCAACAACCGCTTTGGATGGCTTCCCCTGTACTATAACAACACAAAAGATTATATTTTTCATAACAATCAAAAACCCATTTCTAAACTAAAGTAAAAAATAAGTTCACCAAACAAGTATTAACAATTACTTACTAAAGATTACTGGCAAGAATATCAAGCAAATCAACGACGCCAAGCTCACCAAAAGTGAACAACCCAATGCTTTAAACCACAGCCCTATTAACCAAAAACATATTAACAAAACAATCAAAAAAACACATTTTTACTCCACAAAATTGCAACCATAATGAATTTAACTCATTTCACCTAAACCCACGTGCTGCGAAACACCAACATGATGATCATGATCACGTTCATGATGGTACGGCCCAAATCCGTACAATCTCATATCTTCCTCCTCAGCCAACTCCTCCGGCAGCAACATTTTCTTCTCCGTATGCTGAAGCCCACCATGATCGTGGTCATGATGGTGGTGGTGGTGGTGGTCATGTGAATGGTCACAGTGGTGGTGGTCCTGAGACGGCGTCGTTCCAGTGGCAAAACCCAGATCGAAACATAACCCAGAGAGTAAGATTAGAGCCGAAATTGAGAAAATGAAGATCTGGGTCGTGAAAGACGACATTGGTAGTTTATTTTTCAAGTGTGTAAGGAACTGAAATAACGGAGAATGTAAAAGGGGTTTATAAGGGCGTGTTTGGAAGGGGTTTGCTAAGAACGGCGCTTACAGGTGCCTTCAATGGTGATATAACAAACAATGCATAAAAAGAGAACGATTATGCCGATTATGACACCAAATGTTATGACATCCATCTTTTAGTACAAAGTAGGAAATTCTATTTTATTTTTCTTTAATTGTTTTTTATTTCCTTTAAAGAAAAATTCTTGGAATCTTGAATTGAGAATCTGATAAGCTAATTACAATTTTTATAGAGAAGGATAGACAGGGTAAGGTAGATTTTTCATTTGTTACCATGATGAAATTATTTGATTTTGTCTAGGTATAAGACTATGAATAATTAATGTGGACCACCATTGTCTAGTTTTTCAACTTCAATAATAATATAGAATTGTGTGGAAAACATTATTCACTTTTAATTTATTGAGAGAGAATTATCAATTGTGGGGAGGTAACTTATACTGTAACCCATGTAATGTAATAGTGGGTAACCATAAAAAAGTCAACTTTTAAGTTCACCCAAATTAAGAAATAAGAAACGAGGGCAGTGTCAGATATAACAGCTATTACACTGAAGAATTAAGATCCAAAATCACGTGAAGAGATGGATTCTCATTTACATTACTGCTACCCCAAACTCTGCACCCATTTCCATCCATAAAATATAGTATAGGATATTACTATGGTTCAATCCCAGTCACGTACCTTAATCGCAAGACTTGTACCCACAGTAATTTCCCATCAGCACCAGTAATGTTACCGTAACCACAAGACTTTTACGGATTGTACCCCCGTAATTTCCCATCAGAACCAGTAATGTTACAAAATCGCAATATGTTACAAATATCATGAACCCTCATTTTCATACCACAAATCACAGACGATAAGAATACAGTGTGACCAACAATTGAAGAAGATAGTGCAATTCTAATGAAAAAATAAATACCAAGAATGGCAGACATCCATTTTATTTGTGTGATACAGCACAGCATCAGAACCCTACAAATACATTTCCAAACTTCCTACTACATCAAATGAAGCAATCACTCTGGAATATAAGATTTATTTACATGGGGCATGCAAAAACACAATCAAAATCAATAGTAGAATACAAGGTCAGCACTACTATAGCACTTCTATTTCAACTCTCAAGCAGCAACAGCAGTAGTTCCAAACTATTATCTATTTGCTCTTATCCTCAAACCAAATTACATCTAAATGCATGTCTTCAAATGTCAGTTACCCCTTCTCTCCAAGTACTTCTACAATTCACAATCATACACAGTGTAAAATCCTTTCCGTATTCACAAGCTCCCACTGATCTAATTGAGTGTACAGTTGTTGAATTTTAATGGTCGACTGTGTTCCTGCAACAATAATCAAATATCACCACGATTTAACTAAATGAGACAAGAACTTAAAGGTCCTGTTGAAAGCAGTAAAAAAAATGAGATCTATCCATGTGCACGTTATTGAATCACTCTGAGGTAATAATAAGTACACAAAACATACCATTTCCAGGAATCTGGATTCAACCATGTGGAGAGCCTAGCTCAGAACCACAAACAGATGTGTATGTTGACATTGTATCTTCTTTTGATATGGCCACAAAGTTCAGTGGAGCAGTTGACAGCCTTCGCACTTCCTTGAAATGTCCATTTTGACGCCCTGAGTATGATCGAGGAGTGAGGAGCTCAGGAGTTCCGCTGCCAATAGAGATGCGACGAGGTGTGGGAGTCATTGATCCATTTCCATTTGCACGATATCCATTTGGCTTCCTAAAGCTGCTAGTTTTTCTAGGACTAGGTTTAGACCCATAGATGGCTTCCTTCTCTGTCATGAGGAGATCTTGGAGCTTCTTTTGGTCCTGTGGAAGTGTGATAAAAACTTGTCATATATTATCCAAAAATTCATTGGAAACACTCAATTTGGAACCATTTGGAAAAAGCAATTTCACAATTTTGGAAGGAACTTCTCTTCCAATCAAAAGTTGATAAGATATCAATACAAATAAAAACCAATCATAAGTTATGAATGCCAAAGGCCATTTTGTGAGAAAATTGCATGGAGATCCCAAACACCTTCATACAACAGCATAAGGTAAATTACCCTGAATCTTCTCTTCTCTTCTTCCCTCTGTTGTCTTGCCAGCTTGTAATCATCAAGTATTGACACTAACCTTACCTGAAAATATTGTCAATCTAAAAGTTAAGAGGGAATGTACAAGAGAATAAAGAAGTCCAAAATAACTAAAGCTGTGAAAGAGTAACTTACTCCATCATAAAGAAAGTAAATCTTTTTCTCTTCTTCCCAGGCTAGTGTTCTGTTTATCAGATTGTCAACAATTGCTGGAAACTCAACCTTGTTAGAAACAAAATGTTGTTCAGTTCAAATATGGATATCAGCATTAAATAAAGCAATACCTGGAATTTTGGTCACAGTTACTCGAGCTCGCTCTGCACGTTTCAGATTAATGTGCGCACCTCTCCCGGCATTATATCTGTTATCATCCTGGAATTAAATGGAAATTTTGTCAAAATAAGAACACGGATAGATGTTTTGCAGCAATGGATGGATTGCCAATAATCAATGTGCTGCTAATTTGAATAACTTTTGAGCTATTCTAATAATAGATCACAAGATGCAGGAGACAAAAAACTATGTGAGAGAGAATGGAAGAAGGGGAAGTAACTGACAAAAAGTCCTAATCTTGAGTCCTAATCCTATCATCATATGTTGATAGCTATCAAGCACAAAATATTGCAGATTACTTGATTATATTCTTCCAGCCATTTTTCCTCTTCACATGCTGAAAGCCATCGGTCTATCCTATCCATTATATCTTTTCGGCTTAGTGCTTCATCTTTAACTTTGCTGATCTGTGCTTCAATGTTGGCCAGAAGTTCAGAAGGATCCACTAGACCTGAACAAACACATGAAGGTTCATATATACAAATTACAAAGCATATTCTTAGTGACTAAAAGAAAATACAATGATCTAATTAACTAGCTTCATTTGAGGAAAAAGAGATATTCATACCAGAATCTATCAAAGCACTGGATTTCTCAGCAGCTGTGCTGGTATCAGGTTCAATGTGAGTCATTCTGCATATTTCCTCCAATTCTGACCTCTTTTTCATAACCAGTTCTTTCATTCGAGTTGCTTTCAATTTAGTAAGCCTATCCACTTCTGCAGAAGCCTGAGAGAGAGGAGTGAAACTTGAAGATCTACTTTTCCACAACTAAACAAAAATTAACTAGAGAGCGTTTCCAAACCTCTTCGATAATCTCAGTTGATAGAATACCCGATTCTGTAACTTCAGATTCTGATAATCTAAGAACAGATGTAATCTTTGAAAAGCTGTTCTTCTCTTCTTTTGGCGAGTCCATCAAGTTCCAAAGATCAAAGAGTGATGCCAAAATACTTTTCAGCTGCATTTCACAGTACAGTTTTACTTCAAATAGCAAAGGCACAAAAAATATAGAACTACAGGAATACCTTCATTACCTTCTGTATTCGGAACTTTCTTTCGGCTTTTAATTTGACAATGGCCTGCTCTAAGCCTTCCAATGTGCTATTGCAGATATTTGTGGAATGCCCCATGCCAGTACCATGCAAGCTTGGATGCACATCGCTCACTGTCTGGCCAAAATCCAACCCAAGCATACCACAGAGAGAATGCACCTCATTCACATATTCCAACACCTTATTCAGCCGGTCAGACTGCAAAAGGCAAGTATTACACCCATAAATGCCACAATATACAGACAATATAAAGTTAATTCACATCAATCCAAAGCACTAAGACGTGAGGACATCTTATTGAATATTCATTTAGACAAAAGAACAAATCATCGGTCATTTTACGAATCTATGACACACAAGAGCTAGCATAAAAAATTCAGCGAATGCAATGAAGCGGACCACCTTAGCTTCAATTGCGTTTACTGCCAGATTATTATTATTATTATTATTATTATTATTATTTTTATGAACAAGCATGTCTACACCAAATTAACCCTTCCATTAAGGCTCAAAGTCAACATAAATTCTAATGTATTTGTTCCTTAATTTCAAAGTTTTAGTTTGACTGCTTTAGTGCCATTACATGTATCATATCTTCTCAGCATCATCAAATTTGATATATTCAAGTCACCAATGATATAGAAAAATAAACAAAAATCAAAATATGTAATAAGTTCTGATCCTTATGTGAATATAAGCATCCAAATAAAAACTTCAAGTGTTAGCTCCTAGCATAATATGCATACCTTTTCCTTTTGAAGAGTGCGAAGATGTGTTTGGTAGTCAGTAAGCCTTCTTACAGACAAGTCTTCTTCTTCCAGAGATAAATTGATCAGAGAACTGTTCAAATGGTCATACCCAGAAATCTCCCCACTAATCCTTTCAATTTGTGCCTTTATATCCGAAAATTGCTTCATACGTTCTTCTTTCTTTATTCTAAGATCATCTACCAGAGGTGTAACAGAAGCAAGTTTTTCTTTTAATGATGTTGACCTCTTCTCTGTCTGAATCTGCGAATTTTTATGATTAGGATCAAGTGAGTAAGTCATACCATATGATTTAAAATGCTTGATCTTCAACAGTCAATGGTAGTAACACCCCAAAAGTACTACCCAATTTGTAAAAATTTGCAGCATACCAAGAGGAAACAAGAAAAATAACAAAAACAAATGGACCTGGGAGCCAGAGTTAGCATTCAAATAACCTAAAATCGGAGATTGAGGAAAGGTGGATAGAACTTTCTCCATTAATTTCCACACAATAGCTGAAATCACAAATTCTATTTTTCTGTACAAAAATTTATTCAAGAGCATTCAAAAAGAACCATATGCAGGAAGTAAAAAGCATTCAAAATGATATTGAAGCAAAAGAGCCTTCCACATTTTTCAGCATATAGTAGAAAACTTTTTAGGGACTACACATTCAATCATTTACTTCATTTATTGACAATCCATATCAGTACTCCAGACCTCAAACAGCCCCTCGCCTTGATGTCAGCCACAGGCAGGTAAACCTGTTTTGCATCCACCAGTCATCCCGCTTGGTAAGTTTTCAAGTTTTCTTCAATGATCCGCATGCAGTGATATTGATATGATATACACATACGATGACTTGGTTACTCAGGCACAAAACTTCACAAATTTAGTCATTCCAGTTAATGTACATGAGCTTCTACATTCAAAATCAAGAAAAACCCAAAAATGTTGGATACAGGAAGGATTGCAACTCAGGACTGAATCCTAATGGTAACAAAAGAAATATGTTCCTCTGATGTTTCAAAGCCGTGAAATTGAGCTTACCGTTGAGTGAGTATTAAGTTCCCCAAGAGAAGCCATGAGTGTTGCAAGCTCAGCTTCCTTCGCTGCAACAGTCTGATGAAGACGTGCCTTGGCATTGGCAGCTTCCTCGACCTTTCTTCGGTAAACTTCTAAGCACTCCCTCTCCAACTCCATCAGCATGCGGTCTTTTTCCGCTTCACTCTCGCCGATGTCACTCCATATTTGCTGTTTCCATTACAACAATAAAACCAGTTAAAAGCATTCAAATTTGACTGTTATTTGTTCTCTTTTACAATAGATAAGCTCAAAATTAAATGTGAAAACAACAGAATTAATTTTCTATCACAAGAAAGCAACCAAATGAATAGAAACAGAGCAATAGACCACTACTCATCCAAATCCAGAGAAAAAAAAAACATATTTTAATAAACATCAAAGTATTTATATAGTTTAAGTACATATATCAAAAAATAAACCTCAAAATTCACTTAAGAATATAAATTGTCAGATAAGTAACTAAATTTGAAAAGAACCAACTCAGACAACACTAACCACCATTATATCTAAATCTTACTTGAGGCCCGCCAAGGAAAAAAAACAATAGTTTCAGACATCAATTTGGTGTTAAAAACAATTGAATCGTTTAAAGAAGAACCAGGCATGAATCACCAACCAAAAACTACCTCCCTGCAAAATTTGGATTTCAGCATAAATTCGTCAAAACTTAAAGAAAATTCAACAGACCAACTTGAAAGAAAAAGAAAAAATGACAAAACCAAAACCAAAAAGCATTCAATTTCCATAACTTCCAGCAAGCAGATTAATCATGAAAGAAGCTGTTGAGGATAGGTTGAATGCTTTTTGGTAAAACCGGAACCAAAAAGCACAAAACTGTTGTCCTTACACAAAATTGAGGTAAAAAAGAGAGGCTAATTTCATTTCATAGGTAGAGTAATCCCATTATCATAATATGCTTTTTGTCTTTTAACACAACAAAAAAACTTCAACTTTCTGCAAAACCCATCAACTAGAAGAGTAAGAAGAAGAAAAGACCTGAAGCTCTCTGAGTAAAGCATTACAACTAGAGGTGGTACGGACACTGCAAGGACTCCCAATCGCCAACATTTCCACTTGATCTTTCTCTCTCTCTCTCTCTCTCTACAAAAACTCCCTTGAAGAATGAATTGAAGTAAAGCAGTAAAAGGGTTTTATTGTAGTTTAAAAAAGGTCAAAAAGAATCCAAGAAAAGAAGAGACATTGTTTGAAACAACCCTTAATCTCTCCAGATCTGAACCTCAAAATAACATTATTATGATAAAACTCAACTCTCTCTGCAACCTCAACTAGAAAAAACAAAAAAGAAAAAAAGAAATGTTTATATAAGAGAAAAGGAGTACTGAAGCGAGTAAAAGAGAAGTTAATGATAGCCAGTTAAGAAAAGGGCGGGATTAAGCATAAAAGGTGAAAGGAAGAAGAAGATGAAGAGCTAGGGTTTGTGGGGTTAAGCTAAAATGCGCCAAAATGTAGCAGGTAGAGGGAATAGCAGAAAGGGATGTGCGTATTTTAGAGGAATTATTGATAGTTTTATTAATGGTTCTCTTTCCATTAGTTTCTTGGGGAGGGAAGAAGGAAAGAACAAAGAAGTGAGTGAAGTTGAAAATAACACAGTTAACTCAATCAGCCAAACACTTGTGTCACCCCCAACCATTTACACTTCTCTCCTACAGCGCGTGTATCATACGCCTATTTCTGTTTTTGATAAGGACAAGATTTATGACATAATAAATCCATCAATTTTCAACCTCTTTCTTTTGTATATATGAATTTTTCTCGGTTTCATTTTTTTTCTCCTTTGTAAAATGGGCAATAAGAGCTTTTTTTTTTAATTTATTTTAATAAAATAGAAAATGGAAAGAGGAGTTGGTGGAACCGTGGATAGAGCGTGACGAGGATGAGACGTTACGCATTACTAAACATTTGAGTTTGTGTCTGTATATGTATACGTATTCAGTGAGTAAGTAGCGATTATATTAAGGGAATAATACGAATACATTATTTTTATATAACATTTTTTATATAATATTATGTCATAAGGTATTATTTACAAATTTAAAATTAAAATTAAATTTTTATCCAATTATATCTTATCACATAATATTGTATGAAAATGATTATGTGTAGTATTATTCTTATATTAAGTATTTTTTTATATAATATTATGTCACAAGATATAATTTATAAATTTAAAATTAAAATTAAATTTTTATCTAGTTATATCTTATTACATAATATTGTATGAGAATGATTATGTGTAGTATTATTCTTATATTAAGCAGTTATTTATTTATTTATTCTTCTTCCTTCTTTCTTGTCTTGACATTACTTAGACACCTAACTGTAATGTGGTTGGTACATGTTCTGAATTTTCTTTTATTTATGGATTTTAATCTTCATTTATTGTATGTCATTCATGTACTAATACTATACCCACAATTTCTTTTAATAAACTTTTTCTTATAGCTATAATATGACAATTCGCAATTGATCAATTTGTAATGAGTCTCATCTAAATCACCTAATAAATTGTGACTAATTATTATGAGCTGTAATGTCAAACTTGTGAAAGAAAAGTTTATGAGAAGAGGTTGTTGTCTTACCGATTTGCTTTTAAATGCATTATCTCAAATTTTATGTATAGAGAAACAATGATGGAATTTGTTTGTTAATATTTTCCAATCCATATCTAAACTCTCAAAACCATTAAGGGAGTGTTTGTCTCAACTTATGAAAATTAGCTTATAAGCAATAAGTGCTTATAAGCTAATTTGAGCTTATAAGCATTTAAAATTTTAAGCAATTACGTGTTTGGCTAAAGTATTTATAAGTGACTGATAAGTAGTTGACGTGTTTGGTAAATGTGACTTATAAGTACATTTTATTATAAAATAACTAAAAATGGTACTACATTAAACAAGGATATGCTATGAAATTTTAAAATTAAACAAGGATAATGTGGTAATATACTTTGTCAAACTAACTTATAAGCAGAGTGCTTATAAGCAAAAAAAAAAAAAAAAAAAAGTACCTCCCCCCTAACTTGTTTTTTTTAGCTTATAAGCTCAACTTATAAACTCAAAAAAGTTATAAACAAACAGGTAAACTTAATTTTATAACTTATAAGCTAGTTTGACCTGCTTATAAGTTTAGACAAATACCCCCTAAATATTCTCTGTTTTCAGGGTTTTAACTCATACAAGAGGTTTTTATTCTCAGTTTTCGGGGTTTTAACACATACCAAGAGGTTTTTATTCGAAATTATTTTAACAATTGTAATCCTATAATTTCTTATAGATGGATCAAATTACTTTTACTTTATTGAGATTTTAATCAAATTAAACTCGTGTATTTTTTTATAAACTCCGATTAACATATGAACAATTATAGAATCTTTATGGCATGACATCTTTAAATAGTAGATTAAGATATTGTAATTTAAATATATACAAATTTTTAATAAGGAATTTTATTTCTAATATTTACCGATCTTAATAAATTGTTTAATATTCAAATTTATTGATAAACTCAAAAATGTTGATAATCCGTGGTCCATCATTTTAATTTTATTAATAAATATAAGCTGGGATGTTGGAAGTCAGAAAATAAAGCATAGCATGCGCAACTTTATATTAATTAAATTAAATAATTGATATCACTGTTAACCGACAAATTCAACATGCTTAATTATTAATTTAAAAAGAAATGCAACAACATGGATTTGACTTAGAGATTCACATTAAAGCAACACGAAAAGCTTTGAGGATAAATAAATAAATATGAAACAAAGAGGTACTCTTTCCCATGAATAATTGGCAAAAATGATTTACCCTTTTTGGTATAATTTTTTTAACACATAGTTGTGGTAATTAATAAGCACATGTGACATGCCATGCCCAAATTTAGGAACAAAAGAGTAAAAGCCTTTTTTAAAATTCAACTTTAAACTTTAATACAAGCAAACCTCTTTTTATGTTTAATTCAAGTGAGTTAAAAACATAAATCCCTGAAATATGACATAATAAAAAAATCTCTTTAAGGTTTTTTAAATAGCAAAAATGTCCCTGCTGTTAGTAAGCCATTTAGAATTTACATTGTTGTTCTTCTACCGTTTACTTTTTTAACACCTAAAACTTAATGGCAAAAGAATTTATATTTTATCCAAAACCTTAGAGAGATGTTTGTTATTTTTATAAACCCTCATTTTCTACATGAAAAAATCAACTTTACATTTACTTATATAACTAAGAATTTCTATTGTCAAGAAATTAAGATTCATATAATTAATTCAACCCATCTAGTAAATGACAAAAGTATTCATAAATATACTTCATTCACCAACTCAAACTTTTTTCTAAATTTCAAAGTTTAATTTCTTTTTTCTTTATTGGCCATACCTCATAAATATAATGACTATTGTAGTGATAGATTTGATTAATACAGAATTTATGTCCATACCTAAGAGGATTTGATGTCTTTTTTTCCTTCACTTGTCTAATTAAGAAGAGTATTATTGTTCATGTTCAACTTAACATCTAAATTATATGATTAATTGCACCTAATTTTAGGTTAAGTTTGGTAATCTTGAAATTCTCAAGACACCTATTTGTTGTTAAACTAGTTTAATCGAAGCATATGTGATTAATAAGTAATTAAGAATGACGTTTCATTCTCTTAACTTTAAATTACATGCTTAATTAATAATTAGTTGGCTATGAATTGATATTTGTCCTTTAAAAAGCTTAATTTGGTCCTTTCAAGATACATAATCATATGATAAAATTTGAATAAATGTACTTGAAATGGCTAAAATGAAATTCAATATGCATATTCTAATTAGCATATATTAAATGTAAGTAATCTCAGCTATTTAAAGTTAAATCATTAATTGTAGTACCAAATTTATACCACTACTAGACTTTACTTTTAGCATCAAATCTCAAAAAATATCATTTATTAAATAAAACTTGTTATCATGCATAATATCTACTTTTATCAAATTTCAATAATTTTTTTTTTTTATTCTTTAATTAAGTATTAATATATTGACGTTAGAATTGTGAAAATATGTTTGATGAAATCTTATTTCAAAGTCTTAAAATGGTTGTTAAAAGTTGGGGTGAGCACGGGTAGCAGGTAGAACCAGAACCGAGGGTAAGAACCGGAACCAGAACCGGAACCTACCCAGAACCTGCACTGTGCGGGTAGGTTTCGGTTCTAATTTTTTAGAACCGCTACTGTGCGGTTTCGGTTCCGGTTCTTGCATGTGGAGGAACCGAAACCGAAACCGGAACCTGTAAAAAGGGTACCCTGTTTGGAACCTGTATGGGGTACCCGGTTTGGAACCTGTTTTGGAACCTGTTTGGAACCTGCTTTGGAACCTATTTGGAACCTGTTTTGGAACCTATTTAGAACCTGTTTTAGAACCTGTTTTTAGAACCTGTTTAGAACCTATTTTGGAATCTGGACTATAATGAAATATTTGTGAAATGTAAATAATGGGGGAGTTTCTATTATTTTACATATAAAAAAATTTAAAATAGAAAATGTTAAATTTTTAGAATAACCTAATTAAATAAATATACGAATACAATTATACTTATTACATATAAATTACACCATATTAAAAGCTTTAATATATTATAATACATTAATATTAAAGTTTTGATCAATTAAGTGAATAATTGGAATTATGATCCAATTAAAAGTGTTTTACATTTTTAATGTTATTAAAAGAATTATTTTTGAATAAAATAGTATATTTGATTGAGTAATAATATATTTAGTTATTTACGTCAATTATCAAGTCTAAGTATATCTATAATAAATTAGTAATTAATTAATTATATATGATAAATTGATAACATTAATAAATTTAATTACTAGTTAAATATCATACTTAATCAATTATAACATACATTATAATTAAATGATTACTTAATTAATTATAATTTTATAACATACTTAATTGATTATAGTATAATTAATTATAGCATTACATTAATTGATTCTACTTAATTAATTGACTTATAAGTTAAACATAATTAAATAGTTAATTAATTGACTTATAATAAGAAAATTATAATTATAGCATTACGTATAGTTTATAGTATAATTACTTAATCAATTATAACATTTTATTATAAAACATTAGTACAAATTAATTAAATGATTAAAAATTTAATAATTAAATTTACATTAAAAATTTATAGTATTATTACTTAATAGTTAATTCACTATAACATTACATTATAGTATGATTATATAATTAATATACATTATATAATTAAATAATTACTTAATTGATTTGTCATTATATTATAAATATTAATAATTACTAATTTACTACATAAACATTAGATAATACTTAATTAAATTAAAGAATTTATAATCATAACATTACCTTATAAACATTTCATTATTATAAACATTATTAACCATTACATTAGTTAAATAATTACTCAATTAAATATTAAATATTATATTACATTATATATTATGATCATTACTTTATATAGCTTACATAGTTAAATGATTACATAATTACAAATTAGTTATGAATTTAAACATTACATTATAAACATTAGTAATTTACTAATTTACTATATTATTATTACTTATTAAACGATTAAAAATTTAATTAATTATAACATACCTTATATATTTATAATATAATTACTTAATTAATTATAACTTCTATATAAACATAGTATATTAATCAAATGATTTAAAATTTAATTAATTATATATTAAATTATAGATTTATAGTATGATTATTAATTCATTATAACATACATTATACTATTATAGTATGATCATATAATTATATAACAGTAATAATTAAATGATTACTTAATGATTATGAGTTATGATATTATGTTTTAAACATTAGTAATACTAATTTAACATAACATTAGCACAATACTTAAAAATGATAAGAAATATTAATTATAACATTACCTTATAAACATTTCATTATAAACATTAATTAAGCATTACATTATAGTTAAAAATTACAATTAAATTATAATATATTATATTACATTATATTATGATCACTTACTTAATTATAGCATTATATAGTTAAATGATTACATAATTACTTAATTAGTTATGAATTTATATATCATTATAAACATTAGTAATTTACTATACTTTACATTACTTAATTAATGATTAAAATTTAATTAATTATAACATTACTTTATATTTGTAATATGATTACTTAATCAATTATAATATTCCATTATAAACATTAGATATTAATTAAATGATTTGAAATTTAATATATATAATATTAAATTATAGATTTATGTATGATTACTTATTTATTATAACATTACATTATATATTATAGTATATCATATAATTAATAAACATTACTAATTAAATGATTACTTGATGATTATGACATTATATTATAAACATTAGTAATTACTAATTTACACAATACTTAATCAAATTATTAAACATATATTATAAATTTATGGTATGATTATTTAATTAATTATAACATTATATATAGAATATTACAATACTTAATTAAATGATTAACAATTCAAGTGTTGTTAGAGATTACAGGTTATGAGTTACATTGGACACAAATGAATGAATAATGAAATTTGTTGGGGTGTATTTGTAAACTTATAAGGTGTTTTTGTATTTTTTAAACTAAAGGGGGTAATTGATTTTTTATATACCCTGGAAAGGAATCGGAACCTGCATTTTAGGTTCCGGTTCCTGAATGAAAACCTGCACTACGGTTCCGGTTCCGGTTCCTTTTTTGGGAACCTGCACTGTGCGGTTCCGGTTCTGGTTTCCCTGAAAAATACAGGGTACCCGAAACCGCTCACCCCTAGTTAAAAGGTGTAATTATGAATTTAAATAATTACATGAGATATAAAATAGAGAAAATAAACATAAATATGCCATGCATATGAAGTAGACTAGAGTTAGAGCCCTGCTGGTCATGGTACAAGGATGTGATGTCTCATCGGTCTCTTTGTTTTCTTCCTTCCAATTACTTCCTTTTATTATTTTGTTCTAGCAAAAATTAGGATATATATTCTTAAAATGAGAGCGATGAGATGGTTCATTCCTTTTTGCTTATCATTTTCTCTGGATTTAGTAAAGAGAGAAATAAAAACAAAGTTGTGATAGGATGAGTGTATTATTCATCCTATATTTCTTAAAAATTATATTTAGACATATTCATTCATAAACTATTCGTCATGATTATGAATCATTATAACATGTTTTTATTGGATCGACGTGTTTAGATAATATGATATATTTATTCTTGTACATCTAATGCCATGGACATAAGGCCACCATCGACGCATGTTATACGTTGGGAACTAAAATTCATATAGTTATCAAGGAGTTCTGACTTTGGCCAAACGTCATCTAGATAGTGATCTAAGCTTGACTTATATGATTTCGACTCTTAGAGCACGTCTAAGCTATTCATGAATAGTGTCAATCAAATGCATGCAATATAATGCATGCTCTAATGCCTTGGATGCGTCCAGGACTGCCTCAATCTCGATTATGTAGACATATCATCGTTGTGTGCTGCATCATGTATGTATAAAGCCCTATGGATGAACCAAAAAGAGTTACATTGGTAAGACTGTATCATCAAACTTACATCTAGTGTTGTCTAGGATGAAGTACAAAATATTTTGTTATAGTATGTAAGAATTTCCAAATAAAGAATATAATTTTGTATGAAGTCAAGTAATTGTAATAATTAAGAACATATTAAGTTTGTTAGACCATGTTGGAAATTGTTTATCATAAGTTATTAAAAATACAGGACTTGAGATTCTGTTCTATCTCGGTTGTCTTGATACTTTAGTTACTTATTTTTATATATTTATTTTGTTTAAGGTTAGATTCATTGTTATCAATAAATATATTTTCATCATAGTGTAATTATTGTTCCTTCCTAAAAGACAAATGAACATTGTATTATTTATATACAAGATAATGTTGTAGTTTATAAAAAAATAAAAATAAATGAATGATTTGATGAGAGATAAAATTGAGTTAAAGTAAAGATTAAAAGAGTATATTGAATTGAATAAAAATTTATTATATATTTAAAAATAAATAAAGATGTTCTTATTAATGAAATATACTATTTAAAATAATAGCATCATTGTAGAGGCTCTTATACTGCCCCTTAAAGGCTATGACAATCGAGCAGCAATATATATATATATATATATATAAAGACTTTGCAATTTTTATCTTTTATTTTTTACAATTACAGGTTACAAAGAAATAAACCCAATCTCACCCCGCCTCAGAAGGTCTTTTATGTGTATATATATATATATATATATATAATATATATATATAAAAGACTTTGCAATTTTTTATCTTTTTATTTTTTTACAATTACAGGTTACAAAGAAGTTGGACCCCAATCTCGCCCCGCTCAGAAGGTCCTGTCATAAAAGAAACCCCAAACTTAAAACTTTGTCAAAGCTAAATGAGACTTAGCGTTGTTGACAGTTGACAATGCCAATCTTACACGCTATATATTTTGGATCGACATTTTATCTACCAACTTAATATTATAATTATTCTGATAATAAGTGGCTTATCGTTATTGGTGGAATAGGTCTAAAACACCGTCTTTTTTCATATTTATATAGAAAAAAAACCACCCATTACAAAGATTGACTAAAATACTACTAACAAAGTGTATACCATATCAGAAGATAATTTATAATAATATTATATATCGAAGTAATTATTTTCTTTTTTCACTCTCTTAATGAAGTAGATACTTTAAAAAGGAGGTTCTTAGAACAATTTGTTGATTATTTAAATAAAAAAAAAAGCGAAAATAGTTTCTTATTTATAGAAAAGATGGCTATATATATATATATATATATATATATATATTGTACAATTTCACCTTTAATAATTATAAATAAACTCCAAATATCTATAAAAACAATCCAACCTTTTAAGTTTTTTCGTGTACATATAAAATAATTATTTAAAAGACTCAAGAACTCTTTGTAACTTGCAATTAAGATACAAAAAATCATACAAAGAGTTTTCAAGAATTAAAAAAAAAAAAAGTATATTTTTACGTACGTAAACTATTGATATACACTATTATATATAAATTGGTATAATAATTTTACTTATTTGATATAGAATCTCTTTTAATTTAAAATCATCTAATCATCTTATAATATATCAATTTATATAATAATTCATAAGTAAAAAATTATAACAGAAAAAATGATAAAACAAATAAAATAGGTAACAATGGAAAGAGAGGAAGAGAGAGAGGGGAAAGAATAGTTAAAGAAGGAAGACAAAGACAAAGGAACTATAGCTGGCCAAGGAAAATACATAAAGATAATGGAGCCCCCCAAGAGATTTCAGCATCTATCATCACAACCATACAAACAATTTTTAGTTGCTGTGTTCATTATGTCACCATCACTATGAAATTTCTTCGTTTACATGTCCCCCACTTTTATTTCTTTCAAGGTGGAAATAACCTATCATATTATCACGTATTTATCAATCACTATTCTTCTATTTTCTTTGATAGCTATAAATTACTACGGATACATGTAAATATTGGTGTGACATTATTTTATAGGTTGAATGATTGTTTCACATAATTTAAGAATATGTACGTAGGGTTACATGAAGAATGAGTAATGCATACATTTATTGCCTTTTGTGAAGTGTTTTGTGTTATAGTAGACATTATTGGAGACCTTCAAAAGGGCGAGTTTGTCTCCATGGTTAAGCCAAAGACATGGGGAAAGTAGGAATCTGAGCATTATTGCAGCTACGAAAACAGTAGAAGATTAAAGAGCAGTACTCTCTTTCCCATACTAGGATATTTTTTTGTTGTTATAAATAATAATGCAGAGTGGTAGATTGCTGAATGATTGAATTCATGTTCACTTTAAAAAAGAACTTTGGAGAAGGACCTACTTAATTAGTGAAGATGAGAGAAAAGGAGCAAAAATCAAGGGTTTTAGAAAAATAAACATATATTAAAGTACCATATTTTTATAAATAAATGACCCTTCATTATTTAATCCTTACTTGATAGTACTCCACATTTTTGTCGAGCATTGCTCACTAATTCCTGTCCCTTTAATTTGGTTTTATGCAATAATAAATACAAAATAGTCGATGGTGCTAGACACTTAATGCACTATAGCTTTAAATTATGGTTATGTACATATAAAAATGTGTAGTATTATAAATTTAGTATTTGATATTATGAGAGTGTAATCTTCATTTTCCCATATTAGTAAGCAAGTCAAATCATGCCACTTGTCAATTATGAAAAAAAAAAAACAAAGGCAAAACAAAAAAATATGTTGTGGAAGTCAAATTAATGAAAACTTGTTTTTATACAATAATTTAAATTGAAGTAATTAAATAAATAAATAACATCAAAAAAACATATACAAATTGATATAGATAATAGGATTAAAGTTAAAACAAAAAATAAAAAAATATACATATAACATATCATACATTAATATTTATAAAAAAAAATTTGTATGCAAACTACAATTTCCAACCATCAAACGTACCAAAAAATGGTGGTACATTTATAACCGGAGTGAGTGGGATTGATTGTTCTGTTTAGAATTATATTAGTCGACAAAATAAGTGAAATGTGGCCTTACAAAGCTGTCACTCGCTATGTTAAACAAGTTGTGACTCTTACTAGTCAAATAAAAACAAAATCAAATCTCACTTTTTGACAATTTCTATGACTATTCATTTCACTACCATATTTATAACGAGAGACCAGGCTTAGAAAATTGAAGACATAGCATATTGTTTGTGTACAGCTATGAAATAAATCCTGTTAAGTATATATTTTTTTAAAATATTTAGATATATGTTGACATTTTAAAAATACTGTTTTAGGGCCAAAAATCGTCTTGGGCTTGACGAGGCCCAATAACAAATAAACATGTCACGGCCCAATGCTTCAACCCAATCCCGATTGAGTCTGCTTAAAATCACCTTGCGACCTACCCATTCTATGAGTTGAGCTATCCTATATTAAGGTAAACTAAGTTTCTCTTGTTCTGCAACAGTCTATAAATAGAAATCAGAATCCCATTCTATTTCCTATTCTACTAAGATTTCAAATCTTACTCAAACTATTAACTTGATCTGATAAGGTAAAAAAATCATATCTCTTTATGATAGGAATTATCTCCCAAAATAGGACTTAGTGTTCTACTAAGATTCAAATCTTATTTAAAATATAAACTTAATATGATAGGTCATAAATCATATCTCTTTCATGATAGGGATTATCTCCCAAAATAGGACTTAGTGTCCTCCAAAGATTCCAAATCGTTTTTAAACTATTAAACTTAATTATAATTCACATATAAATCTTAGCTAAATATCTAAGATTTATAAAACTTTTGACTATTAAAAATATATCATAGCAATATTTCAATATATTTGTTTAATCTAAATAGGACTAGAAGATGAAGATGAAAATTAAAAATCAAGATAAGGTCAAGAAATCACATTTCTTTCTTGACAAGGATTATCTCCCAAAAAATGGGACTCAATGTCCTACTAGGATTCAACCCCTTGGGTTCACTATAAAAACAGAGGCTTGCCCTCTCATTAGAGATGCAATCTCCCATACTCAAAACCATCTATTTGCTTCTAAAGTTCTGCTCTCGAGAACCGGACGCCTCCGCCGAGTCCTAGCTTCTGATAAGACTCCTGGTAATTCTCATCTCTTAATTCTATCAAATAATCTCTTTCAGCCTTACTGACTTGAGCGTCGGAGTGCTTACGGCAAAACACCACCCGATGTTTTCCGAAAGCTTTACGCTTGCCCTTTCATGTGTGCAGTCTAGCGGATTGTCAGTGACCTCAACCTCACGGGATCAGACCCTATTTTCATGACGGTAGATTTTTTGTATCTACGTTTGATGCCCACGTGGGCCCTGACAATCATTTGCCAACGATGACTTACAACATGGGAAGCGACACATAACTCTTTTTGACTGACAATGTTAATCAGAAAATCCTCACGATAAGAATTTTTTCTTCCTTTATTTTTCTTCGTTTGTTTATCTATTCACATGTCATATTATATCTATTCGGCATATCGTAATTTATTTTATATTATATCCATTCAGTGAGTGGTAAGACCTTGAAGCTCATTTATTGTTCTAAATTAATAATAGCTTCATATTATTATCTAAATTATAATACAATAATAATGTGTCAGAGTTTAAAGTGGTGTCCCTAAACCACTTGATTCATTGACTTTGCTTCAACAATCCTCTTTCTTTAATCCTCTGTTCAGATAAGGCAATAGCTTATGTCTCTAACCTCCAACACGCGCCTTTTCACTTCAATCATCAAACCACCAGGTGGTCGCCACCGTCATCAAAGCTTTGCAATGCATTACTTGACACAAAACCAGTTAATTTGTTCATTCAAGAAGATGCCGCAATACGCCAGCATCTCCAGGACCTCCGCTCTATTAGAAGGTAACTCAACTCGACCAGCTTGATCCAATCCCAATTCAACTTCATGGAGATTTGCCACCACTTTGAAAGCCAAAACCCGTCCATTTCCTCTCCTAAAATCGCCCTAACACTTCTCCATCACACACGCGAAATCCTAAAATACAGCATTAATCCTCTCAAAACACCTAAAGTCATCTACTAAACATGAAGAGAAACCCCCCAAACAAAACCTGCTTAAGTGACGCCACCCCACTCTCGCCTAATCTCCTTACCCCACCGTATTCCAAAACTCCAAACTTGAACCATCGCCCCTTCCCAACCATACATCAACTCAAACCACTTTCACATTACAATCTCCAGCACACCTGTCACAAAGCCCTTACGCTCCCCGTTGCTACAAACTTTTCACTCCCCATGCAACTCACACCACTAAACAACATGAGTAGTCCACTCAATGATATTTGGGTCTGCACATACGATATTAGCGTGCCCATTCGGATCCGCCCAAAAGTGAATCATGTGCCCACTCAACTTCAACTGGTTCAGCTCCGACATAGAAAGTAACACCCCTCTCTCCACTCATCCAGCAAGCATGGGTGACAGCACTTGAAGGGAAATGTATGTGTCATTGTCTCCTTTAACTACCAATCTATTTGGTTAAATCTTTCTCTATTCGGCCTATACTTAAATACATACAGCCTATTTTTCCATTTAGCTCACTCTTTATTTAGTCCATAACACATGCACATCATGCATATTAACCTCCATTCGACTATTTGTTTAAACATGCATGCCATGCATGTCACTTGCTCTAGCTACTTCAATCGATGTTTCAACTAAAAGTCGGTCACGCCGACTGGGCCACATAACCCTCAAAGGTTTTCAACTACAAGTCGATCACTCGACTCGACTACAAGGTCCATACAAGCTCACTTGGCATACACCATCAGATCGGCCCTGCCCGATTCACGGATTTACACCATCGGATCGGCCCTGCCCGATCCACGGATTTACACATTCGGATCCCCCTGCCTGATCCACGGATTTATACCTTCGGATCGGCCCTACTCGATCCACGGATTTACACCTTCGGATTGACCTTACTCAATCTATGGATATACACCTTCGATCGACCCTGCCCGTCCACAGATTTACACCTTCAAATCAACCTTGCTGATTCACGGATTAACACCTTCAGATTGACCCTGCTCGATCCACAGATCATACCTTCGGATCGACCCTGCCTGATCCAAGGATTTACACCTTCGAATCGACCCTGGTCGATCCACTGATTACACCTTCGATCGCCTACCTGATCCACAAAGCTACACATTCAGTCGACCAGATTGGTTGAAAGAGGGTTCTTACACCTCAAATCAACAAGTCATCAACCCAATCCACACAACGATCCATCCGACCTAACGAGCTGCTATCACTAATCCGCTTAGTCTGCACTCATTCGATTAAATCTACTCTCTAAGCTAAATACTCTTTAACTTAGAGAGTGGGGGGCTAACTGTTAGGGCCAAAAATCGTCTTGGGCTTGGCGAGGCCCAATAACGAAATAAACATGTCACGGCCCAAAGCCTCAACCCAATCCCGATTGGGTCTATGCTTAAAATCACCTTGCGACCTACCCACTCTATGAGTTAGGGTATCCTATAAGTTAAGGTAAACTAGGTTTGAGCTCATTAGCCTGCAACAATCTATAAATAGGAAATCAGAATCTCATTCTATTTCCTCTTCTACTAAGATTTCAAATCTTATTCAAACTATTTAACTTGATCTGATAAGGTAAAGAAATCATATCTCTTTCATAATAGGGATTATCTCCCAAAATAGGACTTAATGTCCTACTAAAATTCTAAATCTTATTTAAACTATTAAACTTAATCTGATAAGGTTAAGAAATCATATCTCTTTCATGATAGAGATTATCTCCCAAAATAAGACTTAGTGTCCTACTAAGATTCCAAATTTTATTTAAACTATTAAACTTAATCTGATAAGGTCAAGAAATCATATTTCTTTCTTGATAGGGATTATCTCCCAAAAAAAGGGACTCAATGTTCTACTAGGATTCTAACCCCTTGGGTTCACTATAAAAACAGAGGTTTGCCCTCTCATTAGGGATGCAATCTCCCATACTCAATCTATACTACTCAAAACCATCTATTTGCTCCTAAAGTTCTTGCTCTCGAGAACCCGACGCCTCCGTCGTAGTCTTAGCTTCCGACAAAACTCCTGGTAATTCTTCATCTCCTTAATTCTTATCAAATAATCTCTTTCAGCCTTGGTGACTTGAGCGTCGGAGTGCCTATGGTAAACACCACCCCAGTGTTTTCCGGAAGCTTCACGCTTGCTATTTCATGTGTGCAGGTCTAACGGATTGTTAGTAGCCTCAACCTCAAGAGATCAGACCCTATTTTCATGACAATAGATTTTTTGCATCTACACATGTATTATTCTTTAATAACACTAATTGACGAAAAAAATAAAAAAACATTTGACGAGAAATTGTGTTAAATATTTTAATTTTATCTTTTAACGTTAATTTGATAATAATAAACAATAATTTAGGTATATTTGTGTTGACATTAAAAAAGACTATTTTTGTTTATATACTATTAATTCTATACAGTTATAAAAGATAGAAAAAAGGAAGATAAATATGTGATAATATCACAGATACGATTTTATTAAAGATGATACACCTCTCTCGTTCATTGAGGATATTTAATAGATAAAAAAAATAATTATTATAAGCTTTTGACCTCTGTTTTAAAAACCGGACCGGACCGGCCGGTCGGACCGGTTGGACCGTGAACCGGTAGCTTCTCCGGTCCGGTTTAGGTCTCAGGGGGGTTTTTGAAATATTTTAAAATTATGAGGGTTACTTTGTAATTTTATAAGGGTATTTTGAAGATATATCAAAAGTTTAAGGATTAATTGGTAATTTTATTGGGGTATTTTTGGAATAAATAAAAATTTTAAAGACCAATTTGAACTTTTTTAGGGGAATTTTTGTAATATATTAAGATTTAAGGGGTTAATATGTAATTTTTTAAAAATAAAATATTGCTGACGTCACCGGTCCAACCGACCGGTCCAACCGGTTGGACCGATTGAACCGTGACCCAGACAGCAAAACGGTTTGCCCTCCGGTCCGGGTTTTAAAACAATGCTTTTGACAACATTAAAAAACACTTTCGAATGTACCCTTTACATATCTAAATGTTGAATTTTTATAAATGATTTGTGATTTGAGATTTCTATAATGATTTTCAATCATAATTGCTATCAATAGGTAGTTAAACTATAAAAGTCATAAATACAATAACATAAAGATGTTAATTAAGAAACAACTTGAGTGCAAACTGATATATCCGCACATTAACTATAGAGAATATTTATAGCAAAGCTTAATTTAATTCACAAGATTTGAACATCAATTTCATGCCCATCTTTTACTCATGAATTTAATACACATAAAACACAAACTTATCTAGCTAATGTTTTAAGATATAATAAAGAAACCACCAACCTTCTCTATTTTGTTTTTTTTTTTTTTTTTTCTATTTTTTTTTTTTTTTTATTTTGTTTTTTTTTTTTTTATTCTATTTTCTGTTATTTATTAAGAGGCATTGTTGCCCTATTTTGGCTTCTATTACCCCTCTACTGTGATTCCAACTCAGAACCCACCCAAAGAATTCGGTTTATTTTAATTGTCAGATTATTTTTTTAATGATTTTTTTTTTTTAATATTCAATCTACATTATTAAAAAAATATTTTTTTATTGATGACGGAGTGTCTGAACCAGTTTCTACACATCTTAACTAATCCTCCAAAGTCCTAAAGTGAACGATCGGATAAATCTCTTTAGTGATCACCCCTATTAGTGTCTATGTGAACTTTAACTTAGGAACACATGTTAAATTTCTTTACTCTTTTACCATCAAACCATCCAACGTTGGTTTAAAAATAGTTTTTCTATTATAGATGTAATACTAAGAGCATCTCTAATGATACCCTTTATTTTGAAAAACATCATTCATATCTTCAAAATAAAGAACATCTTCATTGATTTTTAAATATAAAGAACACAATTTTTATTCAAATCCAATAGACTCTTTAAATTTAATGAAGATGTTCTTTATTTTTAAGAAAGAGACTTAATGGGAAAAAGAATTAATAAATAAAATACATAAAAACTTGTAATTTATTAATTAAAATTAGGATAAAGAGTAAAATTTGACTCTCTAAATATAGAGAGTCAAACTTACACTCTAATTTATATTTTAAAAATAAAGAGTCTATTAAACTCTATAGATTTTTTATAATTCATATAAATATTCTTTTATAAATGCTCTAACACACAGAATATCAAATTTATAATAACAGTGTCAGTTTAGACTATGATACCTTTCGTATTATAAACAATGTTTTTGTAAGATCCCAGTGGTCGGCAGCTCTGTTTTAAAAACCGGACCGGACCGGCCGGTCGGACCGGTTGGACCGTGAACCGGTAGCTTCTCCGGTCCGGTTTAGGTCTCAGGGGGGTTTTTAAAATATTTTAAAATTATGAGGGTTACTTTGTAATTTTATAGGGGTATTTTGAAGATATATCAAAAGTTTAAGGATTAATTGGTAATTTTATTGGGGTATTTTTGGAATAAATAAAAATTTTAGAGACCAATTTGAATTTTTTTAGGGGAATTTTTGTAATATATTAAGATTTAAGGGGTTAATATATAATTTTTTAAAAATAAAATATTGCTGACGTCACCGGTCCAACCGGTTGGACCGATTGAACCGTGACCCAGACAGCAAAACGATTTACCCTCCGGTCTGGGTTTTAAAACAATGGTCGGCAGGCAATAAAGAAGTGGTAAAGTTGACGTAAATTCCCAAAAGAAATCATCTGGCCGTGTGGGAGAGCCCACATGCCATCAGATCACAATCCTAATGAGTTGGAAAGTGATTTCTCAAATTTTTTTCTTAAAAAAAAAAAAAAGGGTCCCATTGTTTTTTATATGCACTTTCCTATTTTAACCTAATTTTTGCATTTTTTAACCACTAACTGAATCATGCTAATCAANTGACCGGGCAGCGGGACCCCCGAGTGCGTCTCCGTTACCCATTAATGCTGAAGTAGTCGACAACTCCAACATTTATTACCCCTCTACTGTGATTCCAACTCAAACCCCACACAAAGAATTCGGTTTATTTTAATTGTCAGATTATTTTTTTAATATTTTTTTTTTTTTGTTAATTTTCAATCTACATTATTAAAAATATATATTTTTTATTGATGATGGAGTGTCCGAGCCAATTTTTACACATCTCAACTAATCTTCCGAAATTTTAAAGTAAATGATTGAATAAATCTCTTTAATAACCACTTCTATTAATGTTCATGTGAACTTTAACTTAGGAACACATGTTAAATTTTTTTACTCAACGGTGGTTTAAAAATAGTTTTTCTATTATAGATGTAACACTAACACAAAGAATATCAAATTTATAATAACAGTTTCAGTTTAGACTTTGATACCCTACGTATTATAAACAATGTTTTTCTAAGATCCAAATGGTCGGCAGGCAATAAAGAAGTGGTAAAGTTGACGTAAATTCCCAAAAGAAATCAACTGGCCGTGTGGGAGAGCCCACATGCCATCAGATCACAATCCTAATGAGTTGGAAAGTGATTTCTCAAATTTTTTTCTTAAAAAAAAAAAAAAGGGTCCCATTGTTTTTTATATGCACTTTCCTATTTTAACCTAATTTTTACATTTTTTAACCACTAACTGAATCATGCTAATCAATGAACTTTTCAGCAACATAGTAATTGAGTGACCAACAATTTATTCTATTTGGTGGAGTTGAAAAAAAAAAAAAAAACTACCCAAAAGATGCTTTATCTTCAAGAGCTTAGAATCAACATGGCTCAAACACATGCTTAAGAATGTCTTGGACAAGTTCAACAGTATCCTCTTCTTTGGATGCTGTTACAAACTTCACTGCATCCAACAATAACAATTTCATTTATATGCTTAGATCTTTGTCTCTTGGGTTTCTGACATAAATCAGATTTTATGACCTCAAAACAGAAGCATAATTCAGAGTTTATCCTTCCGAATCATAAGATGTTTAATGGCAAAAATAAACTTGCACTAGAATGTTTCACACATGTGCCCAACATATTTGATACAGTTAGAGATAGACATAAGAATATTATATAATAAATTGGCATTAAAGTTACAGAAAAAATTTCAGGGAAACAATTTTAATCCTGTCTTCTTGCAACATTGTAATAATTATGTGAGGTCAAAATATTCTAGAAAGCAAAGACTGAGATGCTGATATCTAGGCAGTACAAGTTTTACTATCAAGAAAATAACAAAATCACTGCTAATATTAGTACAAGTTAATTGGGAATTTTAGGCAAGAGAAAGAGAAAATGGTGTCAGCGTTCGGTGGAGGCATTATAGCATGTCAGAAGAAGGAATACATAAAGACATAACAACCGAGAAGAACAAGAATTGCTAGAATGATTCAGCGAGTACAAGAGCATTACGATACCACATTACTAAATAAAAAATAAATACTGGAAGGACCAAACAAACAAAACAACCTGCTAGAGTTGGTGCAGTGCAGGAAGAGCATCGAACTTGCTTGAAAGCAAGATAACTAAAAATGGAGAAATGGTGGGTCGAAGTGGGTCCTTAAAATTATTTGATAATACTCATCACAAGTAGTTAAATATTATGTCTCTGCCCTTTGGATAAAGACCAAAATTTGGAATAGACAGGCTGTGTATGTGGAGAATCTCTCCTAACCTCACCCACCTTAATCATTTTAACTCCATAATACCTTATTCCATAGCATTCATTTGTATGGTTTTCCTATTCAACAAATCCTCTAAGGTCTTATTATCTAATGGGGAAAATAAATACCTCAAGAGAAACAACCAAAAACTATAACTACCTATCAAATCATTGTGTATTAAGAGTAATTTGAGTAGCATAATCATCTGCCTGGATAAGTCAGATAAGTTCCCTGATAAGACATAAAGAATACCAACTCCTCTAAATTATTGAAGTCATGGAAAATTCTATGTTTTTAGAACTTAATCCAGTGATTATCGGCCATTATTCAGAGATATTTCAGCTCCAAGTTCTCCATGAAGCTGTAACTTTATGAAACCCTTTTGCTAACACTGACTTGGGATGACTATATATGCTTAGTTCAGAGTCATTATATGCTGGGATTTTGTTGTCACCTAAGATCAAGGATAAAAAGACTGGGTCAATACTATTGGAAAGAGAAATAGACGGGGCCCAATAAAATTGGATTCTATGGAACTCTCTGTAGTCTACCAAGCGGAATCCGAAACAGAGATTGGGCGAGAATATAGAAAGGCGTGACATAGAAGTTGTTGCCTTCTAATTGTAGTGAACATCATCTTCAAAATTGATCAAATCAGCTTCGGAACTAATTAAATATAGCTCGTGTACTAATTGTACCGTGGTCCACAAAATTAATGTTCAGAATTGGACGGTGGTCAGCAGTCAATCTTGATGGCCATGATGGAAATGAATTAAGATGATTGGGCTGATTGAAAAGAAATATCTACAACCCAGCCCGTGAGTGCAGGAAGCATCAATCACTCTTAGTTAGTATTAAATTATGGAATAAGACTGCTAACAAATAGAATGCAAATTAATCGAAGTGTTCACTTCAGTAAGAACAAAGATGAGCCCTACGCTGAAAAACCTTTAGTTCTCTTTTCACAAGGTAAGAATTTGGTCCCAGAAATTAACACATGGGCCTGTCAAATGTTAGGTATAAGTATAACAAATGGGATTAAAAACATTTCAAGCCCTAATGAAGAGGCCTTGGCGAAAACCTAATCACCACTCTAGTATAGTGATGGATTCTGACAATTTCAGTTGGCAATGAACTTTCTGCATTGGTGGAATAACAAAAGTAATACATGAAAACCACAAGTAGGCACTCGTACATTTTCCAAGGATATAAAGAAAATACATGCTTACCATAGACCCTGGCACCAGTAGAACCATAGCGGCCTTCAAAACAATCATTCCAACACCCAATCTAACAGAGTTCTATAGATTTATCGATTGGACGTGAATTTTTATTTGATAAGTAATGATTTCAGGCAAAATCCACAACAGTTAGGAATGTAAAACCTAAAAGACCTTATTGAAACCTCAGAAAATTTTAGCCGTACAAAAACTTAAACTATCAAGTAATGGTGTTGAAAGGCAAACCTTATAAAGCAAGTTGATGATTCCATGCAACCAAATACAAGGAACATCTACCATGATACAAGAACCCTTGTGGATTACCAACAGTGGAACTATTTCTTGGCTTCTTTGATGGTATCTGGGTTTCTTATCTTTCTAATAAAAGAAACAAGAAAAGAAGCCAAGAGAAATCACTTTGTACTTTAGCTTAACTACCTATTGCTAATAAATTAATGTCAAGCTTATGAAATATAGTCCCAAGTACTTCATTTAGAAGGCATAATCCATCAGCAGAGTCCACTCGAAGTGGAAAATCAATAGTACCAAATTATATGTAACGAAGAGTAAAGGACGAATTAATTAATTTCTAAAAGATTTCAATACAGTCATTAACTGAAAAAGTATTCAATAAAAGATACAGAAATTTACCCCAGTGAAGAACAGGAAACTCCCGTCTCTGTATAGGTACCGAGATGACATATGCAGCAACCTGAAGAGATACCTTATGAAAAAGAAAATAAAACAAAATTTTATAAATTCAAATTACTAGAGTTTGAGACCATGCCAAGATAGCTGTAGCAAGAGAACGAGAAGAACGATAAAGAGTTGACATCTCCTCCTTTTCATAGAGAAGATCCATTAGGTCCATGCACGCTTCAAAGCTCACAAGTTCTCCAACTTTTGCCACTTCTCTGTAATAAAATAATAATCCATGATATGGATTAAGAAGCACTAGGAGCGGTTAGCTATTCTTAATTTAAAAATAAAAATAAAAATACTTAATCATTTATACTCACGAAAGGTCCTTACTTGAGTTGAATCAAGAGCTCTTCAAGGAATAAGAAAGCAATATTTGATGAACCAATCTCAAAGTCCAAAACCTTTAAGAAAGGCACTGTCTCTATTAGACCTAAACGGTGCAAGAAGCTACAATAACACAATACTGACCTGCAAAAAGACAATCTCCTGCAAAATATGCTCATTAACTACTGTGCACTTGACAGAATCCTTAGTTAAAAAAAAAAAAAAAAAAAAAAATTCTAGAAGGCTTCAAACAGAACTACAACTATCTTACTGCTTCCAAGAAATCTCGAGTGGTAAAGTGTTGATCTTTAATGGTTTTATCTCCCAAAGACTTGTAAGTTTTCACCGAAAGAGGACGAGAATCATGTATCTACAAATCATGGATGTGGGTTAACAACGTTAAGGGTTAATAGAAAACTAACTCATTCTTGTAACGCATGAAATACTTACTTTGCTTGAAACCCATAACGAAATAAGTGAAAACAGCTGCAAATTGCTCTCTGTCATGGGTTGAAAAAGCCAGTTTACCTTGCCCTTGTCCCCATGTATTTTTCCCATTTCTATGTACCTATACATTTCAAAATGCAGTCAAACCAGGGCACAACAAATTAAGTAAATTTTTGTAAGTACTGCTTTGTATTTTTCATTTAGACTTTCTTAAACTAAGCAAAGAGAAAAAAGTGAAAGAATTCATGGAAAATTACTTTTCAAGTAACCATATAAACAAATTTAAATGCTTTCTTGACCTAAAAAGAAAAAAAGAAAAAGCACTTTTTTTTTTGGGAAAATACTTTTTCAGTACTTTTTTTTTTTTTTAATAAAAAACCCATTTATTTCAGCCAAATGCTACAAAACACATACAAAATCGCACCAAATGCAATCTCCCAAAACACCATCCAGAAAAAGCACATTTCATGATTTAAAAAAATAATTAACAAACACTGAGAAATACAACTAAATTGATTTCTAACATTAAAAAATGCTTTCTAGAAAAGCTCTCTAAAAAGGAATTTTCGGTTCTTATAATATTCTTTTCAATTTCATTCAAAACCCTTCAAAACACAATTGGTTCAAACTCCTTTGGACTATTCGGAAGCATTTAAACAATATCCAAAAACAACATAAGAAGAGAAGATAGAAAGAAGTAAAAATCAGTACCTGGAAAGAGAATGGTGAAATCGATGAAAAAAGAGAGACAAAGCGGTGTATTTGACGATTGGGGAAACTTCAAGTTGCTTTAATTAAGTCATTTAAATAAATCAAATCATTAAGTATATGAAAAATATTAGCAATCAACAAAAAAGAATTAAAAAGAAAAAGAATATCATTAAAATGAAACGAAGAAGAAGATACTGACATGAGCAGATTGAATGAGGAACTGCGCTAATTGAGTCCAAAACGACGAGCCGTCAATTCGCATCTCTCGTGTATCTTCGAAAAACATTAATTGAAAGATTCAATTTCATTTTTTGGCGGGAGTTTTTTGTTTTTAAATCTTCTTTGTTTGGCTGCCACGTGGCACATAATGAGAGCTTTAATACAATAAATATTTGGTATGTTATCAATTTAGGTCCAATGTTTTTATGAAATAAAAATGGATACAATTTTAATTTGTTCAATTTAGGAACAGTAAATAGTAACTTTATTTAATTTAGGGATACTTTTTATTAATTGCAGCCACATTTAATAAGAAATAAGGGTAAATCAATAAGTATACAAGTTATAAGAAAAATGAAACCAAAATAAACTCTACTTAAATAATTTGGTTACCTTGCTAACTTGAGGAAAAGCCAACGCGAGTGGTGGACCCAAGATTTTTGCCTAGGGAAACGTTTGTGGCTTTGTCATTCTTTATCAAACAATTAGCGAAAACTTAAAAAAATCACACAACCTTAAGCAAAGAAAATAATATAATATTAAGTCCTTAAAAGAAAAAATGCAATACCACAATACTTTCACATTTAAATTAATCTATTAGAAGTAAAATTTTGAGTAAATGTGTTGATGAAACCTTGAGCAAAACCTTCTTATAATTTTTTTTATTTTTTATTTTTCACTTCCAAAGATTATAATATAAATTTTCATGACTTTGATCAGACTCAACCTAAGCTAAAGTCAATCAAAACTTAAATCAAGTCAACGTTGTATTGACTTTTAATATGAATTAATGAAAAAAAGTGGGAATTTTCTTGGTATAAACATAGATAATAACTCAAATTTCTTTAATAATTTTGAGTAGCTGAATAATGATATTTGAAATGTAGGAAAGTGGTGGGTAAAGGGTGAAGAATAACGTCATTTCAAATATAGTTAAGATTTTAATTTGGGAAAGTGGGAACATTCTTAGACACAAAAGACAAAATAAACTCATAAGATCTATGTCTTTTTCTCTGAAATTATAATAAAAAACCTCCCAAAAAGAAAAAATAAAAAAGCATAAATTAACCCTAAAATAAATTAAATTGAAATAAGCAATACACATACTTAAAACTAGTAAAACAGAAAACAAAGCTAATTGTGGCACCTTGAGTGGTGAAAGCTTTAACAATTTTAGTTTTCAAAAGTTTTAAGAGCGAATAGCATGAGAAAGAAAAAGAGGGGATGAGAGAGTAAAGAATTTTAGGGATAAAATCATAAAGAGCAGGTGGAGTCATGAAGAAGAAGAGTGGAGAGAGCTTTAAACTTTGAATATGATGTGAGCTTAGAATATATATAAATTTTAGGGATAAAATCATAAAAAGAAGATGGAGTCATGAAGAAGAAGAGTGGAGAGAGCTTTAAACTTTGAATATGATGTAAGCTTAGATATATATATTAATAGCAAGTTTTTTGTGGGTCTGGATATATGTATAATAATTCTTATTTTCAAAAAATCTAAGGATATACTGAGGTATATATATATTAATAGCACTTTTTTGTGGGCCCATATAATAGTATTTTTTTTTTTTTTTTAAAATATGAGGGTAGGCCTGGGCCTACCTTCAAAGGGGCTGGATCCACGCCTGGGCCTACCTTCAAAGGGACTGGATCCACCCTTACCAATGGCTTAGCCATAAGAGGTTGACCTAGCGATCAAGAAGATTTGCTCTTTTTGTTGCCTTTGAGTTTGAGTCACCTTGGGGCCACCTATCACATTTGTGACTTACCTTAGAACATTGGGTTTGTAGGGTGTTTAATAGGTCCTGGGGATTAGTCGACTCTACTGTTGATGTGACAAATTCCTCTTCAAGTATGGAAGAGACCACATTCAATTTTTCTTGGAGGGTTTGAAATCTGTGAGTAGTAAGGACTTTTGTTAAGGCATCAACAATCTGGTATTCAGAGGACGCATATTGAACACATAACCTTTGGTCAAAAACTAGCTCTCTTGCATAGTGCACATTGATTTCAATGTGCTTTGTCCTGACATGGAACACATGATTGGATGATAGTGCACTAGCACTCAGATTATCACACCAAAGCATTGGAATGTTATTGAGTTGTATACCAAGTTCTTGAAACAAGTTTTGAGCCCAAACCAACTCTGTTGCTGCTTGGCTAAGACCTCTATACTATGCCTCTGTAGAAGATAAAGCAGCAACCTTTTGTTTCCTGGAACACCACTGGACCAAATTTCCCCTAAGGAATATACTGTAGCCTGTTGTGGACCTCTTGTCAATCACATTGTTGGCCCAATCTGCATCAGCATACCCTTCCAATCCGAAATGTTGATTTCGTTTGAACAACAAACCATGTTGGATTGTCCCCTCCCTTTAATTTATCAAAGGACTCTCTTACAGGTAGTCCACTGATTTGTAGTAGGGTATTGAAGGAATTGACTTAGCCTATTAATAGCAAAGGCTAAGTCAGGCGTGGACAATGTTAAGTATTGTAGTCCCCCTACAAGACTTCTATATAGAGATGGCTGATAAAAGAAATCATTGTCCTCTTTCATAAGCTTGGTTCCAATGGCCATGGGAGTGTGACAAGGTTTGCACTCTGAAAGACCAACATTATTTACTAAGTCTTGTGCATATTTTGCTTGAGTGAGTAATAATCCCACTTTGTTCCTATGCACCTCAAAGCCTAGAAAGTAGGTAAGAGCACCTAGAGTCTTTAGAGCAAATTTGCTGTTCAAAACTGTAACAATATGCTTAATCAAGGTAGAGTCATTCCCTGTAACGAGGATGTCGTCTACATATACTACGAGATAAATCACTTGAGTGCCCTACTTGAAGAATAAGCTTGTGTTAGAAATACTACTTTGAAAACCCCTTCAATCAAAGTTGTCTTTAGTTTATCATACCAGGCCCTTGGGGATTGCTTTAGTCCATAAAGAGCCTTATGGAGTTTACAAACTTGCTTGGATTTAGATTGATTAGCAAAGCCTTCAAGTTGCATCATAAAAACAGTTTCTATAAGCTCTTTATTCAGAAATGCATTGTTGATGTCGATTTGTTGTATTTCCCAATTGTGATGAACAACAAGTGAAAGCATAATTCTGATGGTCGCTAGCTTAGTTACCAGGGAGAATGTGTCAAAATAGTCTAAGCTAGGGGTCTGTTGAAACCCCTTGGCTACTAGTCTTGCCTTATACTTTTGTAGAGTCCCATCAGATTTCAGTTTGGTTTTGAAAACCCACAACATTCATATCCGAGGTAAAGGGAACCAACTCCCAAGTCTTGTTTCTCAAGAGAGCCTCAAACTCCTCATTCATGGCTATCTTCCATTATGGAACTACTAAGGCCTCTGCAATAGATTTTGGTTTTGGATGAATTGAAAGAGTAGTGATGTAAGCATGGCCTATAAGATGTTAAGAGCGAGAATTTGGTTTGGTAATCATGGGATGATGGTTTATGGCTAGATTGCCTTGTTGAAAAAGTAATACTACTTCTAAATGGATTCCTGAATGTGCAACTTCAGGTTCAGAAGATGTAAGTGACACAACAGCTTCATCAGAGTTCCTTAAAGGGGAAACAACATGAGTAGTTGTTCCTAATGTAGAAGGTGTAGGTGACACAATAGCAGAATGAGAAGAACTCAGTACAATAGCATTAGACTTCATTATACCAGCATCAGATAGTATAACAACATCAAACTTCATTATACCAACATCAGACCTCAAAGTCTGCTCTATTCGAGAGTCCAAACAATGAGATAGATTCCAGGAGGAATGAGAGCCCTCAACATTAGAAGATAAATTTAGTCCTGCACTATCCAAATCCTTAAACATAAAATAGTTAAAACCAAGTTTGTAAGGGAAAACTGTTTCATTAAGCTTGACCTGTCTAACAATATAGATTTTCCTTGTAAAAGAGAGTCATTTGTATCCTTTGTGTGCTAAGCTGTAACATATGAAAACACATTGCTTTATGTGATAAGACAATTTGTGTTTTTGGCAAGGTCTTATAAAAGGGTAATAGCAACAGCCAAAAACCTTCAGCTCACCATACTCAGGTGCCTTTTTATACAATGTCTGATAAGGTGATACTTCTTCAAGAGCAAATGAAGGGAGTTTATTGACAATGTACACAACTGTGTTAAGTGCTTGCCACTATAGACACAAAGGCATACCAGCATAAGCCAACAAAGTTAAACCAAACTCTGTAATGGTCCTTTGTCTTCTTTCTACTCTACCATTTTGTTGATGTAGATTGGGACAAAGATGTCTAAAACCAATACCATGCTGCTGTAGATATCCAGTAAAGGATCTAAATTCACCTCCCCAATCAGTTTGTAAATTCTTTAGCTTAGCATCTAATTGTTTTTTTTTCGAAAAACAATGAAAATGAGTAAAGACCTTAAATGCTTCAGACTTAAACTTCAAAGGATATATCCACATATACCTACTAAAATCATCCACAAACAATATGTAATATTTAAATCCTTCAGAAGAGCACACAAGGGCAGGACCCCACAAGCCAGAGGAGACCAATTCAAGAGGTTTTGTTGTTTTAGAATTGTTCGGTTAAAAACAACTTTAATTCCTTCACAAGTGCACGGGTCGCTGTTGCAGTAAAGTGCACAAGTAAGGGTCAATCCCACATAGAGTCGAGCTATCAATTAATCTAATACTATGCAAAAACAACTAAAATAATGAAATCAAGTGAGATAATCAAATTACCCAACAAATTAAGAAAATCCAAATTAACTAAAATTCAAGTGAGCATAACAAAAATACTAAAATAACAACTAAGATAAAAACGAGATCTAAACAAATGATCAACTAATGAGAAATTGTCTACTATATCCAATTTCACCATAATTATCCTACTTTATGTTATGAATCTAACCGATATTTCTCAATCCAAATCTCAAGGTCGATACTTACCAAGGTAAGGTTGTGCTGTGACCAACCGGATCAACTTAGTGTTTTCATCATTCAAACTAGCTAGTGGCGTGTAGCCTAGTCTAAATAACAAAAACCCATTATGCATAAAAATACCAAAAATGAACACAAACCAAGTTACACCTATTGAGGGCATTATATAGACATAAATCAATCGTTCATCAGAGTAATCTGCGATTAACTAGTGGCGTATGCCTAACCCTAACTCATATAGTCAATCAATCAACTATTACACACATCAGACATCAACAACAATCAAAGATCAAGAGATATTCAAGATTAGCTAGTGGCGTATAGCCTAACCTTGACTCATACAACCATTCAACCGTAAATCAAAAGCAATCACACAATAATAATGATTAATCAACTCAATAAACATAAATGAGCAAAACTAAGATACCATTGGATCAATTAAACAATAAACATAAAGTAGTCTAATTAGATTACACTGGATACACTAGGAAAGAGTTTAGCTACTCATAAATACAAGAAAACAAACCTTGATCTCACCCTTACACATTTGGATGCAAGATCCACTCAAGATGATCAAGGTTTAGCTTTACACAATCAATCACTCTCTCCCAAGCATCAAAAGTTGCAAAAGTATTTTATAAAACCTAGTAATCCTGAAAATCAGACTAAAGTTGCCTTTATATTGTTTTTAGGCAAAATGGAAAAATTGGTCACCAAAATTAGGTTGAAAATGTGGAGTTTTTCCAAATATTGCGATTTGCATTGCGACGCGGCTCCAAGCGATTTTTCCTTCGACAAAAACCCTATCACGCCGTGGCGCAATTTGGATTTCGTTGACATTGTACTGCGGTGTGATTATTCTTCGTTGGGGCGCAATATGAGTTGCGTCGTCTTCACGCCGCGGCTAAAAAAAGTGTGCTGCGGCTCAGTTGCGGAATTTCACTCTTTTTCCGCTTACCTTGATTTATTCGCACTTGATGGGTCCAAGATGTCCTAAAACAACACTTGCACGAATAATCCTTCTTTTTGCACTTGAATACCTGAAAACACAACAAAACCCGTGACTCTGGAAGATAACAAAACAAGTAAGGGAACTCATCATAAATACTGCATTAAACCTTGAATTTCTTACAATTTCACCCCCAAATCACAAAGTAAATCCACATTTTCACCACTCAACCCAACCCCCAACTAGCTTATTGCTAGTCCTTAGCAATGAAAGCTATAAGATCTAATTTTGACTAATCTATCCTAACTAAACCACTTCCGTAGGTTGACACAATTGCAATTAGCGTATGCAATAAGCCTTTAAACCCCTAGGTCCTCCTACTAAACGAGTTATAGTCTCGTGAGGGTTTTCAGCGATGCTACCCACAAACATACTACCAATTCCTAACACACATATATACAAAACATGGATTTCCTGGATACATCAATAAATATGTCTCATACATTGCATACACATATAGCAACAAGAATAAGCAATAATCACCCACATCCAAGAACACCTAGAAATCAATTTCACCTTCGTTCCCAACTCTCCATCACAGTCAATCCACTAACCGTTAATCCTAGCCTTAGAGGTGGTTTCATAGCACTCTCCAAAAGAAAACAACATTTTGATCCCATAAAATAGAAAACATTAAAAACACCACTCCATAGGCCTACTTTTTAGATCACTCTCCACTAATGTAGAGCAACACACAACTTCAGATCGTTATGCTTCATTAAGCTTGTAACGTTAGGCTAAGGTATTGGGTTATGAAAGAACATAAGGGATTCAAGCAATTAAGAGGAATAATCTTACATTGCATAGAACACAGTCACTCAAAACAACTTACTCTCTCAAACCTGAAACGCTTTATTATTATTATTATTATTATTATTTTATTGCATCACTCTCCCCAACCACAATTGAATATGTACCCTTTTCATACTTCCTTATTGAATTGCTTTTTTTTTTTTTTTTTTTGGATCAATTAAACATTAACGTACAGAAATTTAGGAAGCATGGATATCACCCAACATCCTCATTTTTCCCATACAACAACCCCTAACCCATTCTTTCGAATATCCTCACAAAGTTTTATACAAATCTCGAAGCCACACACATTTCACATTCAAAATTTCAGATTAATTCCTCTTAAAAGAAAATCATGGGTAGAAAATGAGTTTAAGGGTTAAATGGAAAGGTTATTGCAGGTTGAAAGAAAGAAAATCAAGGCTAAATATATACAGTAAGGCTCAATAGGGTGACTAAGGATAATAGCATAAATAAGGTTGGCTTGAAAGGCTCAAACGGTCCAAAAATGGCCTAAGTCATTTCTTAAATAATGCGTTGTCTAGGATTTCGCCTCAAGTGATCATCAAATAGGTTCTAGAGTTTAGGGATCACATAAAAAATGTAGGAAATTGCCCACAAAATACCTCTAAAAGCTAGAATCAACCAACCAAACAAACCACAAACCCGAGAGTTTCGAACTCAAGCAAAAATCAACATCCAAGATAATTCTTGAATTAGTGTAAAAATCACTTCTTCTAAATACTACATGTCATTGAAATCAACTATATCACAAACATTTGACATCATGTAGGAAACACAAACTTCCATAAACCAAAAATTTACAAGGATGCAAAAATTTCATACTTTCCCACCCCCAACCAAAATCCTACATTGTCCCCAATGTAGCAACAAAATGTTAGAGTAGGTGACTTAGAGCCAATCAATTATTGTAGAATTGACTCTTTGTAATAATGTTTATTAATCAATAAAAGACATTTTATTCTATATCATGTGAATCATATCTGTATGTATTGATATATGTCCTTAGTATGGTAGAATCGTGACGAGGGTATCAAGTGTTTCAAATCTTGATAGTGAGAAACCTATGATTACATATAGTGGCCATTCTAGAAATGTCCGTAGCCCCATTATTATTTTGACCAAGGACATAGATAATACGGTAAGGCTATCATAGTGTTAAACGACCTTGTCGAAAGGCAGTGACTAATCTCACTTGTCAAGGTTGTTTGCTGACAACCTAGTGCAACACATGGGTGCTTGTCGTAAGCAAGTTTGCTGGACTAACCCACCAAAAGATTCCATATAGATGGTAACCCAAGTGTATATGGAACAAATCCTCTAACGAATGGTGGTGCATATGATCCTTAGACTTGAGATCATCGGAGCATCGTGTGCACCGATTGGTGTAGTTTGATACTAGCCTAACGTAGTTATATTTAGAGCTATTAATACAATAGTGATTGACTGCATTGAGGAGTGTATCAAGATTACTGTGGATCAACAGAGGATTCATCACTCCCGGGTATGAAAGAAGTTATCTCACAGTGCGATTCAGTACATGACAATGACACTAAAGCTATGACCACAGTGGGATTGAGTTGTTGCCCAATCCAATTTATTATTCTGGTCATTGGTCCAACAACTGAATACAGAGGTATTGAGGATAACTGAGGTTGACACTATTTATGTATCTCAATCTTGATGAGAAAACAAATAATGAAAGGATAGAGATGACAATGGGCCCAAAATTTTCGGGTACCTGTCCTAGCCCGGCCCAAAAGGACTGGGCTTTACCCGGGGGCTTGGGCTTGATTTTAAGGCCCGACCTCGGGTACGAGCCGGGTATGGGTATATCTTCAGTCCCGGCCCAGCCCAAAAATTTTAATATTAATTTTACCAATTTACCTTTATACTATATATTTAATTACAATATTATCCCATATATATATATATATATANCCAATAATACTTTTTTCTATGCCAAGCTGCTGCTGAATTGAATTGTTGAGGATAATATTGTTTTTCTATGTTAAACTGCTATTGATTTGAATGACTGAGGTTACTATTGAGATGCTCTCCTGGGTGTTTATGTGCAGAGTGTTTATGCTGTTGAGGAAGAGTTGTTGCCAATTGCCAGATTTTTTCTGCTGAAGTGTTGTTGCCAGTTGACAGATTGTTCTGCTGAAGAGTTGTTGCCAGGTGTGATAAGAACGGCGATGGGTTGCTATTAGAGGACTCGATATACGTATATGCGTAACCCCTCTTCAAATAAGCTCTCAAATCTTAAAGATAACGCTGCAGCGTACATAGCTTTAATTATAGAAAAGCTAGATCCTGACCTTAAGGGATATATAGAGACTAGCATTTTGAAATTAATAAGTTCACAACTATTATATATATATATATTAGTTTCTAACATATTTTATTTTCACAATTTGTTTTACTTTTAATTGAACAGACAGGGAAGTTTTGATAGCGTGGGAGGGTCTTCCAGATCATGATGCTTCATGGGAACCTTTGGAGTTAATTGCACAGAAAATTCCAGACTTTCACCTTGAGGACAAGGTGAAATTGCTGCACTGGTTTCTAGAAGTATTTCATTTGTGTATATTAAAGATCGAATTCTTTCTTTTTCATATGCTTTCGTTTCTCAATCGATTCAAATATTGCTACACAACCTTCAGTTGCATTTTCCATTTGATAGGATATTCCTATTCAAAATGTTTCCATATGAGCTACATCAGACATTGGGTCTTTAATTAACCTGTAACTTTGCTCTTGTGTAGAGTAGGCAGGGTTTATATTTTATAATCAATTTCTTTTTTCTGTTTTAATGGTTATTTCGTTAATGTCACCGTAAGTGCATCTGGATGGACAGAGTAAAGATGATGCACCAACAGTAGTGTATGTGGATACCGAAATTAAGAACACTTATTAATTTGGTATTGAATTTCATGGAATGCTGACCAGAGTAAAGAAGGATGTAATCTCTGCTAGATTAAATTTTGACAGTGTCAAAATTGGTTTTAGATTCTGAAGGATGTTCGCTATCTGTGTTTGTAGGTACCTTCTGAAGTCATCATTGGTTTCAACGCTTTCAGAATTGGCCCTGAAACCCAGGTACCTGTTCCTTATGTTTATAAAAACACTTTATCTCATTCTTGATAAGGATTTCAATTGCGTGAAGTGCTATCTTTGAGCGGTTGATCTGGATGATGTGTCTTTATTAAGTCAATTCCTATGTTTTGTGCTAACTCCAAGCTCTACTTCTCTACCTTGCAGTACAAGTGATCTAGGTGCACTCCAGCAACTCTTAGTTGATCAGCCAAACATCCCCAAAGAGGAAGGTAGGCTTTAGGTGTTGAAGTATGAGAGTGAGAGTAAGAGCAAAAAATTTCAGGTTTAGCAAGTATGCATGCAGAATGTAATATTTTGATATGATAATAATGATTAATTAAATTGATTAAGTAAACTACTTGAAAATAGAATAATACTGGAGCTCTATGTGCAACATAAATGGAAGAATTTAGATTCTGATAGGAAGCAAATTATGGCTGCTACTAAATGGAATATCCTGGGTTATAGCGTGAGTTCATAATAACAGTTTACAGTATCCAGTTATTAAGTCTCTAACTGACTCTTTTACTTTTTTTTTTTAATTTTTTTTAATGTATTTTAGCTAGTTTTTTTTGTTTATTTTGAAAATGCCAGCAAAGTTTGGTTCCAAAAGTGTGGGTCTTGCTGCATTATTGCTTGTTAATTATACATATATAAATATGGCTCTTATTAAGTATAATTGAGTGTTAATTATTGGGTCGTGTAGACATTTTTATCTAGTTAATTGGATTCACCAAGTTTACAATTAAATAAATATGTATATATATGTAACGGATGTATCAACCTAAAGTAAGTTAAAAACTTAAAATCAATAAGCTATTATTAGTAATTTAGTATCAAATTTTGGGGATGAAACTTGATACGTTATTATGTTGTTGCACTTGTGTTATTTAAAATGTTATGCAATTTTAATTTTGGGAGGATGAAATTTGATATGTTATTAAATGATTATGTTATGTTATATGGATTCCGCTTAAGTACAAAGTTAAAATCCATGAATTGTCATTCATAATATGCACCTGTATGGACTTGTATTTGTTGGAATGTATTGTATTGAAGAGTATCTCAATCCTTCATCCAGTGTATGATTTAGTAATGCATATCTGCTTCATTTTCAAAAATGAATTGTTTATTGATATTCATACTTTTTGTTCATTTTTTTAGGTTTTAACATGTCAATTCAAACTTCTTTACTTGGTAAACGAAAAAGCTTAGAGGAGGAGATGAATCTACCTTTTGACTCATCAAAAAAATTGTCAACTTCGGATTTGATTGGAAATAATCAAATTCAATCCCCAATTGCTGATACTGAGGAAGAAACACATGAAGAAAATGTCCCCCTTAATGATGTTGACAGTTGCAACAATACTGTAAGGACAAAATCAGTTGTATGACAACATTTTAAGAAAGTTAAGGTTGATGGCAAGGATAAAGCAGAGTGTAACTATTGTCTTAAACAACTTGCTGCTAGTTCCAAAAATGGGACAAGGCACTTGCATTCACATATTAAAATTTGTCCAAGGCGAAAGTATGGAGATGTATCACAAAAGATTCTGTTGATAACCTCGGGAGAGGATTCAAGTTCAAAGTCACAAATGACCTTAACTTCGCATTAGCTTGATCAAGAGTCGGTGAGGAAGGACCTAGCAATGATGTTTGTTCTACATGAATATCCTTTGAGTATGGTTGATCATTACGGGTTTAGAAAATTTTGTAACAACATGTAGCCGTTTAAGGTTGTGAGTAGAAACACTATTAAGAAAGACATATTCAAGATGTATAATGTAGAAAAAGAGAAGACAATGAAATTGTTAAACAAAAACCGGAGTAGGATTGCTATCACTTCGGATTTGTGGACTGCCAGCAATCAAAACAAAGGATATATAACGATCACAGCGCACTTTATCGACAACAACTGGGTCTTACAAAGTCGACTCATAAGGTATTATCTTTTAAAGTTTTATCATTCTTATTTTTTAATACAACTTTTGTAGCTATATTAATAATATTTTTTATGTATAATTAATGTTGCAGATTTGTATATGTGCCTTGCCCATATACTAGAGATGTGCTTGCTGCGGCATTGATGGATTGCTTGTATGAGTGGAATATTGATAGAAAGTTATCGACATTAACGCTTGATAACTGCTCCACCAATGATGCTGTTGTTGAAGATATCTTGAACGAACTTCCAAGTGCCTCACTTATGCTACGTGGTTCATTGTTTCATATGCGTTGTTGTGCGCATATTTTGAATCTAATTGTTCAAGATGGATTATCGGTGATTGGACAAGCAATTGCAAGAATCCGTGAGAGTGTTGCTTATTGGTTAGCATCTCCTAAAAGAGAGCAAAAATTTGTTGAAGCAGCATGTCAAGAAGGCATTAAAGTACAAAGAAGTTGGCTCTTGGCTGTAAGACTCGCTGGAACTCAACTTATTTAATGCTTGAAACTGCTTTCATTTACAAAGATGTGTTTTTTCGTGTAAAGCTTCGTGATCTACAATATAGATATTTGCCAACTGAGGAGGAATGGGAGTTGGCAGAACAAGTTTGTTCAAAGTTGAAAATATTTTATGTTGCCACAAACTTGTTCTCTGGAACAAAATATCCGACATCTAATATTTATTTCCCAAAAGTTTATGAAATTAGAATTGCATTGTCTAATTGGCTCAGATCCTAGATACAAAATGAAATCGTTAGATTATTTTTTTTCCTCGGATCTATGGAGTTGATGGTAAATATCATATTCTGAGAATTCAAGGATTTTTATTAGATTTATTTAATCAGTACCAATCTAAGCAAGGAAGTAGTCAACCTCCTCCCAATGCAACACCTTCTTTTCAAGCTAATATTCCTTGTAGTGAGGACGATGGGTCCGTTAGTGACTTTGAGATGTATATTGCACAAGAATCAAATGTTATTGAAGGAAAGTCAGAATTTGATTTTTATTTAGAGAAGAAACTTTTGTTTGGGACTCCTAACTTTGACATATTGGTTTGGTGGAAGGCAACTGGGCCTAAATACCCAATCCTCTCTTCTATTGCTCGAGACATCCTTGCTATTCCTATCTCCATAGTAGCTTTTGAGTCTATATTTAGCACGGGTGGGAAGGTAGTAAGTCCACATCGCAACAAACTTCATTCAAATGCATTAGAAGCATTGATGTGTGCTCAAAGTTGTTATGGGCAGATATAAAAGGTGATTATATCAAAATTTTATTTTTTTAACATATTTGTCTTATTGTCTTTAATATATATTTTTATTTCTTTAACGTATTTGTCTTATTGTCTTTAATGTATATTTTGCATTCTTATTAGGTCAACAATCATGCTCAACTTTTTTTTATGCCACTGATGAGGAAGAAGAGGAATTATGATGACAAAGAATAGGTATGCAATTGGTTAGATATTTAGTCTTTCATGTGTTACATGCTTCTTATGTATTTTATAATTGCAGAAAGGTGGACTTACTTGATTGGAGCTTGCAAAACTTAAGGAGACAACAACTTAGAAATTTGTGATAAAGTTTATTGTTTTGTATTTGTTCAGATTTTACTGTCTCAATTTGCTTGTTACTTTTATGGTTATGTTATACTCTAAAAATGAATGAATGCACTTTGTCGAATGTTATTTATATATTTGGTAAGTATTAAAAAATAAATTAATATTTAAAAATTGTTTCTAAAATTAAAAATATAAAAATAATTTTGAAATTTATTAATATTAAAAAATTGACATTATAAAAAAAGGCGGGCTTGGGCCGGGCCTGAGGTTATAAAAAGCCTGTCAGGTCGGGCCTAGGCTTTGCCTATCATACCCGTGGCGGGCTCGGGCTAGGCTTGGGCCTTTGTCATGAGGTTGGGCTTGGGCCTGGGCCAAGGGGTTACCCGGTCTCGGCTCGGCCCATTGCCATCACTATGAAAAGATTTGATTGAATAATAACCATATCGTTGATGGGTAGTTGTTTCACTGAATCCGAATCTATTGGGTGACTATGATGCCTTGTTAGGAGCCAATCTTGGTCTGTGTGTAGTGAGACGATTGATTGGCATCAATCGCGATACTGCTTACTGCCGATATGATGAGGAGCCTACGGGTCACACACTTAGGAGACAGTTTAAGGATGGTAAACTTTGGAAGGGTATATTCACCTTTTGGACGAATGAGCATATTGGTATGCTGTGTAATTAAATTTACTAAGGTTGTAGCTTGTGTTCAATTTTGTTATTGGAGTAATTTAGCAAAATTATAAATTTAATTATTGAAGTTAATATTAATATTTAACTAAATAATTAAATAGAGACTAATATGCGATTCCACATAAGTTTGGGTTGTTGCTAAACTTTGGGGGATCAATGGAAATTTGCCTCATTATATAAATGAAGCAAAATTAGGTATTATTTACCTAAGTCTCATTTGAGCCGTGGGTGAGTGTTTCTGAGAGAAATTTTTCTCTCTTCTAAAAAAAACCACATAAGTTTGGGTTGTTGCTAAACTTTGGGGGATCAATGGAAATTTGCCTCATTATATAAATGAAGCAAAATTAGGTATTATTTACCTAAGTCTCATTTGAGCCGTGGGTGAGTGTTTATGAGAGAAATTTTTCTCTCTTCTTCTTTTCACTTTATCCTTCCAAATACTTGATTCCTTAAAGCCAAGAATTGATTCTAGCAAAATCAATTCTTGGTCTTTGACGTACTGTCTTCGTGTGGATGACGTGAGTTCGATTCCATTCTCGAATCGGTAACGAAATCGTGTTCAAAGATATTGATGGAGCCTTTAAACACTGGTATAATCTAATCCTTGCTGATTTACTAACATTTGTAGGTTGCCATGATTAAGTCCATCCATATTATGCTTGCGATTGCTGCATATCATGACTATGACATTTGACAAATGGATGTCAAAACATCTTTCCTGAACGGAAACCTTGAAGAGGATGTGTATATGACACAACTCGATGGTTTTGTTCTTGATGGATAGGCTAATAAGGTATGCAAGTTGCAGAGGTCCATTTATGGACTCAAGCAAGCTTCAAGGAGTTGGAACATTCGTTTTGATGAAGCCATAAAAGAATTCGGTTTTATAAAAAACGAAGATGAGCCTTGTGTTTACAAGAAAGTAAGTGGGAGCGCAGTGACATTCTTGGTGTTGTATGTCGATGACATACTTCTGATCGAGAATGATATACCAAACTTGTAGTCGTAAAGACTTGGTTATCCAAGTGCTTCTCCATGAAGGACTTAGGAGAAGCACCCTACATCCTTGGAATAAAGATCTATCGAAATAGACCATGTAGGTTGCTTGGCCTAAGTCAGAGTACATACATAGACAAAGTACTAAAAAGATTCAGTATGGAAGAATTAAGAAGGGATTTCTTCCGATATCACATGATGTCTATCTCTCTAATGATATGTGTCCTAAAACACACGATGAGAGAGATATAATGAAGAGGATCCCGTATGCGTCAATAATTGGATCCATTCGGGTTTGTATTTTATCTAAATGGGGGTGCAGTGAGCTGGAAGAGCTTCGAGTAAAGCATTGTAGCTGACTCTACAATGGAGGCTAAGTATATTGCATTATTCAATGCAGCCAAGAAGGCAGTCTAGATTAAGAAGTTCATCACCAAACTTGGTATGGTCTCCATGACTGTTGATCCAATAGATGTCTATTGCGACAACAATGGAGCAATAGCTCAAGCAAAGGAGCCACAGTCTCACTAGAATTCTAGACACATACTCAGATGATTTCATCTCATAAGAGAAATGGTTGAGAGGAAAGATGTGCAGATTAGTAAAGTGCATACTGATGACAACCTCACCGATCCGCTGATGGAGCCTTTATCGCAGCAGAAGCATGAAAAACACCTAAGGTCATTTGATATTAAATACATGAATTATTGGCTATAGTACAAGTGGGAGATTGTTAGAGTAGGTGCCCTAGAGCCAATCAATTATTGTGGAATTGACTCTTTATAATAATGTTTATTAATCAATAAAAGATAGTTTCTGCTATATCATGTAAATCATATTGATATGTATTGGTATATGTCTTTAGGATGTTAGAACCGTGACGAGGGTATCAATTGTTTCGAATCTTGATAGTGAAAACGTTATGATCACATATGGTGGCCATTCTAGAAATATTCGTAGCCCAAGTATTATTTTGACCAAGGACACAGATAATACGGTAAGGCTATCATAGTATTGAACAACCCTGTCGAAAGATAGTGACTGATCTCACTTGTCAAGGTTGTTTGCCGACAACCTGGTGCAACACATAGGTGCTTGCCGTAGGCAAGTTTATTGGACTAAGCCACCAGAGGATTCCATATAGATGGTAACTCCAGTGTCTATGGAATAAATCCTCTAACGAATGGTGGTGCATGTGATCTTTAGACTTAAGGTCACTGGAGCACCTTGTACATCGATTGGTGTAGTTTGACACTGGCCTAGCATAGTTCTATTCAGAGCTATCAATACGGTAGTGATTGGCTACATTGAGGAGTGTATCAAGACTATGGTGGATCGACAAAGGATTCATCATGCCCAGGTACGGGAGAAGTTATCTCACTGTGCAATTTATTAAATGACAATGACACCAAATCTGTGGCCATAGTGGGATTGAGTTGTTGCTCAATTCAATTTATTTACTTGGTCGTTGGTCTAGTAGCTGAATACAAAGATATCGAGAATAATTGAGGTTGATATTATTTCTGTATCTCAGTCTCGATGAGATAACATATGATGAAAGGATTTGATTGAATAGTAACCATATCATTGATAGGTAGCTATTTCGCTGAATTCGAATCTATCGGGTGGCCATGATGCCTTGCTAGGGGCCAATCTTGGTCTGTGTAGTGAGATGATTAATTGGTGTTAATCGTGATACTACTCATTACCGATATGATTAGGAATATACGGGTCACACACTTAGAAGATAATTTAAGAATCAGTTTGTGAAAGGGGTTATTTTCGTGTTTTAGGATGAAAGGGTATTTTGGTAATCTCACAGTGCAATTAAATTTGCTGAGGTTATTACCTGTATTTAATTTTAATATTAAAATTAAAATTAAAATTAGTGAGATTATAGTTAAATATATGTGAGCGTATATTTAAATAGATTATTATTATTAATTAAATGTTAATATATTTATATATATTAATTGATTTTAATTATAATAAAAAATTTAAAATACCAATTAAAGGGTGTTTGGTTGCAAGGGTGGATTAGGGTTGGAGCTTATGGCTATTCCTTATTGGAATAGGGTTTTAATTGTTGCATTATATAAGTGCAACTTAAATTAAAACAATATATCATTTTTATTCAATATTAAAAACCCTAGCCACCTACCCCACACTCTCTCTCTCACTTCCTATTCATGGATTGAAGAGAAATATTTTTCTCTTCTTGATTCTTGAAGCCATTGTGTCATTCTAGCAAATCGGCCCTTGGTTCTTCAGATTATCTTTGTGTGGATTAACGTTCGTGCAATTCTATATTGAATCGGTAGTAAAATAAATTCAGAGACACTTGAAGGAGCCTCCAAACGTGCATAAGATTCCTGATCCTTGAATGGATTAATTTTATTTTGTACAAAATTTTGTTTTAACATGTAAACAATATAATCAATACTCAGATCCTGGCAAAACAATATAATCCTTGTATTGATTTACTGTTAATATTGTTTTTGTCTAGATTTTTGTCTTTAACATGTAAACAATATAATCGATACTCGGATTTTGGCAAAAAAGGCAATTGATCTATCCATTAACTTTTATTTTTCCACTGCGTTTGGTAGATAGATTCCTTACACAAAACAACTTAGAGGTAAAAGGAAAGAAACGAGTTACCCCCCTTGAATAACAAATCTTAAAGTCTAGAAGTAACTCCATTGAATGCATATCCTGTAATCAACATGAAATCCACTAAAACAAAAGAAAAGGACAAATGGTGTTGTGGATAGAATCCATGATGTTGGTTAATCTGCATAATGTTTATGGAAATAAAAATAAAACAGAAATGAAAAGAACATCGAATCAATAATACAGTAACTAAAGTTTATACAACTGAAAAGCAAAATCACACACAAATAAACTAAAAGCGAAAGTACAGAAAATAAAATCAAAAACATTAAATCCATCCAGTCTTTCATTGTTGGCCACCACCATCACCATCATCATCATCCATATCATCGCCATCCATGTCAACATCACCCCCATCACCCCCTACAACACCACCAACAAGTGCCCTCGGCTGATAACCCCCTAGGTAGACAAGAAATACAAACTGTCTTGGATCCACTCCTGACTAAGATAACTGAAACTACTGAATCTGTTGTATCGTCTATAAGCACTCCGCCTAATATGTCACCTGACCTGTGACCCATGTCTGCCACTCTCTCATTTTTGCTCTCAAATCAGCTATCTAACCATGTGCAGTCTGGGTAGAAGATGTTGACGGGCGCGGGGCTCTCTGTCTGCGTGGCTGTGCTTGGGCTGCAGCTCCCTTACCCCCACTGGTAATCTTTTAGAGGTACTTTAGTGTCAACGGTGGAAGTGGTTTCACTTCATCATCCTTAATAACAACTCCTGCAGATTCACATAAGGCAGTGATAAGGCTAGGAAACAAATAGGATTTAGAAGATTTGGCTGCATACAAAATCCAAAAATGGATAATCTGCCCTATGATGATCCGCATCCGCTGAGATATGGCATTCATCACGTGAGCTTTCTCAGTGTCCACTGTGCTTAGGTGCCCTAAAGGATAGATCTTGGCACATAGAAAATACTCCCACACCTTGTGAATGAATGTGGTGAAGTTGCATTGAAACCCTTTCTTTTGTTGTTCCAACCAAGAATCCACTCTCTCTGACCCGTTGTCAAACACTATATTACCTCATTATAGTTTGGGTCCTTGAGGAATTTGGAGAAATCACCATCCTCTTCAGAAATAGTCGGTAACCCATAAATTTGATTAATCATCTCAACATCAAATCTCACCTCCTTCCCTCTAATCCTAATTCTTCCATTTCTATGCTTGAAGGCATTAGCATAAAATTCCATAACGAGAGGCTCAACAACTACGTTCAGTTGGGCTATAAATTCTTCCTAACTCAAATCACTAATAATGTTAGTAACTCCCTCATAAGGACTCTTAAAATCAAAGCCTCGCTCATCCACGAATCCTCTACCATTAATAGCATTATCCTTATACCTATCCTCAGCTGCTGAACTAATCTATGGTCATGGGTGTCCCGTGAGGAACCTCCATGACCTCTACTAGAACTAGCCACATCTCTACCCCTCTTAGTTGATGCCATAACAATAGATCAGGATACCGATACTCCTAAAAATCAAACAATAACACAACTCCACCAACAATCTCGCTCAATGCCCAATTACACGGTAATAACACAACACCTAATTCTTCAATCACAACACAATATAAAATCAATCTCAATCCACTTAATTTGCACCCAAAATCAATCAATATACGCAACTCAACAATGCAGGATCAAATTTGCAAATAAAATCACAAATCAGTGAAGACGAACCTTGGATTGAGAATTGTAGCCCAAAATCAAGCTTTCCCCAATTCAACCCTAACTTCTCTTGGGCGAAATTTTTGCACTCAAATGGAGCAATCTTTGCAAAATCAAGTGTGTGGAAGTGTTTAGGATGTGTGAGGGATAATCAAGCAACAATTCGTAGGCAAAAAATTGAAGAAGAGACAAAGAGATTTGAGAGAAAATGAAGAACCGAGTTGCGGCACAAACAAAAACTGATCTGTTCCTTTTATAATCTGCAAATTGCACCACGACACAAAGTTTTGTGCCTCGGCGTGATTCGGATTTTCAACTCTGAAATGAAGAATGGCATAAACGCGCTGTGGCCTAAAAGTTTTGCGCCCTAACATATTACGGATTTAAATTTCAAAATCACCGCATTTGCGCCGTGGCGCATAAAATTAAGCCAAGACCTAATTGCGCATTTGTGCCGTCGTTAGGTATGGCGCCGCAAATATGCCTCGGCCTGAAAAAATTGTGTAAAGGCAAGAAGTGGATTTTTTGGAAAAATTAAATTAAGTGTTAGATTTCCTGAAAATTCAAACACATAAAATAAAATACACAAAATAACACGCTCCTAATGTAATTAAAATAGTAAAATGAAATAAAAATAAATAAATAAACAAAAACAATAATATAAAAACGAAACAAACAAAGGAAAAGAAACATTCGGGTTGCCTCCCGAAACGCGCTTGTTTATCATCTTGAGCTAGATGGGATGCTCAATTGTCATTCAGGGTCATTGAAGTACTCCACTTCCTTGTTTGGAGCATAATATTCCCGGTAAGCCTTCAGCCGGTGTCCATTAACTTTGAATCAGTTTCTCGTCTTTAAGTTTTCTATCTCCACCGCTCCATGAGGGAACACTTCTCGAACTTTGAATGGCCCAATCCATTTTGATTTCAACTTCTCGGGAAAAAGATGCAATTATGAGTCATAAAATAACACTTTCATACCTGATTGGAATTCTTTCCGTCGTATTACTTTATCATGGTACAACTTAGTTTTTTCCTTGTAGATCTTAGTGTTGTCATACGCTTCATTCCTAAGCTCATCTAACTCTTTTAGTTGCAATTTCCTTTCTTGTCCAGCCTTGTCCATGTCAAGGTTCAATCTTTTGATCGCCTAATAAGCCCTATGCTCTAATTCCATTGGTAGATGGAATGCTTTCCCAAAGACTAACCTATAGGGACTCATCCCGAGTGGAGTCTTGAAAGCTGTTCGATATGCCTAGAGAGCATCAACAGTTTCACCACCCAATCTTTCCTTGATATGCAAACTGTTCTCTCCAAAATGGCCTTGATTTGCTTGTTACTTACTTTTACTTACCATGAAGTCTAAGGATGAGACGGAGTTGCCACCTTATGTTTAATGTCATACTTCTTCAACAACGCTGCAAAAGACTTGTTACAAAAGTGACTCCCCATCACTAATGATAGTTCTAATGGTACCATAACGGGTAAAATAAAGTCTTTAAGAAAACTGAGTAAAACGTTACTATCATTAGTCTTTGTGGCAATCGCCTCAATCCACTTGGAAACATAATCAACAGCAACAAGTATATAAGTATAACCGAAAGAGTTAGGAAATGGACTCATAAAGTCGATGTGTTAGAGTAGGTGCCCTAGAGCCAATCAATTATTGTAGAATTGACTCTTTGTAATAATGTTCATTGATCAATAAAAGACAATTTATTATATATCATGTAAATCATATCTATATGTATTGATATATGTCCTTAGAATGGTAGAACTATGACGAGGGTATCAAGTGTTTCAAATCTTGATAGTGAGAACCCTATGAGCACATATGGTGGCCATTCTAGAAATGTCCGTAGACCTAGCATTATTCTAACCAAGGACACAGATAATATGGTAGGGCTATCATAGTGTTGAATGACCCTGTCGAAAGGCAGTGACTGATCTCACTTGTCAAGGTTGTTTGCTAACAACCTAGTGCAACACATGGGTGCTTGCTGTAGGCAAGTTCACTGGATTGACCCACCAGAGGATTCCATATAGATGGTAGGCCCAGTGTCTATGGAATAAGTCCTCTAAAGAATGGTGGTGTGATAAGTGCTTGAAAATAAACTTATACTTAGTGGTTTATAGGTATCATTTGTGGGAAATTAGGATTAATTAGCATGAATTAACTCAATTGTTTCATAAATGCACTTTTCAGGATCACGGGTATTTTTGTTGTGTTTTCAGGAAATAAGGCTCAAAAATAATATTTGGATGGGAGATGATGTTGGCGAGAGAATTTGTGATGATTGGAAACAAACGGATCGAGAATCGGAGTTGAATTGAAGAAGTTATGGAAGTTGAAGTAAAGAGAAGATTCTAGATTACGTTCCAGCTTGAGCATGCCTCGGTATTTTGAGAATATTTTGTGCTGTAGAACTCGTATTAAGACGATTTTTGGACTTTTGGAACTCTAATTCAAAGGGCTACATTTCATATGTTTACCACGTTTCCAAATTTCATCGTTATTGAGTTCAAAAATCACCATCTCTGAAGAATAGTGGAATAATGCGGGAAGAAGACCAGTAGCTACTGTGCTGCAGCATAGTGCCGTGGCACAGTCACAATAGCTGGGAAATTTTCCTCCATTTTTGACTAGGAAAATAGGGTTTTAAGAGTCCTAAACTAACTAGAATTAAGGAAAACAAAACCCTAACCCTTGTGGGGTATAAATAGAAGTCTTTTAGCATTATTTTAAGAGAATTCTTTTGGAGATAAAAAAAGAGAGAACAAAGATTATTCAAGAACTGAAGAAAAAGGGAGATTAAACAAGGCTTGGAGAAGAAGAATTGGAGGAGATCATCATCAACTTCATTAATCCAACCAAGTATCAATAAGTTTTTCTTCTTCTTTGTTATTATTATTTGTTATGAATAATACAATGATGTTCTCATAGTTATTCATGAAGAACTGATTCTTTTGTGATTGAGGGTGATTTCAAAGCCTTAGACATGTCTTGTGATTAATAAAATCTGTATCTATTTATCTTTTGATCCCTCTTGGTTATGTGATTATTTCTCTGTGAATAGGGTTTAGATAGATTGTCTTAATTGTTTAAGTGCGCAATTAAATAGTTAGGGTTAATTTATTAATGCCAATTTAGGTTGTTTAGTAAGGAATAAATTTATTAACCTAAATAACTAGTGGTAAAGTGTATGCCTGGTAGCGTGCCAAATGCACCAAATTAATCAACCTTACTAACCTAACTACTAAATTGTATATAAGGTGAGCAAGGGTCGATCCCACATGGAATGATTCGATTAAATCCTATATTCTATGCCAATAGCCACAATGAAAATAACAAAAAAATACAATAAAACCCTAAACAGGACAATAGAGTAACGAAAGGGGGTGTGATCAATGCAATCTAAACTAAAAATAACTAATGGTAGAAAATATTAGGTTAAAAACACCAGTTCTCGGTTCAAGATCCACCTAAACATGCATTGGACATACTAACTGTAGCATTATTCTATCTCGTTATTATGGAATTACTAACCCTAGGAAACAACAAGCTTGGTTACCCAAATTTTCTCTTAATTGTCACTACTGAAATAAGCTCTTCAGTTAGATCCTAACCCTTGAAGAACCTAGAATAAGCTCTTTAAGTTTAATTCAATGGCAGCCTTAAGATTTAGGAAAATAGATCAATCCAAGTAACAATCACGCAAGTTCGGATTATTTAACTTAGGTTATGTTATTCAAGGTGACAGACTGAAAACTTGTCCATAATCATCTATCACCATATGTTACTCATTGAATAGAAATAGGACAATTACGTATCACAATTCCTAATTCTAACAAATAAAATTCCGATTAAACAATTTAGCAGGCTATTACTAAATCACTCAAACAGAAAATTATAAACAATTAAAACAGAATAACATAAACAATTCCAATAAAAACGAGATTAAGAACAATGTTACTGAAGTTAAGTTACACCAATGTCATGAATTCAGGCTTCAAAATCCCCTTGAACTGAAGAAGAAAGATCAGCCTCACATCTTGATGTAAAAAGTAAAAGAAAACCGAAAAAAAAAAACCAAACTCCACTGCTGTCTTCCTCTTGGTTAACCTAACACTCCTCAATAAATAACATGTTTTCTTCTTAATTCTACCCCAAGAATCACGGAAAATCTTATCAGATATGGAAAACAGAATTCATCTCCAGCTTGCACCAGGATTCTCGCAATGTAAAAGATCTTTTCTGGGCTCGGTCACTCCATAAAAATTGTAGTCCCAGATGTGTAGATAAATCTGGGCTTTTGAATCACCCGTTTTCGATATCTGACGCTCTAGTTAGGCCCGTTCAAAGATTCAATACTCAGCCAGGAATTCCTTCCGCGACTAGGATTCTAGGTCTGGATTTGCAACAACTAATGAAGACCCAAACGAACTCAGATTCTTGCCCATAATACCTTCCTGGAAAGCTTGATTTGTCAACTTTACTTTTTTTGAAGAACACTTTTGCAATCAAGAGGTCCGACTCTATGAAAACTTGAAAAACGCAGCACTGGTTAGAATAACAAAAATCTGGAATTTCCTAATCTTTTCTCAATTATTTCCTAAAGTCTATCCAAATATGCCAAACTTACAAAATAAACTCTAATCAACTCAACTAGGCATAAAACATAACAAAAAACATAATATGGAAGGAATAAAAAATATATAAATTCCACTCTATCAATGCCTGCATACATGGGGGGTAATCACTCAAGATAACTAAACCGACCATATGAGTTTAGCCTTGATTCAGTAGGTCTCTCGTAACTTAATGCTTTTATTACTTTGAATCTAGAGATCGTATCCTAGGTTATCTAATAAATAGGGAATTGGGTTATGACCGTGTCTAATCCAACGACTCAGTAAGGAGAGATATAACTTATCAACGTTTGGTATTTTCTGAGCTGATGTGATCAAGAGGGTAGGAAGTTAAAGAGTGCTTTTATTATATATAATTCATGTCTAGTGGTGGCGAATAAACATTTAATCCAGTTTCTCTTATTTATCTCTTTCATGATTGTCTGCTTGTTTTATTTTGCTTGATTTTAGTTTGATAGTTTTTGTTGAGTTTTTATAATTCCTGACAAACCCTGTTTGAAGTAGATAATTAATTGAGTTCACAAATCCTCTGCGGGAAAGACCCTTACTTGCTCTTTGCTACTACACGACTTTGCATTAGAATTTAGTGAGGTAAAATTAGGTGTTGCATTTGCACGCATTATGGTGCATGTGATCCTTAAACTTGAGATTACTGGAGCACCTTGTGCATCGATTGATATAGTTTGACACTAGCCCAACCTAATTCTATTTAGAGCTATCAATACGGTAGTGATTGGCTACATCAAGGAGTGTATCAAGGCTATGGTGGATCGACAGAGGATTTATCACTCCCGGGTACGGGAGAAGTTATCTCACGGTGCAATTCAGTATATGACAATGACACTAAAGCTGTGGCCATAGTGGGATTGAGTTATCGTCCAATCCAATTTATTATTTCGGTCATTGGTCTAGTAACTGAATAGAGATATATCGAGAGTAACTAAGGTTGACACTATTTCTGTACCTCACTTTGGATGAGATAGCATATGATAAAAGGATTTGATTGCACGATAACCATATTGTTGATAGGTAGCTATTTCGTTGAATCTGATTCTATCTGGTGGCCATGATGCCTTGCTAGGGGCTAATCATGGTCTGTGTGTAGTGAGATGATTGATCGATGTCAATCGCAATGCTACTCACTGTCGGTATGATGAGGAGCCTATGGGTCACACACATAAGAAGACAGTTTAAGGGTGGTTAACTATGGAAGGGTATTTTTGTCTTTTGGACGATAGAGCATATTGGTAATTTTGCCGTGTAATTAAATTTACTGAGGTTGTTGCCTCTGTCCAATTTTATTATTGGAGTTATTTAGGCAAAATTATGAATTTAATTATTGAAGTTAATATTAATATTTAACTAAATAATTAAATTGGGACCTATGTGTAATTCCACCTAAGTTTTTGTCGTTGCTAAACTTTGGGGGTAAAATTGAAATTTGCCTTTTCTATATAAAGAAAAGGTTGAATATGTTTTTGATTGATTTGTTCATTCTTCAGTCGTGGAGTAAAAGTCTTAGAGAGAATTTTTTTCCTCTTCCTTTCTTCCTCACTTCACCCTTCCAAACCTTGAATCCTTAAAGCCAAAGATTGGTTCTAGCAAAACCAATCTCTGGTCTCTGTTTTACTATCTTCATGTGGACGAAGCGAGTTCAATCCTACACTTGGATCGGTAGCGAGATCACGTTCAGAGATATTGACGGAGCCTCCAAATGCTGGTATGATCCGATCCTTGCTTGATCTTGTGTTATTTCAGTTTGAGCATGTAAAGTATATATATATATATCAGACCCTGATTTTGGGCTAATCAGAGTAATCGATGGAAAAAATTTTCGTTTTTTGTTGCGTTTATCCCATCGATTTACTAACCATGGTATTAGAGCCTAGGGCTTTGATTGTATATATATATATATATATATCAGACCCTGATTTTGGGCTAATCAGAGTAATCGATGGAAAAAAATTTCGTTTTCCGCTGCGTTTACCCCATCGATTTACTAACCGTGGTATCAGAGCCTAGGGCTTTGATTGTATATTTTTAAATAATATTTTGATTGATTAACTGATTTGATTGCTGGAAATTGCATGTTTGATTTATTAATCTGTTGATATTGCTTAAATTGAATAACTGATGTATTGGATTTGTTGAGGGATTTGCATTGGATCGTTTTTGTGACATGCTGATAGTCCTATTTTTCCCTATGATTTTGCATTGAATTTTGATAGGATTTAGGATACTTCTCATACAATTTGGGCCATAATTGCTACCTAATTCTATTAATTTGTCTTTGCAGGCATAAACGATGATTTTGAGCATAAATGACAGTTTTGAGCGTAAATCGCGTAACTTGAGCTTGGAAACTCAGAATGACCTGATTTTAAAAGCTTTGGAAAGCTAAGAAGCAGAACTACAACTTTCATGTTTTGGGTTTTTCCTAATTCTGACTGGACAAGGGTGAAAACTTGGCTTGAAGTCGTGAACAGTATGTTAGAAACTGAAGAAAAATGTCTTTGGACGTGCTTCCATATTTTTCCCATAACTTGAGCTGTAGACCTCAGATTGTGCTTATTATTGAACGAGTAGAAATATAATTTAAAGGGTTACAATTAATATGTTTAACACTTTTCCAGATGCAGACTCTTTCATGCTCAAATTTGGCCTGAAAGATTCTCGCCGCGGCAAGAAAAAATCTTCGCCGCGACGAAACTGCGTCAGATATGAAAAATAAAACGATATGTTTTGGCTTGCTAGGGCTTGGTTCTTAAGTGAAACAGGTATAAATTAGCACAAAAATGAAAGAAAAAGAGTCTTGGTTTTTCATTTGGGAGACAGCTCATGGAAGGAGAAGATTATTGAAGATTTAGGCTTCAGATTAGAGAAGATTTCTCCATCTTTTGCTTGTTTTACAATGATGAACCTTGATTTAGTTTGTTTTTGTTATTTTATTTTGTTTTTGAGTATGAACTGAGTTGCTTAGTTAGGGTTTGATGTAACCTTGATACAATGATTCAAATTTATATGAATTGATTTACTTTGAGTTTTAATTTCATGATTGAGTGTTTATCTCTTTGCTTAATGACTTTTGGATGCTTGATCACTATTCAAATGTGTGTTGTTCACAATGAGACTGAGAAGTGATTTGTGATTGTGCCTCTTGGGATAAATATCGTAGATTAAGCAAACGCTAGAGATAAGTTTAGCGATCTATGAAATCTAGATAGAATTCCATAAAGCTTAAAAGACTTTGAACTATTAATCTTCATTTTGTAGAGTTCGGAAGCTTAATAGGGATAAGTAGAGAAATGTAGCTTGAGAATGTATGTTTTACAACTTAGGGAATTTGATTTTCAATCAAGGAAGTAGAACTTGGGTAATAGATTCTATGAATTGGGTTAGCGTATCTAGGTGAAATCAACACCCTAGCATTTTTTTAGCATTGTTTAATTGGTTAAGTTGTTGGGTTTTGCTTTAATTTCATTATCATTCATTTATATTTTATTAATTTGTATTTAGTTTGTTAATTTTCCATCAATCCAATTTATTGTTTCTTCAATTAGGACTTAAACTAGAGAAATCGGTACTTAGTAACACTATCCTCGTGGGAATGATACTCTTCTTATCACTTTATTACTTTTTCCGACTAGTACACTTGCTATACATTGCATGTTGTAGCTACAACGCATCAAGTTTTTGCTTCCATGAGTTGCCTCCCAAATGACGAACCAAGACTCTTTTTCTTTCATTTTCGTGCTAATTTATACCTCTTTCACTTAAGGACCAAGCCCTAGCAAACCAAAACGCGTCGTTCTATTTTTCATATCTGACGCAGTTTATCCACGGCGAAGATTTTTCCTTACCGTGGCGAGAATCTTTCAGGCCAAATTTGAGGATGAAATTGTTTGAATCTGGAAACATGTTAAACACATTAATTGTAGCCCTTTAAATTATATTTCTAGTCGTTCAAGAATCAGCACAATTTGAGGTCTACAGCTCAAGTTATAGCAAAAATACGGAAGCACATCCAAAGACATTTTTCTTTAGTTTCCAACGTACTGTTAACGACTTCAAGCCAAGTTTTCACCCTTGTCCAGTCAGAATTAGGAAAACCCAAAACATGAAAGTTGTAGTTCTGCTTATTAGCTTTGCAAAGCTTCTAAAATCTGGTTATTCTGAGTTTCCAAGCTCAAGTTACGCAATGTACGCTCAAAACTGTCATTTATGCTCAAAATCATCATTTAGGCCTGCAAAGACAAATTAATAGAATTAGGTAGCAATTATCACTCAAATTGTATGAGAAGTATCCTAAATCCTATAGAAATTCAATGCAAAATCAGAGGGAAAAATAGGACTATCAAATACCCCCAAACTTAAGATTTGCTTGTCCTCGACAAAAAGGAATAAAAATCAAAACAAAAAGAAATATAAATACCTAGATTGAATCACAATGCAAGTCTCAAAAATTGTTGGTACATTATTACAAAAAAAATGCTCAACACTTCAAGAAGTCATAAATTGAATTGACCATCTTTCTCTATCGGTCCCCTGAGTAGGTAATCCCCACTTCAGTCCACCTTCCAACTTCCCAGATTATTTTATGCAGAAATGTGAAGTTTATTAAATGGTAGTAGACTCCATAAGCCCAAGTATCGAACTACTCTCCACTAATGTGGACTAGACATCACTAAGGATCAAAAGGTCCTTGCAAGCTTGTAACGTTAGACTCGGGTAGTGAGCTCCAAGGAAAATGATAGGATAAACAAAATAAGAGAACTCGGTTTTCCTTATGCAAACACTAAGAGCTACATCAATCTCCACTTTCGAGCTACATCAATCTCCACTTTCTTTCTCAACAACCAATCAAAGTGTCAACCATTTTACAACCCTTAAACTTATGCATTTCTTATTTTTTATTTTGAATTGAACTAAAGAAATTTTTATTTTTTTATTTATTATTATTATTTTTTTTTGTAATAACAAATATTTACAACACCATTGAGGTCTATTGCCCCTTCTTCTTGCCCTTTTTGCAACCCCCAAACTTAAGATTTTGGTCTATCACTTATTCACAAACCTCTCAAAGCTCTTTGTGTCATACATTAGGTCCATAATTCTCCTAAAGGGTATGATAAAGTGTTTAGGGTATAGGGATTGGACAATTTTTGGTTTGCAAGGAAAATAAGGCAATGATAATCTCATAAGGCTCAAATGGGTGACTAGGGAAAGATTCATTCATGGATTGGCTGGAAAAGCTCAAACATTAAGAAAAATGTCTAAATCATTTCCTCAACAATGTCTAATCCAAGAATTTCACCTCAAGCACTTCTTAACTAGGTTCTAGAGTCCACCAACATTATCAAGACTTCACCTAACCACATAAAATGTTTCTAAGCATGCCGAAAGAGTGAAAATGGTGGTTGAACCACTCAACAAACCTCAAGCTAAATCAAGTCAACCAACCTAAACTTGAAGCAATGCTTAACATTTTCCAAAAATAATATCCCAACAATTCTAGTTTCATCATAGACTTATGCAATTCATCTAGGCAACAACAACACAACACACACAAAACACACTAAACAAATAATCAATCAAAGAACTTAAAACAAAAAGAAACACAATTTCGAGCTAAAACACACAAACAAACTAGACACAAAAATTTTGAACACATGGGCATCAATAGTAATCTGGAAACGGCGATTTGCGCCATGGTTCAGTTCTTCTACGGTGCGATGTAGAGTTTCGTGATCCAGAATTATGTAAATGCGCTACGGCGAAATAAAACTTCGCCACAGTCCAAGTGTGGGAAAAACATTAAGTGACTAAAATCATGCATTTTGGCCGTGGCGTAATAAAACTACACCGCGACGTGATTATGCAACGTGTTCGCACAATCGTACAATTTGAGCTGTGTGAAATAAAATTTTGCTACAACGTGAAAGCGTCGTCAAATGCGAAAATGCACATTTGCGCTGCAGCGTAATAAAACTACACCGTAGCGTGGTTACGATGAAGTAGTGTGCTATATCATCAGATTGCATGATTGAGCTATGGTGTAAGTGGAAAACGCTGCAGTGCAAATGTGTCATCATAGCATGAGTTGCTAGTTTTACACTGCGGTGAGATAAAACTTCACCGCGGCGCAATTCTATTCCTGTTGTGCACCGCAGCGTGATAAAACCATGTCGCAGTGTGAAAGGTGCTGTAGTGTTTTCAACGCTGGATCGATGCGTGATTTTGCAAATTCAAGAGGGTAATTTTTACAAATCAACCCACTCAATTCAAAATTGATTGTTTTGAATGTATGCAATAATTCTTGTTGAAAAAATTGCATGGTGCCTGGTACATGAACCTTGGACCTATGGTGAATGTTTTAAAGTATTTTTGGGTATGTGTGATTGTAATTTTAAATAGGGCCTGTGCGCCCTGCCTTTCTCCTACCTTCTCGATGTACATTCTCTTCTCATCTCATTCCCTTTGAATGCAAATCGAGGTTTCTAAATTTATTGATATAAAATTATTGTGTAATTAATTTCACTATAAATTTAGTATGATTGTCTTTTGTAATGTACTTTAAGACAGAGCGAGGATGAGGCAATTATGCTGGAAGATTCAAGATATTTTTTACAAGACCGCTAGGTGACCCACCGATTCCTCTAGGCTAGAGGAAATCGGTTTTAGTTGGGTCATGTACCGACACATTTATATTTTGCTTAGAATGCATGCTAAAGTTGAATTTTCAATAACATGGCAAACAATATCATTCTAACAAAGATAATAATCTATTGAGTGATAATCCGTGGATTATACTATTTTTCTTGTTTATTTGGTAGGATTTTCGGATACTTCACTTTGAATTTAGGCCTGAATTGCTACTTAATTCGTTCATTTCATTTTTCAGGTCTAAAACACATTTTTGGATTGAAACGAAGCAAAAATGAGGTCAATTGATTCAAATTTGAGAGTTTTCAGAGTTTAGAGATGTTCGGAGGTTGATTGGAAGCACCATTGAAGCTCAGCGAAATGAGAAAGAAAGAGAAAATTGAAGATTGAAGTGTTGGAGCATGCAACGGCAATTTCATAAGTTCAACCACATGAAAACAGAGTTTTGCCTCGGCAAAAAGCATTTGCGCCGTGCCATGAAACTCTCGGTTAAATGTGTGCTTTTGCGTTTCGTCGTAATGCCGTGGCAAAAATCAAGTTCGCCGCGGCAAATTCTGGAAAAAATTATTTTGTAAAAACGGTGTGTTTACCCATTTTAGTCTTGAGTCTTAGGGTTTGTGGGCACTATAAAAAGAAAGCTTAGCCCATTTTTGGAAGGGAGGTCAACATTTCTAGGTAAGGGAAAGAGGAGAAGGAGATTTGAAGAATTTAGGTCTCAAAATTAGGGAAGAATTCGTTCCTCTTTCAATTTCTAATATGTTGAACTTCGCATTTATAGTTTATGTGATGTTTTTCTTTATTTTGAGCATGAACTAACTCACTTTTGGGTTAGGGTTTTGATGTAACTTGGATTACAATGGTTTAGTCTATAAATTTGTGTTGTTTTTGAGTTCTATTGCTTGAATTATGTGTTTATTCTTGTACTTAATGCAATTGGATGTTGGGTGTTTTTGGTTCAATTGAATGTTGAGCATGATGAGACTGAGAAGTGATTCATGTGCTAGCTTCTTAGGGTAAACACCGTAGATTAAGCAAACGCTAGAGATGGGTTTAGTGATCTATGAAATTTTTATAGGATTCCACTTAGCTTAATAGACTTTGAACTATTAATCTTCATTTTGTTGGGTGCGAAAGCTTAATAGGGATAGGTAGGAGAATATAGCCTGAGAAGGTATAATCTAGAACTTAAGGAATTTGATTTATAATCCTTGCACGTGAATTTGGAAGTAATAGAAATTGTAGGCTAAATTAGAGTATCCTAGTGAAGTCGAACCCTAACCTCATTTGCCTTGATTTAAACTTGTGTTGATTAGTTTAGTTTAAATTTTAGTTGTTTGATTTTGTGCTTTAATTTTAGCTTTACTGTCCCCAACAATTCCAATATTTTTGTATTCTTCAATTAGTAATAGAATTAGGAAACTCGGTAATTAGCATGCAATCCTCATGGGAATGATACTCTACTTCATCATTGTATTACTTTTTACGACTAGTGCACTTGTTACATATGCATGTTTGTCGAAGCATGCATCAAGTTTTTGGCGTCGTTGCCAGGGATTGATTTTGTGCTGATATTGAAGTCTTCCAATTTTTGCTAAGTTGAAGTTTTAAATTTCAGGTTTACCTTTAGTTTTACTTTCATTTTATTTAGTTTATGCAATCTCACAATCTTTCTTTTTCTTCTTTTTGTAGTTTATGCGAAGAATCTAGAGATCGAGAGAACAACATGAAGACTTATTAGAGAATGAAAAGAGAGAGAGAAGAGACACTACATATAGAAATTGCAAACGATAGAGCTTTGAGGGAATTCTTAGTGCCCACAGTTGATGGTAGTGGTCCAAGTATCACTAGGCCACCGGTACAAGCCAACAATTTTGAGATAAAGCTGGCAATTATCCAAATAATCCAACAGTTGGTACAGTTTGGGGGAGATGCAAATGAAGATCTAAACTCACATATTGCTAACTTCTTGGAGATATGCAACACATTTAAAGCAAATAGAGTGTTAGATCATGCCATCAGGTTGAGATTATTTCCATTTTCACTAAGAGATAAAGCAAAGGGATGGTTATTAGCACTACCAGCAGGAACAATCACCACCTGGAATGAATTGGCACAAAGGTTCCTAACTAAATATTTCCCAGCAGTGAAATCAGTAGAGGTGAGAAATGACATCACATCATTTTTGCAGGATGAGAACAAGTCACTATATGAAGCATGGGAAAGATATAAGGAACTAATGAGGAAGTGTCCACACCATGGTTTGCCTGTTTGGATGCAAGTCCAAACCTTCTATAATGGGTTGCTTCCAAATGTGCAAACAATGGTGGATGCAACATCTGGAGGAGCATTGCAAAACAAGACACCTAAAGCACCCTATGAGTTACTTGAAGTCATCCTGGCAAGTAACAACTATCAGAGACCAAATGAGAGAATACATCCGAGGAAGTCTATGGGTATTCATGAAGTTGACGCTTACACGGCCATTTCAGCCCAACTAGCAGCACTTTAAAAACAACTAGGAGATATGTATGTTAATTTTATTCAAGCACCTTAATTAGCATGTGACTTGTGTGCAGGTAACCATGCAAGCATTGACTGCCAAGTAGGGAACACCTTTGCTTCATCATCCTCATCTTTAGAGCAAGTCAATTATTTGGCTGGAAATCAACGACCCCAGAATAATCCTTTTTCTAACACCTACAATCCTGGATGGAGAAATCACCCAAATTTTTCCTGGAGCAATCAAGGCAATCAATCGAACTAAAGGACAGTACCAAATCATCAGCAAGCAGTGAATCTTCAACCAATAGAGCAGAGGTTATCAAAGTTGGAAAATATGTTCGGGAAATTCATGCAAGAGACCCAAGCCTCATGAATGAGACACAGTCTGATTTTAGAAACCAAGGAGCATCCATCAGAAATTTGGAAGTACATTTGGGATAGATTTCAGAAAAGTTGAATGAGAGAGTTCAAGGTTCTTTGCCAAGCAATACGGTGACTAACCCATGAACAAGCAAATGCTATCACCTTACGAAGTGGGAAAGTCATAGAAGAGGTTGAATCAAGGAAGAAGGATGAGAACCCTTTAGAGAAGAAGGAGAATCTAAAGAAAAATGTGATGAAGAAATCATAGTGAAAGAGAAAGTGTAGAGCCAAGAAAAGGAACTTCATCAAGAAAGCATGCAAAAGAGAAGAAAAGAGAAACTACCTTTCCCAGAGATACCACCAGAGTTGGCATATCATACCCTACCTGTTCCTTTTCCTCAAAGGCTCAAAAAACAAAATCAGGATAAGCAGTTTATGAAATTCCTTGATGTATTGAAAAAATTGCAGATTAACATTCCTTTTGTAGATGCCTTGTAGCAGATGCTGAGTTATGTTAAATTCCTGAAAGAGATCCTTTCAAACAAAACAAAGCTAGAAGAGGATGAAACAGTGATGCTTATAGAAGAGTACAAAGCCATTCTACAGAAGAAGCTCCCACCAAAACTCAAAGATCCAAGAAGTTTCATTATCCCTTGTGTTTTGGAGACATTACATTTGATAGAGTTTTATGTGATTTGGGTGTTAGCATTAACCTAATGCCTTTTTCTATTTTCAGGAAACTAGGGATTAGTGAGGTGAAGCCCACAACAGTATCCTTGTAGCTCGCAGATCGATCCATCAAGCATCCACGGGGTATTATTGAAGATGTGCTAATTAAGGTGGATAAGTTTATCTTCCTTGCGGACTTTGTATTGTTGGATATGGAAGAAGACAAGGAAATACCGCTCATTCTGGGAAGACCATTCCTTGCTATAGGGAGGACTTTGATTGATGTTCAGCAAGGAAAGTTGATCCTAAGGGTCCAAGATGAAATGGTGACTTTTAATGTCTTTGAAGCTATGAAATTTCCATTAGAGGTTGATTCATGTTTTAGTGTGGATTTGGTGGATAAACTTGTAGCTGATACCATCAAAGAGATCACCCATCAACTACCTCTAGAAGCTTGCATTGCCTAATCCAAAACAACCGAGGTAGACAAGCAAAAGAAGAATGATTGTGCTAGGTATTTGGAAGCACTCCAATCGATAAACACAGGCCAAGATCCAGAATTTGAAGATTTTAACATAGAAAAAGAGAAGGAAAAGGCAAGAACGGAAGAACCTCCAAAGGTTAAACTGAAGCCTTTACCATCTCACCTTAAATATGTGTATCTTGGTGAATCAGAATCCTTTCCGGTAATCATCAATGCAAAATTGAGTAAAGTGGAAGAGGAGAGATTGATTCGAGTGTTAAGAGAGCATAAATCGGCCATTGGACAGACCATTTCTGACATTAAACACATTTCTCCATCTCTTTGTATACACAAGATACTCATGGAAGATGATGTCTAGCTTAGAGTGCAACCACAACGGAGATTAAATCCTTTTATGAAGGAAGTAGTGAGAAAGGAAGTGGTAAAACTCTTAGATGCAGACATCATCTACCCTATTTTAGATAGCCTTGGGTGAGCTCGGTGCAAGTGGTTCCAAAGAAAGGAGGTATCATGGTAATACAGAATGAAAGCAATGAATTGATACCGATTAGGACAGTCATGGGTTGGAAGGTGTGCATCAACTACAAAAAGCTGAATGAAGCAACAAGAAAGGATCATTTTCCGCTTCCATTCGTTGATCAAATGTTGGAAAGGCTATCAAGGCATGCATATTATTATTTCTTGGATGGTTATTCAGGATATAATCAGATCCCTATTGCTCCTAAAGATCAAGAGAAGACAACATTCACCTGTCCTTATGGTACCTTTGCTTACAGAAGGATGCCTGTTGGGTTGTGCAATGCACTAGCCACATTTTAGCGATGCATGAAGTTAATATTCAGTGACATGGTGGAGCGGTTCATAGAAGTCTTTATGGATGACTTCTCTGTTTTTGGTTCTTCTTTTGATAATTACCTTTCTAACCTTTCTCTTGTTTTTCAGCGATGTCAAGATATGAATTGTAAAGCCTGATGGTACTCACCATGCTTCCCAATTGACTATAGCGCCTTGGTCTTGGGTTCGCGTGGTGGGGGAGGCGAAAGAAATCCTTTAAAGGGGGGGGGGGGACAGTACTTCCCATGCTGTGTGATCATAGTCAGCCACCTGTGTGGGGCCGTTACATAAAAATGCACCTTTTTATGTAACGGCCCCACACAAGTGGCCGACCATGATCACGCAGCATGGCAGGATATCTCTCCCCCCTTTAAAGAGATTTCTTTCACCTCCCTCACCACTCGAACCCAAGACCAAGGGGCTATAGTCAATTGGGAAGCATGGTGAGTACCATCAAGCTAGCCCCTTGGTCTTGGGTTCGAGTGGTGAGGGAGGCAAAAGAAATCTCCTTGAGGGGGGGAGAGATATCCTGCCATGCTGTGTGATCATAGCCGGCCACCTGTGTGGGGCCGTTACATGAATCTAGTGCTCAACTGGGAGAAGTGTCACTTCATGGTTTAAGAAGACATAGTGCTCGGTCACCAGATTTCAAGGTAAGGCATTGAAGTGGATAAAGCCAAAACGGAAGTGTCAAGAAGCTGCCACCACCTACAAATGTCAAGGCTGTCTGGAGTTTCCTGGGGCATGGAGGGTTTTATAGAAGATTCATAAAGGATTTCTCCAAAATCTCTAAACCGCTTTGCAATTTATTGATTAAAGATGCATCTTTTGATTTCGATGATGAATGCATGCATGCTTTTCAAACTCTTAAGAATTTATTAGTGTTTGCACTCATTATTGCAATTCCCAATTAGGAACTCCTATTTGAATTGATGTGTGATGCTAGTGATTTTGCATTAGGAGTGGTTTTAGGACAAAGAAAGAACAAGGTTTTGCATGTACTTTAGTATACTAGCAAGACACTGACCGATGCACAGTTGAAATACACCACTACTAAAAAAGAGCTTTTAGCCATTGTTTATGCATTTGACAAATTTCGCTCTTATTTGCTAGGTGCTAAGGTGATTTTCTACACGGACCATTCAACGCTCAAGCATCTGTTGGCAAAGCAAGAAGCAAAACCAAGGCTAATAAGATGGATCTTACTCCTCCAAGAGTTTGATATGGAAATCCGAGACAAGAAAGGGTCGAAAAATGTAGTAGTAGATCATTTATCAAGAATTGAGCAACCGACACAGGGAAGTGAAGAGGAAACTCAAATCAAGGAGACATTCCCGGATGAGAAATTGATGAGAGTTGAAGAAGCACCTTGTTATGCGGATATTGCAAATTACTTATCATCGAGAGTGTGTAAACCTCACATTATTATTCCGATGCCCTAAGGAATGAAATTCTACCCTTTCAGGTAAAATTTTTTTTTTTTTGAATGGAAGGGTAAAATGGTCAATTTGCATGCATTTCAAGATGTGGCCATTATAAAGCATAAAGGGTGATGTCATTGAAGAGAAATGAGGGTAGAATGGTCATAAAGTAGATTGATAGGGTTAAATGGCTTAAACGGTAACCAAGGGTATAATGGTCTTTTCACACAAATCCATATGAATTAAGTATCCATAAAAGTACACCAAGGGTAAATTAGTCATTTACCTAATGGGATTGCTTAATTACCAAGTGTTTAAAAGAAGTCAAATGGCATTAAATGAGTACTAATCATTATGTTGTGGTAGAAATGACGAAAACGCCTTTATATAAAAAAATTATGCCAAATGGCCCTTATATCTAACTTTTAATGACCAATCACAATAGAGTAGTAATAAAATAAATATCTATAAGGTTTTAAGAGAGAGGAGTCGGCCTTGTACAACCCAAATGCATCATCTTCTTCTTCCTCTCTCAAATCCACCATAAAAGCCACTAATCCAAGCATTTTCTTAGGGGTCCAAGCAATTTCTTGAAGGAGATCAAGATACACCTTAAGGAGATTCAATTTGAAGGGTTAAGGTAATCCCTAAAACCCTAGCTTGATGAGTTTGAATGTATTAAAGCAATTTCATGAGAGTTAATGCTTGTTATAGGTGAAGGTGTTTATTTGGAGCCAAGGAGGAGTGTTTCTTTTGAGTTTTGATTGCCAAGGTAAGGGGAAAACCTCCCTTTAAACTATGTTATCAATGCCTAGGGTTAGTAAACCTTAATCTTTGTTATGTTAATTTGATGTATAAAGTTATTGTTTGTTTATGTATTGTGTGAATTGGTGTTGGTTGAGGTTTGTGTTGGAAAAGGAGGAGGATATTGCCACTTAAGATATTTGTAGTTGGACGATGGTTGGCACTTGTTTGAATGTGAAAGGGAGGGTTTTATGTGACTTTTATGACTTGGTTTGTGTTTGGGAAATGCTTGAATGATAATTGAATAACGGGCATGCAAAAGAATGTGGCATCCACCTTCCAAATACAAAAATTCCGAATTTCTTTGGAAATTCAGTTAAGGCACTAAATAAATCCTATAGCCTAACATGAACAAGAATGGTAAAAGGCACATAGTGAAATTCCTTATGTATCATGAAATGTTAAGCGAATTAAGAAAATGAGAAATATTAAGAAAATATTCTTGACAAGGAATTTCGCTCAATTGACTAAAGATTTATGAAACTGGTTATGGGTGTATGCTAGATGAATGAACGTTATGAATGAGTGTGTCCATAAGTTAGCTATAAATGACATGTATGATGAATGCATATGTAATGTTTATGTATGTTAAAGGGAGATGTTATCCCTTATGAATGGATTCTAAATGATAACATATATAGCCTAGTTTAGTTGACTTATGGAGGATTTATGAAATGTTAAAGAAAGGTTTCCATGAGTCTCTTGAGGCGTAAGGCCAAGACCAGAGTAATGGTATATGAGTTCCATGAGTCTCTTGAGGCGTAAGGCCAAGACCAGAGTTCCATGAGTCTCTTGAGGCGTAAGGCCAAGACCAGAGTAATGGTATATGAGTTCCATGAGACTCTTGAGGCATAAGGCCAAGACCAGAGTAATGGTATATGAATTCCATGAGTCTCTTGAGATGTGAAACCAAGATCAGAGTAATGGAAATTTTATGAAAACCATGAGTCTTTTGAGGTGGTAATTAAGAACAAGGTAATGGTTCAAATGAATCCGATCGGTTCATATAGATAAAAGAAATGTCAAATACCTAGATAAAAGAAATAGGCATGTCATGTTTGTGAATGTTACATGAGTCATATACATTTAGTGTTTTAGGATGTTTTAAATATATTATGACTTATGTGTATAAGAAAGTCAATGTGAATATCATGACCATGATTTATGGCATTGACAATGAATAATATGTTGTGAATTTATGAACGTTTGGTATGTGTAAGAAATCCATGAAAGTTAGAATAGGCATGTACCCTTACTGAGCGAATAGCACTCACCCCAAGATGTTTATATGTTTTGCAGGTAAGGATTAAGGCATGAAGCTGGGAGAGGATTCCAAGGGACGCTATGGGCATGAAGGGATGTTTTAATGAAGACTATTGAATGGTTTTGCTAGTATTTAGTGTAGTAATTATGTTCATATTTCATAATGTGGTAAATATGTCCATGTTCTATAACGGAGTAAATAATCAAATTGCTAGTAAAGTTTGTAAAAGTGTGTATGTTCTAGTAATTATTATTATGGATTTCATAATTTACTCTAAGAAAGGAAACTATACTATTTGACTTGTATAATTAACTTATTATAGTTTAGAAATTTAAAAAAAAAAAAGTTTTAAACTATAGGTAATTCTTTAAATAGGGTTTTAAAATAAACTTCTTTCTTAGGCGAGCATTTTCTAGGTTCTCAATGGCCAAGAGATACTTCCGAAATACCTGACTAGGGAGGGGTTTATAGAGTGCTTCCAAATGGCATGACTTTCCAGCAAGAGAAGAAATTTTTCTTTGACTTGAAATTCTACTTTTGGGAAGAACCGTTTTTATATAAACATTGTGCATATTAGATGATACGAAGGTGTGTCCTAGAAGAAGAAATGGAGAGTATCTTAAGGCATTGCCATGAGAAGGAAGTCGGTGGTCACTTTGGAGGAACTAGAATAGCAACTAAAGTCCTTCAATCTAGATTTTATTAGCCAACTCAGTTTAAGGATGCTTTCTGGTTTGTTCAGGAATGTGACCAATGTCAACGGAGCGGAAATATTTCAAAGATGGATGAGATGCCATTAAGTAACATCTTGGTCATGGAACTTTTTGATGTATGGGGGATTGACTTTATGGGTCTTTTTTCGAATTTGTATGGGAATTTGTATATCTTGGTAGCTGTTGATTGTGTTTCAAAATGGGTTAAAGCAGTTGCATTACCCTCCAATTATGCCAAAGTGGTGGTGAATTTTGTGAGGAAAAACATTTTCTCGAGATTTGGAGTACCATGGGCAATCATTAGTGATGGAGGAACCCATTTTTGCAACAGGCAGTTTGAAGCTCTCTTGGGAAAATATGGAGTGACACATAGGGTTGCTACACCATACCATCCTTAAATGGAACTTTCAAACAGGGAACTAAAAAGGATTCTAGAAAAGACAGTTAATGCATCTAGGAAGGATTGGTCACGAAAGTTAGACGATGCATTGTGGGCATACCAGATTGCATTTAAGACTCCAATTGGCATGTCCTTGTTCCGTCTTGTGTATAGAAAAGCATGTCACTTGCCAGTGGAGCTAGAGCATAGGGCATATTGGGCAGTCAAGATGCTAAACATGGATTTACAAGCTGCTGGGGAAGAAAGGATGCTTTAATTGAATGAACTAGACAAGTTTCGTTATGATGCATATGAAAATGCCCGGATATACAAGGAGAAAACCAAGATGTGGCACGACAAGCACAGAGCAAAGTAAAACTTTGAAGTGGGTCAGAAAGTGCTGTTGTACAACTCTAGACTTAGGCTTTTTCCTAGAAAACTTAAGGCTAGATGGTCTGAACCCTTCATAGTTACACAAGTCTACCTGTATGGAGCTGTTGAGATCTCTCATGAGGAAAATGGTATCTTTAAAGTGAATGGGCAGCGATTGAAGCCGTACATTGATGGAGTGCTAAGTTGCAAGTCATTGCCCATAAAACTTGACATTCGAAATGAGACCCCAAAAGAAAGTTGAGCTTTTGACTATAAACAAGCGCTTCTTGGGAGGCAACCCAAGTGTTGTTCATTTCGACTATTTTTGTGATTTTTTTTTTTTTTTATGTTGAATGTGTTTTTGTTAAGTTAGAAGATAGTTAATTGATGTTGTTTCGTTGTTTCAGGTGAAAATCTGCAGATTTGAAGAAGAAGTATTTTTCTAGTTTTCGCCCTAGTGAAATTATTTTTTGCCGTGGCATGAAATCTACTAGATTTTTGAGAGAAAAGTTGTCTAGTTTTCACCCCGACGAAATTCATTTTCGCCGTGGCATAAAACTCACTAGAATCTTGGGCAAGAAAACATTGCAAGTTTCATCGTGGCATCGAGAATTGTTGCTTGAGAAATGTTTTGAAAGCCTAGTTTTCACCGCGGCGAAGACGAAACTTTATATAAACACGCATGTTTTTTACACTTTTCTCCACTACATCAAACCCTGGCCTCCATAACACACCTCTTTCTTCTCAAGTCTTCTACCCTTCCCAAGCATTTCTGCTACAAATCACACATCTCTGAATTCTCTAAACATCATTTACCACTATTTTTGCAAGATTCATAAGGAGATTTGCAAATCTTTGAAAAAAAAAACCCAAAGTTTCTCAAAAATTTTGGGGCTTTTACGATTTTGGGGCAAAGTGGTGTGATTGAAAGCTGAATCTTGGTGGATTTGGTAAGAATTCTTGTCCTAAGCTTTTGATTGATTGATTTTGAATGTTAATCTATGGATTTGCAAAGTTGATTGAAATTTGAATTTTGGGGTTTTTTTAGAGTAGCGAATTCTTGGTATTGTAGTGTGATTTTGTTTTTTGTGTTGAATTGTTTGTTGTGGAGAGTTTTCATTGTTGATTTGTGTTGGGCTGATTGAGAGAAGATTAGGTTTGTGAAATTTTGAGTTGATTGTTGTGGAGAAGTGTGAAATTTGGAGTTGTTTGTGGTTAATATTGTGAAGTGTTGTGTGGATTGTGTTGTGGTGGAGTAATTTTGATATTGTGGGTTGAATTTGTTTGTGGGAATTGTTGAAATACTATTTCAATTTGTGCATTTGTGAATTGTTCAATTAGGATGAAAAAGACAATGCCTTTTACGAGAACAACAAAAGGGAAGCAAGTGGACAATCGATTTGTGAGTGATAGGGTCAGGGAGCAGTATGAGGCCAAGGCCAAGAAAAATGATGGGAAGACCATTCCAGAGAGGGAATTAAATGCTCTTTATGCTTTCGATTTAGATTGGCTCACATTTGTGAAGGAACCGCCGCAGCGAGCCTTATAACCAATTGTTAGGGTATTTTATGCAAACCTCCTGGAGAGTCAACACGGTTATGAGTATGTTAGGGGTTTGCAAGTGCCATTTAATGCTCAGATTATCAATGATTTTTATGGGATGAGCCCTATTGAGCATGATGAGTACAAAATCTACAAGAACAATCTAGATTGGGATGAGATACTCAAGGTAATAGCCAAACCAGAAGCTTCCTGGAACGTTAGTTAGAAAGGAATATGGAAATTTAATGGGAGCAATTTGACGGTTGTGGCACAGATTTGGCAATACTTCATCTATGCACGGTTTGTTAGAGTAGGTGCCCTAGAGCCAATCAATTATTATAAAATTGACTCTGTAATAAATGTTTATTTATCAATAAAAGGCATATTATTCTATATCGTGTATGTAATGATATATGTCCTTAAGATGGTAGAACCGTGAGAAGGGTATCAAGTGTTTCAAATCTTGATAGTGAGAACCCTATGATCACATATGGTGGCCATTCTAGAAAAGTTTGTAGCCCCAGTATTATTTTGACCAAGGACATATATAATACGGTAAAGCTATCATAGTGTTGAACGACCTTGTCGAAAGGCAGTGACTAATCTCACTTGTCAAGGTTGTTTGTCGACAACCTGGTGCAACGCATGGGTGCTTGCTAGAGGCAAGTTCACTGGATAGACCCACCAGAGGATTCCATATGGATGGTAACCCTAGTGTTTATGGAATAAATCCTCTAACGGATGGTGGTGCATGTGATCCTTAGACTTGAGATTACCGGAGCGCCCTGTGCACCAATTGGTGTAGTTTGACACTAGCCCAACGTAGTTCTATTAAGAGCTATCAATACAGTAGTGATTAGCTACATTGAGAAGTGTATCGAGACTATGGTGGATTGACAAAGGATTCATCACTCCTCGGTATGGGAGAAGTTATCTCACCGGGTAATTCAGTAAATGGTAATGATACTAAATCTTTGGCCATAGTGAGATTGAGTTGATGCTTAATATTCCTGTCATTGGTCCAGTAACTGAATACAAACATGTTGAGGATATCTAAGGTTGACACTATTTCTGTACCTCAGTCTCGATGAGATAACAGTTGATGAAAGGATTTGATTGCACGGTAACCATACCATTGACAGGCTACGGTTTCGCTAAATCCGAATCTATAGGGTGACCATGATGCCTTGCTAGGGGCCAATCTTGGTTTGTGTGTAGTGAGACGATTAATTGGTGTTAATTACAATACTACACATTGCCAATATGATGAGGAGCCTATGGGTCCTACACTTAGAAGATAATTTAAGAATCAATTTATGAGAAGGGTATTTTCATCTTTTAGGACGAAAGAGTATTTTGGTAATCTTATAGTGCAATTAAATTTGCTGAGGTTGTTGCCTGTATTTAATTTTAATATTAAAATTAAATTAGTGAGATTATTTTTAAATATATCTCTGTATATATTTAAATGAATTATTATTATTAATTAAATATTAATGTATTATTATATATTAATTGATTTTAATAATAATAATAATTAATTAATTAAAATACCATAAAGGGTGTCTTTGGTTGCAAGGGTAAACTAGGGTTGGAGCCCATGGCTATTCCTAAGTGGAATAGGGTTTTAATTGTTGCACTATATAAGTGCAACTTAAAATTAAAACATATGAGAATTATTCATTCAATTAAAACCCTAGCCACCCTATCTCTCTCAAGAAGAAAACTTTTCTTGTTCTTCTTTCTTGATTCTTGAAGCCCTTGATTATTCTAGCAAAATAATCAAGGGTTATGCGGATTATCTTCGTGTGGACTTCCATGAGTGCGATCCTACTTTGGATCGATTGGCGAAAAATCACGTGAACAGTAGACGATAAATAGTAACTATGAACAGTGTTCTTGTCCGAAATCAGAGATATTCGAAGGAGCCTCCAAACATACGTAAGTATTCTAATCCTTGAATGGATTTACTTTATACAGACTTTTGTTTGTAAACATGTAAATGTTATAATCTATACTCGGATCTAGGCAAAGAAAGGTAATTGATTTACCGATTGAATTTTTGTTTTTTACTGCGTATGGTAGATCAATTACTTACACAGTTAATTCCTGAGACACATTTCAGTTCACTAAACTCTGAGAGGGCAGTTCTACTCTCCTGCATCACTACAAAAAAGAAGATGAATGTAGGGGAGATCATTTTCGTCTACATCAAGCATGCAACAAAGCCCGATTGACTAAACGATGCCTTCCCAAACCTTATCATGGATATTTGTAAAAGGAAAGGGGTGCCATCTTTTAATGACGAGATGACTATTCATCCAGCATCGATGCTTGAGACGACATTCTACTATAAGCTAGAAGGAAGACACAGCGGTAGAGCATCAAGTATAAGTACAAGTGTTAGAAGACTGAGAGCAACTGCAACCACATACAAACCTATAGTGAATGATCAACTGCAACAACTCCAAGCCAAGATAAAGACAGTGAAGTTGCAACAAACATGGATGGGTGATCAAATAATGTTGGTAGACTCTAGAACCTAGTTGAGAGGTGCTTGAGGCAAAATTCTAGGATTAGACATTGTTGAGGAAATGATTTAGACTATTTTTTGGAACGTTTAAGCCTTTCTAGCCAACCCATGATTGAATTGTCCCTAGTCACTATTTTGAGCCTATTGATTTAATTGCCTTATTCTTCTTGTACAACAAAAAATGTCCAAACCCTTCATCCTAAACACTTTATCATACCCTTTAGGAGAACTTGGAACCTCGTGTATAACATAAAAGAGTTGAGAGGCGTGTGAAGAAGTGATGGATTAAAATTTCAAGTTTGGGGGTTGTAAGAAAGGGAAATAGAAGGGGGGCAAGCAACCCCAATTGTGTTGAGTTCCCAAAAAAAAAAAAAAAAAAAAAACTCTGTATATAGTTGTAATTAAAATTTCTGATTTCCTTATGCATTTCTAGCACAAAAATAAGAAATGTATAAGTTTGGGGGTTGTGAAAAAGATTGTAGAAGTTGGTTGGAAAATGAGAAAGAATGGGTTTTGTTGATGTTGCTCTTTGTGTTTGCATGAGGAAAACTGAGTTTTCTTGCTTTGTTTTTCTTTCCTATCCTTTCTTTCAAGCCACTCACCCAAGCCTAAGGTTACAAGCCAATAAAGACCTTTTGATCCTTAGTGATGTCTAGTCCACATTACTGGAGAGTAGTTCGATACTTAGGCTTATGGAGTCTACTACCATTTGATAAACTTCACATTTCTGCATAAAATAATCAGAGAAGTCGGAAGGTGGATTGAAGTGGGGATTATCGACTTAAGGGACTGATAGAGAAAGATAGTCAATTCAATTTTGACTTCTTGGAGTGTTGAGTATTTTCCCATAATATTGTTCCAACAATTTTTGAGACTTGCATTGTTAATTAATTCTAGGTAACTTGTCTTTATTTCATAGTTTTCCTCTTTTGTCATTTTGGTTTAAGTTTGTTTTTCCTTATGTTTGTTTTGTTGTTTTTGTTTTTGATGCTCGAGGACTAGCATACCTTAAGTTTGGGGGTATTTGATAATTTGTGAATTATACTATTTTTCTTGTTTATTTGGTAGGATTTTCGAATACTTCCTTCTGAATTTAGGCTTGAATTGCTACTCAATTCATTTATTTCATATTTCAGGTCTAAAACGCATTTTGGGATCTAAATGAAGCAAAAACAAGGTCAATCGATTCAAATTCGAGAGTTTTCAGAGTTTAGAGATGTTCGGAGGTTGATTGGAAGCACCCTTGAAGCTCAGCAAAACGAGAAGGAAAGAGAAAATCGAAGATTGAAGTGTTGGAGCATGCAAGGGCAGTTTTGTAAATTCAACCAAATGAAGACAAAGTTTTGCCTTGGTGAAAAGCATTTTCGCCCCGGCATGAAACTCTTACGTTAAATGTGTGCTTTTGCGTTTTGTCGCAATGCCGCGGCGAAAATCAAGTTCACTGTGGCGAATTCTAGAAAAAATTGTCCTGCAAAAATGGTGTGTTTACTTGTTTTAGTCTTGAGTCTTAGGGTTTGTGGGCACTATAAAAAGAAAGCTTATCCCATTTTTGGAAGGGAGGTCGACATTTCTAGGTAAGGGGAAGAGGAGAAGGAGATTTGAAGAATTTGGGTCTCCAAATCAGGGAAGAATTCGTTCCTTTTTCAATTTCTAATATGTTGAACTCCACATTTACAGTTTATGTGATGTTTTTCTTTATTTTGAGCATGAACTAACTCACTTTTGGGTTAGGGTTTTGATGTACCTTGGATTACAATGGTTTAGTCTATAAATTTGTGTTTTTTTTTGAGTTCTATTGCTTGGATTATGTGTTTATTCTTGTCCTTAATGCAATTGGATGTTGGGTGTTTTTGGTTCAATTGAATGTTGAGCATGATGAGACTGAGAAGTGATTCATGTGTTAGCTTCTTAGGGTAAACACCGCAGATTAAGCAAACGCTAGAGATAGTTTTAGTGATCTATAAAATCTTTATAGGATTCCACTTAGCTTAATAGACTTTGAACTATTAATCTTTATTTTGTTGGGTGCGGAAGCTTATTAGGGATAGGCAGGAGAATATAGCCTGAGAAGGTATATTTTGCAACTTAAGGAATTCGATTTATAATCCTTGCATGTGAATTTGGAAGTAATAGAAATTGTAGGCTAAATTAGAGTATCCTAGTGAAGTCGAACCCTAACCTCGTTTGCCTTGATTTAAACTTGTGTTGATTAGTTTAGTTTAAATTTTAGTTGTTTGATTTTGTGTTTTAATTTTAGCTTGACTTTCCCCCACAATTCCAATATTTTTGTATTCTTCAATTAGTAATAGAATTAGGAAACTCGGTAATTAGCACGCAATCGTCGTGGGAACAATACTCTACTTCATCATTGTATTTCTTTTTACGACTAGTGCACTGGCTACATATGCATGTTTGTCGAAGCACGCATCAGTGAGACATAAAATAAAACCCCTCAATTAAAGTATATTAAGTCATATGTAAGTGATGCGTGATTTCATAAACATGCAAATGTAGCAAGTGTACCTGTTACAAAAATTAATAAAGTGATAAGTAGAGTATCGTTCCCATGAGGATAATGTTACTAAGTACTGATCTCTCTAGTTTAAGTCCTAATTGAAGGAACAATAAATTGGATTGGTGGAAAATTAACAAACTAAATACAAATTAACAAAATATAAATGAATGATAAAGAAATTAAAGCAAAACCCAAAAACTTAACTAATTAAACAATGCTAAAAAATGCTTGGGTGTTGATTTCACCTAGATATGCTAACCCAAATCATAGACTCTATTACCCAAGTTCTAATTCCTTGATTGAAAATCGAATTCCCTAAGTTGTAAAACATACATTCTCTGGCTACATTTCCCTACTTATCCCTATTAAGCTTCTGCACCCAACAAAATGAAGATTAATAGTTCAAAGTCTTTTAAGCTTTATGGAATACTATCTAGATTTCATAGATCGCTAAACCTATCTCTAGCATTTGCTTAATCTACGGTATTTATCCCAAGAGGCACAATCACAAATCACTTCTCAGTCTCATTGTGAACAACACACATTTGAATGGTGATCAAGCATCCAAAAGTCATTAAGCAAAGAGATAAACACTCAATCATGAAATTAAAACTCAAAGTAAATCAATTCATATAAATTTGAATCATTGTATCAAGGTTACATCAAATCCTAGCTAAACAACTCAGTTCATACTCAAAAACGAAATAAAATAAAATAAAAACAAACTGAATCAAGATTCATCATTGAAAAACAAGCAAAAGATGGAGAAATCTTCTCTAATTTGAAGTCCCAAATCTTCAATAATCTTCTCCTTCCAAGAGCTGCCTTCCAAATGACGAACCAAGACCCTTTTTTCTTCCTATTCATCCTAATTTATACCTCTCTCACTTCAGGACCAAGCCCTAGCAAGCCAAAACACGTCGTTTTATTTTTCACATCTGCTGCAGTTTTTGCCACGGCGAAGCTTTTTCCTTGCTGCGATGAGAATCTTTCAGGCCAATTTGAGCATGATAGAGTCTGAATCTGGAAAAATTTTAAACATATGAATTGTATCCATTTCAATTATCTTTCTTCTCGTTCAAGAATAAGCCCAATCTGAGGTCCACAGCTCAAGCTATGGGAAAAATACTGAAGCACATCCAAAGACCTTTTTTTCGGTTCCCAGTGCACTGTTCAGGACTTCAAGTCAAGTTTTCACCCTTGTCCAGTTAGACTTAAGAAAAACCCAAACATGAAAGTTGTAGCTCTGCTTCTTAGCTTTCCAAGGCTTCTAAAATCTGGTCATTCTGAGTTTTCAAGCTCAAGTTATGCAATTTACGCTTAAAACTGTCATTTATGCTCAAAATTATCGTTTGGGCCTGCAAAGACAAATTAATAGAATTAGGTAGCAATTATGGCCTAATTTGTTTGAGAAGTATCCTAAATCCTATCGAAATTCAATGCAAAATTATAGGGAAAAATAGGATTATCAGTAAGCCTTCCATCACCATGGGTTTAATCAAACCACTATTCGTCAGAACCTTGTTCGCCAAAGTGAATGACTAGTGGGAGGTTAAATTTCATTCGAGTTTTCCTTAATGGTGCTGGGTTGACTTAAAATGACAGTTTTTCTTGTTCGCTAAAGCGAACGTTGATAAAAATGTCATAGGCATAGTAGAGAAGTACACTTGTTGTGTGTACGTGGTGACAAATAGTGTCCACTCTATTGATACTGGGAATCACACTCGAGGATGATGGCTAGGCCATTAGATTGTGTGATTGGCTTGTTGGCTTGCTTCACATTTGAGGTTGGTAGTGGGAGCTGTCAACTGGTGTGGATTAAGTTTGTTGGCTTACCTAATCAACCCATTTTAGCTTGTTCGCCAAAGTGAAGGTTTGAAATGGGCTAGATGGGATCTCAGTCCACTAGGAAAGCCAACGGGCTTTCCCGAGTTAATGGTGAGGGCTGTTGACTTAAGGAAAATAGTGGAAGCGTTTTAATAAAAGACCATATTAAAACAATAATGAACATTATAATGACTTTTACTTTTCTGCAATTGTAGATTCACCAAAATGAGCATTATGAACCTGCGATTGATAATCGAGAAAGAGTACAGGCTGGATGGATCCAATTTCTCAGACTGGTATCGTACTCTTTGGATTATATTGAAATTCGAAAAGAAATTGTATATCCTTGATAAGCCGTATATGGCTGAGCTTGGTCTTGATGCCACTCAGGATGTAAAGGATACTTATCAAAAGTTCCTTGATGATGCTGATGGCATTCAATGCCTGATGTTAGCATCGATGACACTTGAGCTGCAAAAGCAGCATGAGAATATGGACGTTGCTGCCATTATTCTGCACCTCAAGGAGATTTTCAAAGGAAATGCTTGACATGAGAGGTACAAGGTGTCGAAAGCACTATTTGGAAGTCGCATGACTAAGGGAGCCGAAGTTGGCCATCATGTGCTCAAAATGATCAAGCACATGAAGAGGTTTGAGACTTTGGGGTTTGGGTTGGATGTAGAATTACAATTGGATTTAATTCTGCAATCTTTACCTGATTCTTTTTCGCCATTCATAATGAAATTCAATATGAACACGATGGTGAAATCCCTGTCAAAGCTTCCGAACATGCTGAGGACTACAGAGCAGGACATGAAAAGGTCCAAACTTGTTTTATTGGTGGGTATTGGTAAAGGGAAGGGTAAGGGTAAGGGCAAGAGAAAGGCCAAGTCCAAACCCAAAGGACAGGGTGCTCTTAGGCTTGAGAGTGGCGTTAGGAAGGGCGGGAAAGTAATATGCTTCTATTATGGCAAGCCTGGCCACTGGAGGAAGCACTACAAGACTTTCCTTGTTAGTAAGAAGAAGTTAGAGGCTTCGACTTTAGGTAAATTCATGATTGAGATTAACTTCTCTCTTTCAACATCTTGAGTCATTGACATAGGATGTGGTACTCATATTTATACGGATGTGCAGGGACTAAGGCAGAGTAGAGCGCTCGCCAACGGAGAAGTGGACCTACGAGTTGGAAATGGAGCATATGTGGCTGTAGGAACTTACTGTTTCTCTTTGCCTACGAGCTTGTTGTTGGAACTACATAACTGTTATTATGTATCTTCTATTTCTAGAAATATTATTTCAGTATCTACTTTGGATAATATGAGGTATCATTTTGAGATTTCTAATGGATTGTCGTCCTTTAGTTTGAATGATATTCTATTTGGAATGGCAAGGTTATATAACGGGCTATATGTTCTTGATTTAAACAATAAGAATATTCTCAAAGCTGAAACCAAGAGAGCAAGACATAGCGATCGAAACCAAACATACCTCTGGCATTGTAGACTGGGTCACGTTAATTAGACTCGCATTGCAAAACTTCAAAGGGATGGAGTTTTAGACCCCTTTGACTTTCAGTCATTTGAGGTATGTGAGTCATGCCTTTTAGGCAAGATGACGAAGTCTCCTTTCATCGGACAAAGTGAAAGGGCTATTGAACTATTAGGCATCATCCATAGTGATGTATGCGGTCCACTAACAGTTGAAGCCAGAGGTGGATATTCGTACTTCATCACATTTACTGACGATTTCAATATGTATGGTTATGTCTATCTTATGAGACATAAATCTGAAGCACTTCTTCGCCCAACGATTGGCGACTGTGCATTCCCAAAAAAAAAAAAAAAAACTCAAAACAAAGAAAAATCGTAACGCAAAAATACACAAAACAACTAGAAAAAAAAAAAAAAAACTACAATAAAATAAAATAAAATTTAACGACAAAACTAAAAACACAAATATTAAAGAAATCAAATAACTCCACTCCCTAGCAATGATGCCAAAAAAATGTTTGGTTAAAAACAACTTTAATTCCTCTACAAGTGCACAGGTCGCTATTGCAATAAAGAGCAAAAGTAAGGGTCAATCCCACAAAGAGTCAAGCTATCAATTAACCTAATAATGTGCAAAAACAACTAAAATAATGAAATCAAGTGAGATAATCAAATTACCCAACAAATAAAGAAAATCCAAATTAACTAAAATTCAAGTAAGAATAACAAAAATACTAAAATAACAACTAAGATAAAAACGAGATCTAAACAAATGATCAAATAATGGTCACCATAATTATCCTACTTTATGTTATTAATCTAACTGATGTTTCTCGATCCAAATCTTAGGGTCAATACTTACCAAGGTAAGGTCGTGCCGTGGCCAACCAGATTAACCTAGTGTTAGAGTATGTGCACTAGAGCCAACATTGTAGCTCTTGTAAACTCGTATTTTATATGAATGAAAGGCAAACGCTTCTTTATAAGCAATATACTATAGTATCTATTTACTGCATGTAAAGAAAATAGTATATGTCTTTAGAAAGGTTGAAATCAGTGATGAGAGTATTAAGTGTCATAAATCTTAATTGTGAGAACCTTATGAGCACAAATGGTGGCCCCTCTTAAACTGTTTGTAGTCATAGTATAAATCTGACCTAGGTCATAGATTATACGGAGAGACTATCATCGCGGTGAATGACCCTATCGAAAGATAATGACATGTCTCACATGTCGAGGTTATGAGCATCAACCTGGTGCAACGCATGGGTGCCTGCTTGTGCAAGTCCACTAGACTGATCCATCAGAGGAATCCATACAAGATGGTAACTTAGTGTCTATGGAATATATCCTCTTACGGATGGTGGTGCATGTGATCTTTCGACTTGAGATCACCAGAGCGCCGTGTGTAAAGATCGATGTGATTTGAAACTAACCTAACGTCGTCTCTCTTTGGGATTACCAGAATAGTCATGATTGGTTACATTGGGAAGTACAATATAGCTAGATTCATAACTCCTAGTTATAAGAGACCTTATCTTGGCGAAATATTTGGTTAAAGAACTATGATTGCAAAGCCGTGGCCACGGTGGAATCGAGTTGGTGCTCGAATCTAATCTCATATAGTCATCAAATTCAAGAACCAAATATACAACATGTCAAGGAAATAGTTTTGAGGTAGAAACTACTTCTGTACCTCAAACCTTGATGAGATATAAGATGATGAAACATATCGAATTGCATGGTAAGCTTGATTGCTAAATCTTTACTTATGGAGGAATCATGATTGGTCTACGAAAACACTAATTGGCTGATACCTAATTAGTTATCGGGACACTGCCGGAAAGTAGAGAGCCTTCGGGTCATACACATAGAAGGTAGTTAAGTGAAGAATGGAAATGGAAGGACAATCTTGTCCTTTGGCCGAAAAGGGTATTTTGATAATTTGGGAGTCCAAGGACATTTTCCTCATTTTGGGCAAGAAGGGCACTTTGGTAATTTTGCTAGGGTTGACGCCATTGTCCAATAATTATATTGGAGGAATTTTGGCAAAATTAGATTAATTAATATGAAGGAATTTATTTAATTTAAATTAAATATATTAAAATCCAAAATTAAACATGATATATATATATATATATAGGAATTAAATAAATGATATTTATTTAAAATTCATATTTAGGAGAATATCTTAAGAGATATTCTTATCCCTAATATAAAGGATTGCAATCCAATTCAAATTAGAATTAAGGAGATTGCAATCCAAACCAAATTGGAAATCAAGGATTCATAATCCTTGAAGGATTCTAGCTTGGGGTTGCCTATATAAAGGGACAATGGATTTTAATTAATAACAGATTTTAGAGAGAACTCTTTTGAGAAAAATCAAAATTAATATTTCTCCCCCTCCCAAATACCTCACGCCCAAACCCTAGCCACTAAGAGGATTTTATTCTCTTAATTTTTGCCTCCCTTCCTTGAGCTCTAAGAATGGTCTGGCAATTAATCTTAGGGTGATCCTATTATTGTATGCCCTAGGAACCAATCGTGTTGTCGATTTCAGGACATTATATCTTGTAAATGTATTATAAATAAAAGAAAGTGTTCTTATTTCACATGTTGATTTATTGCTTCATTTATATTATATTTAATATTACATGTGAAATGTCCGGATGACACGGATCTTCAGAAGATTAAATCATCGAAGAATTCCCTACGCAAGTAATGTTAATTGGACAATAACATTGTATATTAGGCATGCTGAATGTCTCCATTGAATATCATGTGATGGTATTAGTGTGGGTGATTATTGTAACACCTCCTCTCTACTACTATTCTTATAATACATACTATGTAAATTCTAGATATACATAGCGTATGAAAGATAGTGGGCTCAAATTTTTCTTTACTCATAAAATATAATTCTTTACAAATACAAAATACTATGTGTTAAAAATTTTCTACTTAATACAAAACATCATAGCTGGTAGACAGTGGTTCTAATACTCTCCGCTCCTTGACGTCCATTCGACTGCTGCTCCTATTTCTTGCAAAACAGGGAAGAACAATGGGGTGAGCACAACAATGCTCAGTAAGTAAATCCTTTACTACCTGTTCCCGCAACTAACTTTTTGGTTCTTTCCTTACTCTATCGTTCTTCTATTTCTAATTCTCACTGTTTTTCTCTTTCTTTCTAATACTTTTATTCTCCTTTAACTCTGTTCTGCTCTTTTTATTCTTTCTTTTTCTCTGCTCTTATTCTCTTTTCTCTTTCTCTTATTCTTACTCACCATGAAGGAAAATCATGGTTCTCTCTTATTGTCATCATACTCACCATGAAGGAAAATCATGGTTCTCTCTCTTATTCTCGTCATACTCACCATGAAGGAAAATCATGGTGCATGTCTGTATGAGCTGTACATGCAATTAATACAAAAGAACTGCATGTTTCTTTCTTCTACTCTCTATTCTTACTAGCTCAAACTCTCTCATTCTTTCTCATACTCTCTCTTTCTATCTCATTCTTTCTCAAGCTTTCTCATTCTTTAATTCTTTCTATTATCTCATTCTCCTTTCTCATAATTCATTTCTACTAACTCGCTCGTTGAATGTCACGGCCCCATCTTACCGAAGGCACGGCCGGGACTTCTCCCACTCTACGTGACTTCTACTGATTCTCTTTCTGTCTCTCTTTCTCATAACACTTTTCAATTAACATACTAATATAGGTCACAACCTCATATTAACGGAGGCACGGCTGGGTACTCATCCCACTCTTCGTAACCCTACTCATTGTCTCTCTTTATTCTTTCTCATGTTTGCTCATTCTTCCTCACTTGCATGTCACGACCTCATCTTACCGGAGGCACGACTGGGTGGAGATCACAAAGCACTAACCCACTATTCGTGACTTCTACTCATTCTCTGCCGATCAGACTCGGTCATGCATGGATTTGGAACCATTGGCCACGTGAGTGTATTCTCTCTCTCTCTGTATGTCACGGCCCCATCTTACCGGAGGCACGGCTGGGGATCACAAAGCACCCACTCTCTTGACTTTACTCATCACTCATGGGTTCCCCATCGCACAACCTACTCTATTCTCTTCTTTTGCTCTTAGAGTAGTTTATTCACAAAGATCTCTACTCTCGCTCAAACTAATACTCATCTCTTTCTCAAGCTAGTATTCATAGTATAGCTTAACTCTTAGAGTAGTCTATTCACAAAGTTCTCTACTCTTTCTCAAGCTATTATTCATAGGGTAGCTTATACTCAAAATTGTCTACTCTTTCTCAAGCTACTTCTCAAATGCACAACTAATGCATCTGGATGGTTTATGCTCATTAATGCACTTATGAAATGCACAATTGCAATGTTGCATCAAGATAGTCATTCTGCACAGGTCACACTCAAGAAGGCATAACTTGAGTTACACACATCAGATTGCTACGATTTTTGTCTCGTTTTAAAGATTAGAGACAGGGCTACAACTTTTATGTTTTCGTCTCAACCCAGTTCAATCTGTAAGATGCCCAAAAATCACTCAAAAAGTCACGGACGTGATAGGGCAGTTTTCACTTAGGCATTTCATCAAACATATTGCATGCATACTCAATTCGAATTTGGCTACCATTCTATCTCTTTCTCAAGTCACCAATATTTGGAGTAAAACTCCAGCAAACAACTACTAAACCTGCCAAAAACAATACACTCCCAAAAATTCTACTCAACTCTTTCTAACTTCAACCAAACTTCAATGAATCATCATACAACCAAAACAACTTCTCATGGCTAAATTCTACTCATTAATAATCATCAAACTCCTCAATAATTCATCAATTTCATCAACAATTCTCAAAATCATAAACATATACACATATGTAAAATCTCTGCACCCTTGATTTCTCAAATCATAACTTGGGTTGGATTTACTTATCTCATACTTGAGTAGTCTTCACTAAAACTCTCTACTCTTGTTGGACCTTAGCTTTCCCTTATTTCCTAAACATAAACTTAGTAAGAACTTAACCCTTACATAAATAAAACTCATATCTAGAGTAGGGATTCTTACCTCTTCTTGCTTAGGATAAAATCTTTGTCAAATTCCAACTCAAAACTCTCAAAAATCCCTTGGAAGATTGAGTGAGGAATTGAGAGAAAATGAGGGATGAAGAGGCGGTGGAAATGGGTGAAATGAAGGGGTTTAGAGAACTAAACCCTTATTAGCTCATATAATATACACTCTTTCCCATTTTGCCCTTACTATTTCTTAAAAATTCCACCTTTATCCTTTAATTCTTTACAAACTCACCCCCATTTTACACTATTCTCCATGAAATTTTCTTGCATTTTACTCCCCACTTTTCCTGCTAATTAGGGGTAAAATGGTCATTTTTCCCTTAGGAAAGAATTCTCTAGAAAACTAAAACAAAACTCAGCCGGCCCTTTGCCGCGGCGAAGGATTACAGAATCGACATTGCAAATTCAGAGCTGACGTCACCGCGGCGAAGCTTCTTCCTCGCCCTAGCGAAGGCTGCAACTCCAAAATCCGCCAAGTCTTGATCAATTCCAGTGTAAACACTCAACCAAACCCAAAACATAAACTCAACCAAGGGCCAACCAAACAACATGAACAATATACAAATTCATTTAGGAGCAATTTAGTAACCCTTTAGGCCATACCATAAACAATGGCTACGTATCCCAAGTGGGGCGTTACAATTATAAGAGGTATGTTACTAATGCATTAGCATGGATAAATGGTTACTGAAATGTTTATCGAATATGATTGATTACGATGAATCATATGGATGTGGTCAATGATGCATCGTAGGATTGTGCTAGTGTACCACTGATCCTTAGACCTGAGACATCATAGTTGGAATCAACATAGGATGCATATGGTTCATATGGTGTATAAGCATGAGACTAGTCATGTCTTGTGTAATAAGCCGGTTTGGTCATACATTATTCATGCGTGAGGACAAGTGATGTCAAGATGGGATTCGTTAACTCAAAATAGTCAAATCTTGAGTTCCTAGACGAATGTCAATAAACATTGGAAAAGGAAAATCTCTGGCCAGAGTATAATGAACGTCAGATGAAAGTAGTTTCATGTTGATGAGTTCCATTGTATTGATTGACAATTCGATTACAGATTAAGTTAAAAGTTCTGACATACCATGAACCATTCTTAATCGGGATTAGATAATGGATGGATTTTACTACATGGTACGTACAATCAGAATATGTTTATTGGAGTTTGCACTTCATTGTGGTTTAGGGGGTATAGAACATTGCTAGATGTCTACCATAATCAGCAGGAGTTTCAATTATAAAGAGTTATAACGAAACATATCAGAATCCGATATTGGGCTCATGACTAGATCGCAGTGAACCAGAATGGTCACATATAAAACCAAGCTCAAAGAGAGAGAGTAATACATATCATTAATCGGATTAATGATGTTCGGACATAAACAGTTGCATCCGAATTAATGGATTGGTGAGAAATGATTATCCATGGATAGCTAGCACTAACCAAGGGTAATAAGGATTTATTAAATATTATTATTGAATCAGATTCAATAATGGGGACAAAAGTGCATTGGTTTTATTCTAAAGAGTTAGAACATTTAATGGGATTAAAATTTGGGCTAATTATGAATTAACCATAAAACCAAGGACTTGACATAAATTTTCTTTTCCAAGATTAATTTTAAATTGTTTGAGGACTTCCTAAGACAATTTAAAATTACACTTTGTGCCTATGGAATATAAACCAAGTGTCATACCATTTTCATTGAATTGGAACAATTGAAACAAAATCACTCTCTCATTTTCTCTCACACTCTCTTGGCTCTCTCTTCCTTGACTTGTGTGGATCACATTTTGAGGTTCTTCAAGTTCACTTGAAGAACTAAAACTCCAAGAAAGAAGATTCAAGTGTTAAATAGCAAAGGAGTAGGTAATATATCATCCTTACCTTGAAATGTTTTGGGCTTATGTGTCATGTTTGTGTTCTACCTTGCATCCATCATCTTGTTCATCATTTTTACACCTTTTCCATGTCCAAAATGCATGAATCCCAATAGATCCCGAGCCTGCCTTCGTGTGGATACCGACGGACTCAATCCTACGTTGCTTAATAGTGATTAATCGGAGATATCCATAAAAGGAGCCGCCAACAAAGGTATTAAATTAAACCTTGTATGGTTTTGGTTTAATTTTATGTTGATTATCATGTCGAAATCATGATCTTGGATAAAAGGGATCGTGCCATGGAAAGATTTTTTTTTTTTTTTTAATAATTCCACACTTGCCATGACACGGTTCCTTCACCTAGTGTTTTCATCATCCAAACTAGCTAGTGGCACGTAGCCTAGTCTAAATAACAAAAACTCATTATGCATAAAAGTACCAAAAACGAACACAAACCAACTTACACCTGTTAAGGGCATCGCACAGACATAAATCAATTGTTCATAAGAGCAATATGCGATTAGCTAGTGGTGTATAGCCTAACCCCAACTCATATAGTCAATCAATCAACTACGACACACGATAAGACATCAACAATGATCAAAGATCAAGAGATATTCAAGATTAGCTAGTGGCGTATAGCCTAACCTTGACTCATACAACCATTCAACCGTAAATCAAAAGCAATCACACAATAATAATGATTAATCAACTCAATAAACATAAATGAGTGAAACTAAGATACCATTGGATCAATTAAACATTCGGTTAAACAATAAACATAAAGTAGTCTAATTAGATTACATTAGATACACTAGAAAGAGTTTAGCTACTCATAAATACAAGAAAACAAACCTTTATCTCACCCTTACACATTTGGATGCAAGATCCACTCAAGATGATCAGGTTTTAGCTTTTCACAATCAATTACTCTCTCCCAAGCCTCAAAAGTTGCAAAAGTATTTTATAAAACCTAACAATCTTGAAAATCAGACTAAAGTTGCATTTATATAGTTTTTAGGAAAAATGGAAAAATTGTAAATATTGGTTGCCAAAATTAGGGTTGAAAATGTGGAGTTTTTCCAAATATCGCGATTTGCACTGTGGTGCATTTTAATTGTGCTGCGATGCGGCTTCAGGCAATTTTTCCTTCGACAAAAACCCCATCATGTCGCGGTGTGGATGAATTGCACTGCGGCGCAATTTGGATTTCGTCGACTTTGTGCTGCGACGTGATTATTCTTTGTTGGGGCGCAATACGAGTTGTGTTGTCTTCATGCCGCGGCTCAGAAAAGTGTGCTACGGCTCAGTTGCAGAATTTCACTCTTTTTCTGCTTGCCTTGATTTATCTGCACTGGACGGGTCCAGGATGTCCGAACACCAACACTTGCATGAATAATCCATCTTTTTGCACCTGAATACCTGAAAACACAACAAAACCTATGATTTTGGAAGATAACAAAACAAGTAAAGAAACTCATCATAAATACTACATTAAATCTTGAATTCCTTACAATTTCACCCCCAAATTACAAAATAAATCCGCATTTTCAACACTTAACAAGAATTAGACTTTGAAAAGGAGATATGAGATAATTTCCCAAATTAGCAACACTCACAAAAGATGTTATTATCAAATGAACCAGTTACATGAACTTTATTCATCACAGCCTTAAGAGTTTTCACTTGTGGATGCCCTAATCTAGCATGCCACAATTTTGTCAAACTAAGAGTTACATTAGATTGTTTGTCTTGAGAAACAAAAGTTTTATTAAAACTATTGCTACTAGGAATAGAGCTGGAGATAGCAACAACATGGCAGGATGCATAAGAGTTAGAGTTGGAGGCAACAGTTGGCAAGGAAACTTGCAGCTGGTATAAGCCATCTTGTAAGGTTCCTTAAAGCAGTATCTCTTTAGTCCACTTATCCTTTACAGGACAATGATCAGAGTGAAATTCAACTATCACACCATTTTCTTTTGTAATTCGAGATATGCTTAACAAATTTTTGCTATATGAGGCATACACAACATGTTTTTGAGATATAATACTTTAGAGGATGTTTGTCAGTTCAGAAAGGACACACCTATGTGTGAGATAGGGATAGTTTGTCCATTTCCCACTTGGACTGTTGCTCCTCCTTGATAATTGTCCTGGATTACCAGATTGTTGAGATTAGAGGTCATGTGATTTGTAGCTCTAGAGTCAACATACCATGTCTGATCTGTCACAGTGTATGGAGTGGCCATTGTTTTTCCAATTGAAGCTAGTGCAAGAGTCTGATGATCTCCTTTAGAAACCACGAAATTACCATAATGAAGCTGCTGAGAACCTCCAAGATTGGACAAGATAGAGCTATATTGTCCATGATATCCAATTTGACCACTTCTCATTGTAGGATTGTATGTTGTAAAGACTGTTTTATCAGTAAATGGACCTGGCATGACTCCAGTTGCTAACAAAGCATGTGCAAATTCATGAGATTGAGCATCTACTGAAGGCTGTGGAGTATGAGGATGAGAGAACACATGTCTAGTGTTGTATCCATGAGCAAACACTGTATACAAGTCTAGAATTATATCCAAGTCTAGAGGATACAAAACCCTGATATGCATGGTCAAACTTGTGATAACATTACAAGGTCGAGTGAGCTCTTTTTCCGTACACTTGACATGTCAACTTTGGTCGAAACCTTTGCCTTTTCCTGTACCACGCACCATTTGAGAGTGATACACTTGGTACTGATTAAAGGGAGTGTACTGTGAATATTGCTATTGTTGGCAGGGAATAAAATCAGGTCTGGTGAATCCCTGATTGATTGTAATACTAGGAGGCTGATGACTGATAGTGTTCTAGTGTGGACTAGTAGACTGATTTTGGGAAATAATGTTGGGAATTGATGGTGATTGAGAAGGTTGATTGTAAGTTCTAGGATTATTAACATCAAACAGGTGAGGATTCATGTGTTGTGAGACAACAGAAGAGTCATTCTAACCTTGCTTAGAGACCATAACAACTTCATGGAAATGAGTAAAGGAAGTATGCTGTCATTCTAGCCTAATTTCATGTTTATAAAGTAAAAATTGAGCCTCCTGTAATGTAGTTTGACTACTATTTGAGGTCAAGTTAGCTACAGTAGCATCATATTCAGGCCCAAAGCCATCTAGAATATATAGCAAGAGTTCCTCTTCAGATATGTTGACACCACTGGCAATCAATTTGTCCCCTAATTCTCTCATTCTTAACACATATTCATTAACAATACCAGCGTCTTTCTTTGTGGTTTGCAGCAAATTTCTAAGGTGAAGGGTTCTAGCTTTAGAGGCAGACTGAAAATGAAGTTCTAACGTGTTCCAAATTTCATAGGGAGTAACACACTTAGCTACATGAAGAAACATTGTTTCAGAGATTGTAGAATAGAGCCAACTTACCAGAAATTGGTCAATCTTCTTCCAAGCAAAATAATTTGGATTCGGCTTCTTGACTATTTGTTCAGAATCATCTGTCTTTTTAATCACAAACATTGATGGACAAATTCTTTCTCTAGTCACAAACACTTCAATTCCATGAGAAGTTAGTGCTGGTAGAATTTGCGACCTCCAGAATGAGTGATTCTTTTCAAGCAATTTCACAGAAATGGTGGGCAAAGTGGGTGGCTGGAATGATGAAATTCGTACTCTCAGTATTCATTTCTATTGATTTTGAGCTAGAACTTTCTGAATCAAAGGCAAAATTAACCATAGATGTTTGTCTAGGGCTTTGATATCATGAAGATTTTCAACATGAAGTAAGAAAATTGACGAAGAAAAAGAAAAACTGAAGTTAAGAGAGAGAGTTCTAAAATTCCAGAATTCTTACTAATTGACAAAGTAACAGAATTGGGCTAATTTATACTTAGCCATTTTACAATACGCAGCGTTTTGTATATTAGCTGCCTTTTACAATTTACATTTGTAACACAGTATTTTGCAATCATTACAAACTAATCCCTGCAACATACTTGTAAATATTACAGTCTCATTCCATCATACACAAACTATTCAACACAATTTATCTTTATTAACTTTCCTACATCAACATAACTTTTTACTAGAAAATAAAAATTGTGGTTTAGCTAGGGTTCCAAATATAGTGCCAATACATTCATCTCAATATTTTTAGATAAAATATGATTAAAAGGCAGAAAATTGACAAGAAAACTGAAAACAGAGAGAATAGCAGGAGCAGAGAAAAATGCTTTTACTGCACTTTTCGTTAATTACAAAGTAAAGCAGCTACTGTTTTACATATACAGATTTTCAGTGAGATTTTTACACTCTAAACGCACAGTGTTTTGACTCTTATTATTTGAGTTAAAAAACGCAGCGTATTTGTCCACACATTGCCCCTCAAACTGGACTGCCTAAGCTATTTACACTGCACTTTCTGCATTGTGCTGAATTTGTCCAACATTGCCCCTCAAATTGGAATTCACCTCATTGTTCGAAACTGAAGAGCTAACTTCATTAAACCAAATGACTGAGCTGCATTTTCTTACTTAAAGAAAGATTCAAAAATAGAAACTTCAAAACTGCAGAGACTTCAAATTGCACCAAATCTGCAACTACAGACCACCAAAAACTTCAAGTTTGCAGGGCAAAACACTTGCATTGAAACTTCAATCAACAGGAGCAAAGTAACTGCAGTAGCAAACTCAAACACCTTCAAAAAACTACCAGGTTTGCAGTAGCAGAAACTTGTTACTGCCCAAATCTGTAAGTAACAGAACTGTAACTCCAGAACAACCAAAACTCCAGAACAAACTGATTCCTTACAACCCAAAACTTCACAACAGTTACTCCACTCAAGACCAAACCTACAAATAGCAGAACTGCAACTCCAACAACCACCAACAAAAAAACTGCAATTCCAAACAACCAAAACTCCAGAACAAACTGATTCCTTACAACCCAAAACTTCACAACAGTTACTCACTCAAGACCAAACCTGCAAATAGCAAACTGCAACTCCAGAACATCACCAACAAAAATCATCATATCAAGAAAAAATTTTCTCACACTCAAGATCAAATCTGCAATAGCAGAACTGCAACAAAAAAAAAAAACAACAAAAATAATTTCTCAGTCAGCACTTTACACAAAGCAGCCAAGCCTTCAGGACAACCAAAAAAAAAATCCAGATCAGACAAAGATAACTCCAGAACCTCCAGAATCATTTCCAGATCAATCACTCCGATTAATAACTCAAAAATCTGTAACCATCACCAATTTATCAGAACTGTAGATTAATCACCTGAGCTGCAATCCAGACATCAAATCAGCACTGAACCAACTTTCAATTACTTGCACACATTTTCTAATGACACCACATTCAGTTTGTCTCTTAAATCAGTAAAATGAAAACTGAGAGTGCTTTTGTAAGAAGATCCGCAATTTGTAGCTTGGAGGGAACATATTGGATGGCTATCTTTTTTGCCAAGACTTGTTCTCGAACATAGAGCGTCAATCTCAATATGTTTGGTTCGAGCATGAAAACAGGATTAGCTGCAAGAGCACCAGCACTATATTATCACACCAGATTACTGGTATAGTGTGAAAAGTTAGGCCAAGTTCAGTAAACATATTTTCAAGCCATGCTATCTCTGTGGCGTGTGAACAAGAGCTCTATACTCGCTTCAGTAGAGGAAAGGGCAACAACCTTCTGTTTCCGAGAACTCCACTGAATCAAGTTTGGTCCTAGGTAAACACAATAGCCACTGGTAATCTTCGATCCTCTATACTTCCCCCCCAATCTGCATCAGCATAACACTCAACATGAAGATGCTCGCTGGTTTGAACACAAGACCAAAATCCAGAGTACCTTTAACGTACCTCAACACCCTCTTACAGCCTGCCATTGAGATCAGTTGGTGCTTGTAAAAATTGGCTTAACTTGTTAACAGTGTAGCTGATATCTGGTCTTGTAAGTGTTAGGTATGCATGTGCTCTACTGTACTTCTATACAATGGGATTCTGAAATAGCTCACTGTCTTTGAACTAAGTTTGATACCAACAGTCATGGGAGTTGAGCATGGATGTGCCTCCATCATTTTGGTTCGAACTAATAGTCTGAAGCATACTTAGACTGTTTTAGGTGAATACCTGCTGAATTTCTTGTTGCTTCCAAGCCCAAAAAGTATTTGAGTGAGCCAAGTGTTTTTAGGGCAAAATTATCATTAAGATCTTTCATCAACTGCTGAATAAGACTTGATCAGAGCCTGTGATCAGTATGTCATCGACATACACTAAAACATAGATAGAACCAGTGTCTTGTTTTAGGATAACAAACTAGAGTCTGATACTGAATTTTGGAAGCCTTTAAGTTGTAAAGCAGCCTTCAATCGATCAAACCAAGCTCTGGAGCTTGCTTGAGACCGTAAAGTGCTTGTTTCAGCTTGCAAACTGCATTAGGAAAAACAGAACTCTCAAAACCAGGTGGCTGCTTCATGAAGACTGTTTCAGTTAAAACCCCATTGAGAAATGCATTGTTAACATCTATCTGTTGAATATCCCATCCATATGTCACAGCAAGAGTGAAACAATGCGTATAGTAGCTGGTTTAATCACTGGACTGAAAGTCTCAAAGTAATCAGGCCGGGAGTCTGCTGAAAACCCTTTGCAACTAACCGGGCCTTATATTTCTGTAGGGTTCCATCAGCATTAACTTTGTGCGAAAAACCCATATTTCCCACTATGTTCATATCAGAATAGGATCACAAGTGTCCAGGTGTTGTTGGCTATAAGTGCATCATACTCACACTGCATGGCAGCTTTCCAATTGCTACTTTGGAGAGCTTCAGAGACTGTTCCGGGTTCTGATTCAGCAGTTCAGTACTACCAGACCCACCAATGAGAAGTGCAAAATGATTATCCTCACCATTTTGACTATAAGAAACCATATTGGACTGAATAGCTGACTTAGACGTGGTCACCATTGGATGAATATTCTCATGTACTGATTTATCAGTTGGTTCAGCAGCAACTTGTAGTGAATTACAGGTGCTAATTTATTGGAGCAAGGGTTTCACCAAGACAACTGTCATCTGAGTCAACAGCAACTTGTGATGAAGTAAATCACAACACTGACAGGGTGAGAAGAGCAATCTGCAGGAATAATAGGAAGAATATCTACGTGTTTTGATTGTGGTTTGTAGAAAAAATAGGAAGAGTATCTACTGTGGTTTGATTATGATCAAATGAGGTATAGTAGGGTTATTGGAGATATTGGAGAGGGAATTAATGTTTAGAAGCTGGTATAGTGTGTGGTATATTGTGTGAAGGAACACAACGAATTGAGAAGTCTTACCTACTGCTGCATTGTCGGAGAAAAACTGATCAAAAGAGTTAACTACTGCAGGAAATCAAGGGGAGCTGAAGGTGATAATGAACAGAATTAGAGACATAAGGAAAATGCAAAACTGTGGATTTGTACAAGTGTCAACACTGGTTTGGAATGAAAATTCAGATTTGAGTGTGGAAGAAAGCATATTATTGACTGCAAATGGGACCTCACATTCATTGAATTGTACACTAGGGGTTTATACTATTGTTCCACAGTTTTAGGCACTTATAACCTTTGTGTATTAAGCTGTAACCAAACACACCACTTTATGGTATGAAAATCAAATTTATGCCGATTGTAATGCCTAGTGTAGGAAAACATGAGCGGCCAAAAACTTTTAAGCCTTCATAGACAGGAATTTGGTTAAAAGTTTTTTATAGGGACACACACTATTTAGGACAGGAGTGGGCAGTCTATTAATCAAGTAAACAGCAGTTTCAAAAGCTAGCCACCAGTATTGCAGTGGCATAGATGCATGGGCCAATAGTGTAAGTCCAGACTCTACAATGTGTCTATGTTTCCTCTCACTCCTACCGTTTTGTTGGTCATAAGCACAAGACTGTCTAACCTGAATACCTTGCTCAACTAAGTACGGTAAAAGGGCTTTGTATTCCCCACCTTGATCAGACTGTAGAGTTTTTAATTTACATCCAAATTGTCTTTCAGCAAGATGCTGAAATTTAATAAAACTGACCTAACTTCAGCTTTGGTCTTGAGAGGAAACAACCATGTAAATCTACTATAATCACCAAAAATGCACATATATTTAAAACCTTCTACTGAGGTACAAGGGGCAGGGCCCCAACATCACTATGAATTGTTCAATGGAGCTATGGCATGAGATTGTGATGCGGAAAGCTAGACTGATGTAATTTGCCTATTGGCAAGCATCACAGTAGGTAACACTGAACTGACAGAAGTCCTAATTTTTGACGGAAATTTTAAATCCAAATCTTAATATTTGATGCTGAATTTGTAATGAGGATGACCTAATCGTTTGTGCCAAAGCATGTATTCATCAGATTGTGTGTAGCAATTAACACTGAACATCAGGATTTGGTGTTTATGATCAGAATTATAGTTAGAGAAACTGTTTTAGAGACAGAACTATTGGTAGAATCAGAGATTTCTTATTTTTCAAGCAAGTGATACATTGACAATTTTCAGTAACAAGAGATGTACAAGTGCTATTATTTAAAACACGAGAGATTTGATCAACATGGCCTTGAGATCAGAAAAATCTGACCTGAAGAACTGACCTTTATTATAAGACTGACTTGTATTATTATTAAACTGACCTTCATTTAATTGGACAGAAAACCTAATGTCATATGTATTTGACAGTGAGACACAGGTTTTTTAATAGAACTAACAGAGCTCTATATGGAAGACAAATTATTAGGGGATGACACATGAGAGAAGGCTTGTTGGAAGAAGAGTTCAGCTGGTACAGGCCCCCTTTAAGATCCCCTTGCAGTAGGATTGCTCTTGTGAATTTGTCCTTGACAACACAACAGTGAGCATCAAATTCAACAATAACGTTGTTATCTTTAGTAAACTTAGAGATGCTTAATAGGTTTTTTGTAATCTTAGGGACACAAAGAAGTTTTTTTAGATGCAAAGATTTTGATGAAAAGTACTAGGCAAAAGAATGGCCAGTATGAGAAATATTAGGTACTCACCATTTCCAACCTGAGTTGATCCACTCCACTATAGTTTTTGCTGACATTGAGATGACTGAGGTCTGAAGTGACATGATCAGTTGCCCCTGAATCCATGTACCACACTGGATCAGTAGGTGTAAGCGATGAGCTACTGCAAATTGCTGCTGTGCTTGTGGAGAGGATTGCACTAAAAAGATTGAAAGGGTTGGCTGAGTGAAAATTGGAACCCATAGCCCACAAATGTGCTTGATTCTGACCAGTTATCTGCTGACTTGGAACATTGTAAGCAGTAGCAGCCACATTGTCAAATGATTTAAGCCATTGTTAAAATGCCCATGTTGGTACCAACTTGAGTATTATGAGTTGGTTGTGAATAAGCTGATGGATTTATGCCCCCATTGAAGTTCCCATGTTGATTGCCAACTTGAGTGTTATAAACTGGTTGTGGATAAGCTGATGGACAATAAGAACCTCCTACAGACCATTAAACTGAGGAATGCTGGATGAAATGATTGCCACCACTGTGTATTGATGATGGTTATACGAGTGCTGGTTGTTATGGCTGAGATGACACTCCTTCATGATACGAACTGGTGGTTGTGATGGGTAGCCACTAGGATTCTGAACAGACCAGTAAAAGCAGAGTTATACCTATGATACACTGCCCAGCTGAATGCCCTGCTTTACTGCATAATTGACAAATTAACTTTCCCCTTCCAGCATTACGGCCTCTTCCTCTACCATATGATACTCCCCCAAAGTAAGTGGTCTGTAGTTGTACAAAGGCTGCCTGTAGGTTTGAGGGATAGATTGAGAGTAGGTATTATGGGATATTGAGGTAATGGGATTGCCAGAGACATCAGAGTGGGAGGTGCTGTATAACCTGGTCCAGTCAGTTTGTCAGTTTGTTGAATTGCAGATCTGGTTTGGAGGAAATATTTGGTACATTGTTTGAACACTAGAATCACCACGAGTTGGCAGTAGAAGCTATGTGGGCTGAACAATTGTATAGATCAATAGCATTAAACTTGTCAAGTCTAAGTTCATATTTTGGCAACAAAATGTGGCCTCTTGCAGTGTGACAGAATCATACTTCGACTCAATTCTTGAGGTTAAGTTCACTACCACAGCATCAACTCAGACCAAGTCCATCTAATATATACTGCAGTAAATCTTCATCAGTGATTATCAATCCACTAGCAGACAGACTTTCTGAGATTTCCTTCATCTTTTTCACATAACTCCTACATTTAAATTTCCTTTTGTGTTGTCTGAAGTAAATTCTTGAGATGTAATGCTCTAGCCTTTGAATCAGTAATGAACTCATGTTCTAACCAAACCATATCTCAGTGAGCTTCTACATTTTGACACATACCTAAACATGCTTTCTGAGATCGACGCCAATAACCAACTAACTAAGAACTTATCAGTTCTTTTCCACATTATATAGGCAGGATTCAATTGTTCATTAACTGAAACACTACTTGCCCTAACTTCACCACTAGATTGACCTAACTCGCTCAATTGTTGAATCAGAGATTACAAGATGGGAGCAGGAAACCCTACCAAGTAGATGATCTTCAAGTTCATGAGAGCCAACTGTGGCAGCACCTGAGAGCTCCAAAACCGGTAATTACTTTGAGTTGCTTCGGATTTATGACCTGAAGGCTAGTAGCAGAGTTGTGAGCTCGATTTGTTTGTTGCTTCAACATCTCGTTTGAGTCATTGAGCACATCAGAGGATTTTCCAGAATTCGCCATTGACGCAAGTCACAGCTCTGATACCATGTAACTATGCAATTAAAAGGCAGAAAATTGACAAGAAAACTGAAAAACAGAGAGAATAGCAGGAGCAGAAAGAAATGCTTTACTGCACTTTTCGTTAATTACAAAGTAAAGCACTACTGTTTTACATATACAGATTTTCAGTGAGATTTTTACACTCTAAACACAGTGTTTTGACTCTTATTATTTGAGTTAAAAACGGCAGCGTATTTGTCCAACACCAAATAGTGCCAATACATTCATCCAATTTTTTAGATAAATATGATTAAAAAAATGATATCGTTATATTATTATAACATAATGACAAGAGTGCATGAGCATATTGTTCCACATATACATGGTGGACTTAATGAAGTGCGGATTTAATTTGACTTTTCTTATTTCGGCATTTAATTCTGAACCTCTGATAATTCATTAGAAGCCCACGGACGACAATTAGGCCCCACTCTTGGATTTCCTTGCACACATGGAACGGACCTTTACATGGATAGCTAGATATGATACACCAATCTCATTGCTTGCAAGAATTTTTACTAGAATCATAGATAACGAAGGTATTTTTTTTGGCAAACGAAAAATCACATTTGAATATATTGATCCAAACAATTGTTTATTGACACTCAAAATGCCACGGCTTTTCATAAACGAGTGATTTTTCACGAAGGTCATCATTGGATCGGCAATGAAAAGTAAGAACCTCAAATGGCGATATATAATTAGTTTATTAACAATTATTTGGGCATTGCACATAATTAACCATGGCAAAAGAAGAGTTATTAACAAGATAAGCTTTTTGAAAACTCATATTCTTTTTTCTTCTTGGGATTCTTAGATTTTTTTCTCTGTAGGTATAAGAAATTAATTGCACATCTTATTTATAAGCAGAGTATATACCAAATATAGTACATGTAACTACGCTTTACTATTTATATTACAGTTTTGAAAAAAATGTAGGAAAATCGTTTATTGACAACTTTTATTGATAAATGTATTAATTTGTTTTAAAAAAAATATTCTCTTTTTATAATGTTAATATCCTTTACAATATCGCGCTGAAATGTGAATATCAGACTATTACTTAATAACTAAAGTTAGACAAGTATATAGCCTGAAGGCAAGTCTAAACCTTTTTTTTTTCCTTATTTGTTTATTCATAAACAATTACTCCAATGAAAAACTACTCAACCGAAATCTTATTGTCATCAATATTTTTTGTTCATTATTTTCAATGATGAAGATCAATATGTGAAACTGTGGATAAAAAAAAAGGTTTTCTCTGAAGCGTCCATCCCAATTTGTCAATGCTGTCGTTGGCGGCCATTGAGTGCTCTTAGAGTCGGATCTGGTGTAGTTGGTGACGGCTAGGGATTGCTTGCTAATGCCCCTTTAAAACCTTTAGGGTGAGGAGGGGTAGAAATGGCTCTTCTAAGAAGAGCCATAGTCAAATGAAGAAATCTGGGAAAGGCTTCGTCAACGACTTGTCCAGTAGTCAAATCTGGTGAGCAGGATGTGCATGTGGTGGCTGAACGTTCCAGAGATAGTGTGGTACCATGTTTTGGGATAAGAAGACTGAAGCGGAGAATGGAAGATCATGCCAATCCGAAATCTCTATGGAAATGGCTTCCCGAAATCAAGATTCTGGCATCGAGAAGAAAGGCTTGAAAAGGAGACCATGTGTAGCAGTGTTTCAAGTGGTTATATCACTCGAAAATTACCAGTCCAATGCTCCCGAGAGTTGAAGATAGTGACCGTGCTAGATCCCAAAGTCCTCCAGTGTCAATTGGGGGAGTCGCTAATGGTGTGAATTTTTGGTCGGCATTAGGTCGTGATAGCCTAGGGCAAACGATGACCCTTTCTCCATTCAAGTTTTCTCTGTACAGTAGAAATCATGAGGCTCAAATGATCACAATTCTCATAGTTGGACCAAGGCCGTCTCAAGAACATTTGTGGCCCTAGGCAAGAGTTACTTCAGGGTCTTCTAATATATAAGTATATATTAAAAAATTATTTCAAATTTATTTTTCTTGCCTTTTGAGATGCAGAATCACTAATTAAATTTTTATATTCAAGTTTAAAACCAAATCTTTTTCAATTGATTTATAGCAAATTACCTAATCTTTCTTGTGATATAGTTGAACGCAAATAAGATTTTATTAACTTTAATTTTGAAAAACTTCTTTCTGCTGAAGCTACAGTAACATGAAAGTTAACATGATTCTATAAGCTATCCATGCATTTGGAAAAGAATTTACCTTTTTTTTTTTTTTTTTTTTATAAAATCTAGTATTTCAAGTGGTGTTTAATTTCCACGTTTATAATTTCTTTTAAAACTTTTAATTCTGAATATAAATCTAAACCAAATATCAGAGAGCATGTCATATTTTAAAAAGTTTTCAAGATTTAAACAATGTTTCTGCAACTATCATCATCAAGCAATTTTAACTTTTCTATATTATAAATGAAACCAAATTATTACTATATATTTCAAATTGTTCAAACCGACTTTGAAGTGAGGAAATGGCATGATCACTAAATAGTGGAAATAATTTATTCTAAAAGATTCTTGCAGACAATTTCATCTTTTCGTTTTCATTCTCATAAAATTGTTTTTTTCTCTTTATTTACTTTTTTCATGAAATTTTTGTTCTATATTCATTTGCTCTGCAATCTTTTTAGTAGAAATCATAGAAGATGTAAACTTATTTTCTCTATATTTTTTTAAAAATGAAACAAGACCTTTCAACTAATCTGTTGCAACAACAATGTCCATATTTTTAGATTGTAAATATTTACTAACCACATTACAGCAAATAACATTCATACCAATATCATGCCTAATAGAAATTCAAAATTTTCAATCTCATACGTTACTAAAGAAATAGCTTCACTTTTTGTTTTAGGATCTTCACTAGTTTCTGCTAATTGATATAAAGCATCTCTTATTTGTGGAGTTTGAAATTTTATTGCTTTAACACTTTCAACACGACTTTCCCAACGTGTTTGTGATAATGGCTTAAGTGTCAAATTAGAGACATGATCTTGCAAAATTTTCCATAGAAGAAGAGAATAATGAGTATATACGTTGTGTCACTTCAAAAAATGTAATAGCATTAGCACATGAATTAGCCATATCACAAAGAATTAAATTAAGACTATGACAACCACAAGGTGTATAAAATGCTCTAGAATTTATATCTAATAATCTTTTTTGCACACCTTGATGTTTACCTTTCATATTAGACCCATTGTCATATCCTTGTCCTCTCACATTATTTACATCAAGTTCAAGATTTTTTAATATACTTGTGAGAACATTAAAAAGGCCTTGACCAGAAGTATCATCCACTTTTATAAAATCTATAAAGTACTCTTCTATTTTTATTGGACTTATTAAAATATCTACACATCTTAATATAAGTGACATTTGTTCTTGATGACTTGTATCTGGGGTACAATCAAGTATAACTGAAAAATATTTTGATTCTTTGATTTTTTTAATAATGGCATTTCTTATTTCTAATGCTAAAATATTTATCAACTCATTTTGTATATTATGACCAAGATAATGAATATGAATTTCTCCATTTTGAATATGTCTAAGGTGTTCTTGCATTATTGGATCAAACTCAGCAATCATTTCAATTAAACTCAAAAAATTTCCATTATTTTCTTGATAAATCTTCTCATTTGTACCACGAAATGCCAAATTATTTTTTGAAAGATTTTTTACGACCGCTATAATTCTTAATAGTACATTCTTCCAATGCTCCTTCTCTTTATTTATTTTCTCTTGTAAATATTTATCAATTGTTTTGTTTTTAAGCAATCTCATCTCAACATCAACTCAAATGTTCATATTTATAGCATGCTCATTACTTATTTCGTGAGTTTTAAGCTTGGCACTAAGATTTTTCCAATCTCCATACCCTTCATTTGCTAATTGAATTGTATTTGCTTTTAAACTAAATAATTTACAAAAAAAACAAAATACTTTGTTTAATTCTTTTGAATATACTAGCCATTTTCTATCATGTTTTTCTCCATTTGGTAATTTTCAAATGTAATAAATTGTAGAAAAGCGTCTAGAATTTTCATCTCTCGGAAAATCTAAAACTTGTCTAATTGGACCTTTTTCAACTAATAAATCACATAAATTTGTATCTAAATTATTCCAGTGTGCCGGGTCATAAATATTTTTAATAGTTGTTTCATCTTCATCATTAATATTTTCATTTTTGTCGAATGGAATTTCTTCTTCTAAATTTTCATGAGACTCTTCACTAGTATTTGATGAATTTGAATTGTTACCTTTAAGAATTTCTTCACAATTTTCAATTTATTTTTCATTTAAATCTTCATTTGGTTTTTCTAGCATTTGGTGTTTTGTATTAATAACAAATTTATCAAGTGCACCTTTTTGGGATTGAATTAGTTCTTCTATTCTTTTTTTTTTCTTACGTTTTTCAAATCCAGATTCACACTTCCTAGTAGACATCTATATTCAAAGAATAAATAATTTAGAGCTCTTAATATTATTTTGCTAAAATAAAAATAATTATAAAAATTAAGAAGGAATTTTAGCACCTGATTTATACTCCTGATTTTGATTTTTGCTGTGCTAATACTCAAAAATCTTATATTATTACCCTGTATAAAAATAATAATGTAAATCACTTGATCAAATATAAAGTAAAATCAATTAACAATGCTAACAGTAAAATGATTTAAAACTCTTAATATTACCTTGCATAAAAATAATAATATAAATTACATTCACTTCATAAATTTATGTATTTTAGACAATAGATGAGAAATGAAGACAAGAGAATAAAATAGATGAGAAAGGAGAGACCAAAGTAAACTAAGGTGGAATAATAAGAGTAAAATATGAGAAAACCTTGAATGAAATGAGGTTTATATAAGAGATGGTGATTTGGGGGAGAGAGGAGATGTGATTTGACATTTGAGAGTTGGAGAGTTGCAATTTGCAATGGAAAAGTGAGCAGTCATTTGTGTTTTAAATTTAAGAGATAGGCATGGTTGATTGGATGGGAGAATTGATGGGAATTGAGAAATTATAATTATATTAAAAAACTCTTAAAAAAATCATTTTGGGTAGAAGGAGACATAGGCGAGTAAATGCTAAATGGTGGGATTGATGAAAAAAAATTATAAATATATTAAAAAGTATTTTAAAATATAATTTTGGGCCCCTTTTTAACACCTTTTTTTGGGGGCCCTAGGCAGGTGCCTTACCTGCCTAGGGGTTAAGCCGGGCCTGAGTTGGACGAATGTGATATCTGATGGTCAACAAAGTGAGAAGACTCCGTTGACATTTCATGATCCTTTGTTTGACGATAATGGGAGTACTGCAATTGTATGTTCGTCCATATCTATTGTGCAGAAAGGGAGACGGAAATGGACAAATTGCTTGGTAGGAGCATTTATCGAAAAGAAGCTCCCATTTTCCTTGGTAAAGAGTTTAGCTTCTTTGAAGTTATGAAGAATGATAAGGGCTTTTGTTTCTTTAAATTCGGGGATGAATCTCTTTTGATGAATTGTTTGCTTGATGCCCCTTGGTTATTTCAAAATTGCCCTATTCATAGGATAAGGGAGAATTTGTAGAAGTCAGTTGAAGAACATTAGCTACATTCCGAGGACATCTTTGAAGAAGATCCATTAAATTCCAAGAAGATTTGAGGAAACGGAAAGTATGGAGCCAACAGGGAACCAAAGGATGATGAAAGAATATGCAAGGCCAATCATTGGGACTGCCACATCTTGCATGCAATTGGGCGAAGCAGCAAGGAATTATGAGTTGAAAAATATCCATTATAGCATGTTGCCTTCCTTCTACGGAGTCTCTAATGAAGATCCATTGACGTTCATAAGAGATTTTTATGCTACTGTGCAAACTTTTCCATTTCAAGGACTCAGCGAGGATCAATTGAGGATGAGATGTTTTCCTTATCAATTGAGGATGAGATGTTTTCCTTACACCTTGAAGGATAGAGCTAAAGCTTGGTTTATAACTCTTAAACATGTTCATTGATTACATGGGAGGCGGTTTACAATAAATTCATGGGCAAATTTTACTCTCGTCAAAAAACCACTGACTTGAGGACCAAGATTACAATGTTTTCTCAAATGGAAGGAGAGCCTTTTCATGAGGCATGAGACAAATTTAAGTTGCTTCTCATCCAATGTCCTCACCATCATTTCCCACTTCAACTACAAAACCAGTTTTTCTATGATAGATTGACACAACAATATCAATATGTGGTGGACAACGCTGCTGGTGGAGCAATGGGTGAGAAAACTACTGCAAAAACATTTGAGCTATACGAGATGTTGGGTGCTAATTCCCAACAAAAGAGCATGAGAGGAAGAAGTGTTGGAGTACATTAATTAAGCATCACAAATGAGATGGCTATGCAACTTGCTGAATTGACTAAGCAAGTCAAACTTATGTGGAGTTTGTGGTGTTTCAGGGCATGGTGCTAACACTTGTTCTTTGTTTGATGACTCTTTTGCAGGGAATGAACAAGAACAAGCGAATTTGATGGAGTCTTACCAACCTAAGCCTAGGAATGATCCTTATTCAAACACTCATGATCCTGGGTGGAGAAATCATCCTAATTTCTCCTGGAAGACTAATAATAATCTTGCTTTTACCCAAAACCCAAGGCCTAGTCAATTTCCAAACCAAGCCATACCACCTAACCAACCTAGAAATCGAACCTTGGAAGAAAGCTTGAATGCCTTCATTCAAGTTAGCAGTGAAAATCAGGAGAGAAATAATCAGAGGTTGGATTTTCTAGAAGCATCTATGAAGAGGGTAGAAGTGCAAGTTGGGCAACTTGTGAGTCAACTACAAGGACATCAATAAGGAAAGTTGCCAAGTCAATCTGAGCAAGTGAAGGCTATTACAGTCCTTCAAAGTGGCAACATTTTAAAAAAAGATTTTGATAATGACTTACATCATGATGCATGAAATTGGGATGAGGAGCGTGATAGACAAGAAAATCCTAAAGAAGTGCAAGAGAAGGATGTTCAATCATCCAAGCCAATCAACAAGGATGAAGGAACAAAGGATTTCCTCTCACCAACACTCCATAAGGCGATGGAGCCTTATAGACCTCCAATTCCTTATCCAAATCGACTAAAGGACATTAAACAGGATAAGCAATTTTCTGAAATTTTTGGTATGCTTTCTAAAGTTAACATTAACTTACCTCTTTTGGATGTTATCAGGAATATGCCTTCCTACGCAAAGTTTTTCAAGGAATTCTATAGAATTAGCCCAGTGGACCATGATGGTTATCAGGAATTCAAGTTGAAGGACGTTAATTTTGATGATATAATCAAGGTCATTGCAAAGTCAGGAACTTCTTGGGAAATCACTAGGAAAGGAAGGAGAAAGTTGAAGGGGATTGATTTGACATGGCTAGGATTTGACAATACTTCATTAGTTCGAGGATGATTCCAAAAAAAGGCATTATAGTTCAGTGGATGTGGATAAAGCCATTCTGCTTTATGCCATTGCAATTGGAATCAAGATGGATGTAGGCGAGATCATCATGGAGAATATAAAGCATGCAGTCAAACCAGTAAGAGAGAACTATGCTTTCCCGCATCTCATCATAGAAATTTGTACAAGGGCTGGGTTCAGAAGTTAGATGATGAACCTCTAATTCATCATGCACCAAATCTCGACAGTAGCGTTCTACTAAAGACTTAAGGATAAACTGATTGTTGAAAGAGAAAGCTCAAGCTCAAAAAGGCCAAGATCAACTACAACTACACTTGCACCCTCACCTACAACAAAAGAGCAATTGCAACAACTTCAAGCTAGCGTGAACAGAATAGAAAATGCCAAGAATGGATGGGAGATTAAATACGAATGTTGTAAGAGATGCAGTGTCTGTGTTGCACCAGTCTGGGCATAGATGTGTCCAACTTCCAATGGCAAGATTGGCAAGACGATGAAGATCAAAATCCTGATGATGTCATGGACGAAGATGATGAAGAGAATGAAGAAGAATGAAGCCTAGAACACATTTATTTTTGTTTATGTTTTATTTTATTTTTGTACAGTGGAACTGTAAGTAATTGATCTACCATACGCAGCGGAAAAACAAAAATTCATTCGGTAAATCAATTACCTTTCTTTGCCTAGATCCGAGTATAGATTATACCATTTATATGTTTATAAACAAAAATCTGTATAAAGTAAATCCATTCAAGGATTAGAATACTTACGTACGTTTGGAGGTTCCTTCAAATATCTCTGATTTTGGACAGAAATACTATTCATGGTACTGTTTAACATCTATTGTTCACGTGATTTTTCGCCAATCGATCCAAAGTAGGATCACACTCACAGAAGTTCACACGAAGATAATCCGCAAAACCCTTGATTATTTTGCTAGAACAATCAAGGGCTTTAAGAATCAAGAAAGAAGAACAAGAAAAGTTTTCTTCTTAAGAGAGAGAGAGATAGGGTGGCTAGGGTTTTAATTGAATGAATAATTGTCTTATGTTTTAATTTTAAGTTGCACTTATATAGTGCAACAATTAAAACCCTATTCCACTTATGAATAGCCATGGGCTCCAACCCTAGTTTACCATTGCAACCAAACACACCCTTTATGGTATTTTAATTAATTAATTATTATTATAATTAAAATCAATTAATATATAATAATATATTAATATTTAATTAATAATAATAATTCATTTAAATATATACAGAGATATATTTAAATATAATCTCACTAATTTAATTTTAATATTAAAATTAAATACATGCAATAACCTCAACAAATTTAATTGCATTGTGAGATTATCAAAATACCTTTTCGTCCTAAAAGACAAAAATACCCTTCTCACAAATTGATTCTTAAATTATCTTCTAAGTGTGACCCATAGGCTGCTCATCATATCTGCAGTGTGTAGTATCGTGATTAACACCAATTAATCATCTCACTACACACAGACCAAGATTAGCCCCTAGCAAGGCATATGGCCACTCGATAGATTCGGATTTAGCGAAACCACAGCCTGTCAACGGTATGGTTACTGTGTAATAAAATCCTTTCATCAACTATTATCTCATAGAGACTGAGGTACATAAATAGTGTCAACCTCAGATATCCTCGACATGTTTGTATTTAGTTACTGGACCAATGACAGGAATATTAAATTGGATTGAGCATCAACTCAATCCCACTGTGGCCATAGATTTAATGTCATTGCCATTTACTGAATTACCCAGTGAGATAACTTCTTCCATACCCAGGAGTGATGAATCCTTTGTCGATCCACCATAGTCTCGATACACTTCTCAATGTAGCCAATCACTACCGTATTGATAGCACTGAATAGAACTATATTGGGCTAGTGTCAAACTATACCAATTGGTACACAAGGCACTCCGGTGATCTCAAGTCTAAGGATCACATGCACCACCATCTGTTAAAGGATTTATTCCATAGACACTGGGGTTACCATCCATACGGAATCCTCTGGTGGGTTTGTCTAGTGAACTTGCCTTTAGCAAGCACCCATGCGTTGCACCAGGTTGTCGGAAAACAACCTTGACAAGTGAGATCAGTCATTGCCTTTCGACAAGGTCGTTCAACACTATGATAGCCTTACCGTATTATTTGTGTCCTTGGTCAGAATAATACTGGGGCTACGGACGTTTCTAGAATGGCCACCATATGTGATCATAGGGTTCTCACTATCAAGATTTGAAACACTTGATACCATTGTCACGGTTCTACCATCCTAAGGACATATATCATTGCATACATGATATAGAAGAATATGCCTTTTATTGATAAATAAACATTTATTACAGAGTCAATTTTACAATAATTGATTGGCTCTAGGGCACCTACTCTAACAGGAACTCATTTTATTTCTTGGTTTTTTGTTTACTTTGTTTTTGTACTTTTAGATTTTAGGGTTAGTTTGTTAAGGTTTGAGATTGAGATGTAATTTTTCCATATTTTCTGAGGTTTTCTAACACATTTTGGACCCTTGAGTTTTTATTTGTTTTGACAGATACTACTGATGAAAAAAACAATAAAGGGATGTCTAGATTTTGTGCCCATTTCGATCTTCATAGATTAATCAGGGGAGTATCTCATAACCTTAAGCTTGTTTTTCTACTCTTATGTTCATTATTGTTTGACATTGAGGACAATGTCATTTTCAGTTTGGGGGTAGAGAAAAATTTGAAAATTTTTGTGTGTTTTATTTGACTATTGTCTTTGTGTGTTTTATGGTTTTTGTGTTGTGAGTTATGATTTTGTATGTTTATTGTTATTTTTGTTGCCTTAGATGATTTGCATAAGTCCATGGTGAGATTTTGATTGTTGGAATATTTTTTATGGAATATGTGAAGGATTGCTTCAAGTTTATGTTGGTTGACTTGATTTAGCTTGAGGTTCGTTGTGTGGTTCAACCACCATGTTCATTCTTTTGGCATGCTTAGAAACATTTTATGTAGCTATGTGAAGTCTTGATAATGTTGGTAGACTCTAGAACCTAGTTGAGAGGTGCTTGAGGCGAAATTCTAGGATTAGACATTGTTGACGAAATGATTTAGGCAATTTTTCAGAATGTTTGAGCCTTTCTAGCCAACCCATGAATGAATTGTCCCTAGTCACCCGTTTGAGCCTTTTGATATTTTTGCCTTGTTTTTTTTCTTTCGTGCAACTAAATTGTCCAACCCCTTTACTCTAAACACTTTATCATACCCTTTAGGAGAGTTTTGAACCTTGTGTATAGCATAAAAGAGCTTTGGAGGTGTGTGAATAAGTGATGGATTGAAAAGTTCAAGTTTGGGGGTTGTAAAAAGGGCAATAAGAAGGGGCAAGTGACCCCAATAGTGTTGTAAATATCTTGTTGTTTTTGGATTCTAAAAAAAAAAAGAAAAAGAAAAAAAACTCTGTATATAGTTTTAATTAATGTTCTTGATTTACTTCTGCACTTCTAGTACAAAAATAAGAAATGCATAAGTTTGGGGGTTATAAAAAGGGTTGATACTCTTCTTCGGTGATTGAGAAAGAATATGTTATGTTAATGTTGCTCTTTGTGTTTGCATGAGGAAAACCAAGTTTTCTTGCTTTGTTTTTCCTATCCTTTCTTTGGAGCCACTTACCCTAGCCTAACTGATAAGCATATTTTACACTCTGATTTTGCATTGAATTTTGATAGGATTTAGGATACTTTTCATACAATTTGGGTCANATGTCTTTAAATAAGTTTCGCAGTTTTTCTACATGGCACGTCTCGGGTATCCGAGTCTTGTAGGAGTGCCCGGATCCTACGGGATGAGGAAATTCGGGACGGGTTGTGTCAATCATAGCTTAATTTTGGAAGGATCAGGGGATACACTAGCGCCCGAAACAATGTGGCCAAGGTAGTCTAAACTCTGAGCACCAAACAAACATTTCTCACGCTTAGCAAAAAATTGGTGGTCATGAAGGCACTGAAGGACAGCAGAGAGGTGATGTACATGTTCTACAATGTCACGGCTATACACCAAAATGTCATCAAAGAAGGTTATGACAAACCGGTGAAGGAATGGTCGGAACACCTCATTCATGGTACCTTGGAAAGTTGTTGGGGCATTGGTGAGGCCGAATGACATACCACAAATTCATAATGGTCATCATGAGTGCGAAAAGCTGTTTTTTCGATATCCTCCTCAACCATTCTAATCTGATGGTAACCTGACCTGAGATCAATTTTGGAAAAAATTGTAACTCCAAATAACTCATCCAATAACTCATCTACTATCGAGATAGGCAACTTATCTGGAATGGTGATTCTGTTCAGAGCTTGGTAGTCAACACAAAACCTCCACGAACCATCCCGCTTTTTAACCAGCAAGACCAGCAATGAGAAAGGACTACGGCTAGGGTGAATCAATCCACTCTCAAGCATCTCAGAAACCATTCGTTCCAATTCCCCTTTTTGAAAATGCGGGTAGCGATAAAGGCACACTTGTACTGGTGCGGCATGTGGTTGCAAACAAATGCAATGGTCACTGTTACGCAACGGAGGAAGACTCTTGAGAGGCTCAAACACATCAGGAAACTAAGCCAAAATAGCCTGGATAGGTGGAGGCATATCTGTCATTGTGAACATATGCGACAAAGGAAAATCCCCTGCTGGAATAATATAACAGTGAAAAGAAATATCAATGGAATCCACACACATCAAACTTTCCAATTGATGCAATTGAATCGGCTCCACTCGTTGTGGAGGGCGACCCTTCAATGTCAATGATGCACTATCCCAATTAAAAGAAATAATCAATTCCTTATAATCCATTATAACCGGACCGAAAGTGGCTAACCATTAGGCACCCAAGACAATATCCGCACCCCGAAAAGGAAGAACAAACAAATCCACCACAAACTCATGACCATCCAAATTAAGAGCAACATCCCCACACATACCCAAACACCCCATGGTATCTCCATTGCCAATCATTACCTGAAATTTCGCCAAACCAAGAATTGGCAAGCCAAGGTGGGTGGCTGCGCATTCTTGAATAAAATTGTGTGTCGATCCTTGGTGTGCTGTCGCAGGCAACCAAAATTAAAACCTAAAAACACATGTAGTAGTGTGAGTAAGGATCGTTCCCACAGAGAGTGTCTAGCCGAGTTTTATGTTACGTGAACAAGGCGGGGGGGGGGGGGTGTTTGAGTAAAACGGAAACAATTTCAGGAAAAACAATTCAAATTAAATTATGAAAATCAATCAAAATAACAAACCTTGGTCTAAGTCAACATCCACCATCGAAATTATACAACTGATCATCGATGCAAATATAAATCAATTCATACCTTGAATATTCACCGTTGGAACTATCTCTCTATCTCTCCTTAGTTGTAGTTAATTAGGAAACAAGCGATCTAATTAATCTTACTACTAAACAACCCATGACAAGCGCTAAAGGTTTAATCTAGTGGCCGCCTTAAAAATTAGAGAGATCGATGAAGCTGAACAACACAAACACAAGCGGTTGTATTTAATTCAGTCGAGTGTTCTTCTTAAGAATTAGTAATTCCTGACGTAGCAAATTCTTAACTCTTATTTACTCACAAATTAGAGGGATCAAACAATTACGGATTTGATATCTAATTAAACAATAGATTGCAACAAATAATAAACTAGTAGGTCTCCTAGTAATTAAATGAAACAATCATGAAAATAGGCATAGAAGAACATCCAATACTCAAAACATATATTGAACACTAAAAAAAACAGATTAGATCTCATAGTTTTATTAATTCCGAGGCCTCCGTTTCCTTTGACCAAGTTATGAAAATTTTGCCGCTCATGACTATCATGAAAAAACTCAAAAGAGAAAATTGCAGAAGAGAGGAAAGAGAGGCGTGTCTGTTCTGTCCCTAATTTGATCCCTCTCCCTCTTTTAAAATATCCAATTTAAATCTTTTTAATCTACTAAATCTCTTAAAAATATTCTAACATCCTAAAATAACATTTATCCTAATCTCATTAATTGAAAATAAAATAAAGTCCTAATATAAAATAGGAAAGTGGTGTTTCCAGCTGTAACTTGTGTGCACCAGGTCTTCAAATCTTCCAATAATAAACTGCATATTTGACTTGCATGACAAGGGGGAATGTTCCAGAACGTCAGTAGTGCAGGTGCGTCAACTTCAAGCTCGATTACAACCTTAATGCAGCGATTATCTCTCCAAACTCAAAACATGAAAGTTGTATATTTCTTTCCTAGGGTTCCACAACATTTCGAATCATCTCAATCGGAGCTTGGTTGAGAGAGTTATGCCTAGATTACGAAGCGATGTTGAAACTGTCTGAATTCACCTAATTAGTTCCGTTTTGCATTTAACGCCTCCATTTGCATCCTAAATCAAAATAGAATAATAATGAGTACGTTTAGGCAATAAATAAGTATAAAATACTAGACATTAAGGGGGATAAATATGACATTTTGCATTCTCATCAATCCTCCATCAATAAGTACCTCTAAACACCGGCCAAGAACAGTACCATGCATACGAATTGTACTGGGATTCCTTTGCCCTACTAACGCATGGAGACTGATAGCAGTAACCTCCTGATCCTCGCTAGAGTTATCCCCCACCTCAGTTTCCAAAGCAGGAGAATGAAAGTCCTCCGCCTCCCCCATTGAAAGATGAAATTTTGCCTTACTGTGATGACCAGGCGCAAAACGCTCATCACAATTAAAGCACAACTCTTTACCGCGACGTTCTTGAAGCTAAGCCACGGTGAGACACTTCACCGGAAGCGTGGAAGAACGAACAACCATGGGATTGTCGATGCGGGGTGGTGGTCCAAGCAATAATGGCAGTAGACTAGATGGTGTAAGGCTCGATCGAGGAGGGTCCCATGTGCGAGACCAACGGTGGTCGAAGCTCTCTCAACTTATCTTCTTGCAGTTTTGCTAACCCCATAGCCTGCGTCAATGAGAGTGGTCGAAAAGAGCGAACCTCTGGCTGAATATCAGAACCCAACCCTGAAACAAAACAACTAAGTAAAAAAGAGTCAGAGACACCTGAAACCTTATTGACCAATTCCTCAAACCGATGTTGATAAGCTGCAGCAGAACCATCTTGAAACAGCTTCGCCAATTGCCCTTGGTAGTCGACAAAATCTGACGGACCAAAACGAGTTTGTAGATCCTGAAGGAAAGAATGCCACGTTCTCAACTGACCATTAGCATGCATCCAACGATACCATGACAAGGCAGGGCCATTCATGTGAAAAGAAGAAATTGTCAAACGTTGCTCTGGTGGCGTCTCATGATAATTGAAAAATTGCTTAGCTTTAAATTTCCAACCTTCTGGATCCGTACCATCAAATCGGGGAACCTCTAAGCAAAAAAACTTTGGAATCCCGGAAGAAGTGGCGCGCGAACTACTCACACCCTCGAAGGATGCACTGCCATCAACCCTTGTCAACAACACACCCCCTCCTGACGGTGTTTGCCGTTGAAACTGCTCCCACTTCCCATCCAAGACCCAAACCTTCAGACCCAAATCCTTAAAATATTGTTCTAAGGAATCCAACTTCTCCACCATTGCAACCTCGGCAGCCATAAGTTGACGTACTTGCTCATCTAAAACTTTCGAACGAGTTCATTCTGCCATTGAAGGGAACGAAAGCACCAAATGTTAGAGTTAATTTGTTCTATATGAGGGAACAAGCCTCCAAGAATATAGAGAGAGAAAAGAGATTAATTTAATTCTCCCTTCCTTATTCATAAGAGTCCAGACCTTAAATAAGCCTTACAGGATAACAACGAAACACCTGCAGGATAACAACCAAAATTATGAAATGACTACAAACCCCCTACTACACTTTATTTATTTCATAGCCAAGCTACTAACTAACTACCAACCAAACATTCTAAATAATAAATTAATAATAAATTCTGCTACTTTCTTCTTCCATAAATATTCTTACTTTCTTCTTCCACCAGCCGAGACTTCTCTAGACCCCATATTCTGCAGACCACTTCGGCGGTTGACGAACTCTGTTTGACCTTCTTAACTCTTCTGAATCCACAATCCTAACATACAGTCACTTCTTTCTCTTCCCTGAAACCTTACACAAATCATGGGTAACATCTTCTCTGTCTCAATCTCTGGTGATGCTACTTTCTCTCGTTGCCTGGATTGCACTGCTGCAAAAACTGCTTACATAAGAGAGCTCAAAGACAGCCTTGGTGACTTGCAAACCGAGTACCGAAAATTGATTGAAGCAAGGAACGATGTAACGAAGAGGGTTATGATTGCTGAAGAGCAACATGAAATGAAACGGCTGGATCAAGTGCAAGGTTGGCTTTCAAGGGTGGAAGCGGTGGGAACTGAAGTTGAGGAGATAATAAAAGATAGCTCTCAAGAAATTGATAGATTATGTCTCGGTGGCTATTGTTCCAGGAACTGCAAATCCAGCTACAAGTTTAGAATAAGAGTGGCTGAAAAGTTGCGAGCTGTGGCCACTTTAAAGAATGAACGAGATTTCAAAGATGTGGCTGAGAGGGTATTAAAAGAGTCGGTTAATGAAATACCAATTGATCCAACGATAGTTGGTATGCAATCCATATTTGATGAAGTTTGGAGATGCCTTGGAGAAAAGCAAGTGGGAATTATAGGGCTACATGGCGCAGGAGGGGTTGGTAAAACTACACTATTGACTCAGATCAACAACAACTACTGCAACGAACGAAATGATTTTGATGTTGTGATCTGGGTAGTGGTGTCTAAGGACCACCAAATTGAGAAGATTCAAGAAGAGATTGGGGAAAAGATAGGTTTGTCAAGCGAGTCGTGGAAGAGAAAAAGTCTCCTTTACAAAGCTCAGGACTTGTTCAAGATTTTGAGTAAGAAGAAATTTGTTTTAGTGTTGGATGATATTTGGGAGAGAGTTGATTTAACCAAAGTAGGAATCCCCCATCCAGATCCAAACAATGGATCAAAAATAGTTTTTACCACTCGTTTTGTTGAGGTTTGTGGCCATATGGAAGCACATAAACATTTTAGAGTGGAGTTTTTGGAAAATGAGCAAGCATGGAAATTATTTAAATCAAAGGTCGGAGAAGACACTCTTAACAATCATCCAGGTATTCTTGAATTGGCCAAAATTGTAGCCAAAGAGTGTGGTGGTTTACCGCATGCACTCATTACTATTGGCAGAGCAATGGCTTTCAAGAAGACACCGGAAGAATGGAGATATGCCATTCAAGTCCTAAAGAGATCAGCCTCTGAGTTTCCAGGTATGAATGAAGTGTATCCTCGTTTAAAGTTTACTTACGACAGTTTGCCGAACGACAAAGTTAGATCTTGTTTCTTATACTGTAGTTTATTATCTGAAGACTTTATTGTTCGTAAAGGGAACTTAATAGATTGTTGGATAGGTGAGGGATTTTTAGATGAATATGAGGGAATTGAAGCTCGAAATCAAGGATACCACTTTATTGGTATTCTTCTTAATGCATGTTTATTGGAAGAAGTATCCGGTGTTGATGATAGAGTGAAAATGCATGATGTGATACGTGATATGGCTTTGTGGATAGCATGTAAAGTTGAGAAGGAGAAGGAAAACTTTTTGGTCCATGCAGGTGCCAGACTAAAAGAAGCACCAAAGGCTGACAAATGGACAGGGGTGAGAAGGATATCTTTAATGAAAAATCAAATAAAGAACCTATCAGAGGTTCCTACATGCTCTCGCCTCCTTACATTGTTTCTGAATTCCAATAGTTTGGAGATGATAAATAATGACTTCTTTCAATCTATGTCTTCTCTGAAACTTTTAGATCTTTCAGTTAATCCTCTCACCGATTTACCATCAGGAATCTCGAAGTTGGTTTCACTACAACATCTTGATCTCTCAAGGACTCAATTAGAAGAGTTGCCAAAAGAGTTAAAGGCTTTGGTTAATCTTAAATGTTTGAACTTGGACTACACACTTGATCTTGGTACGTAAATTGATATCTGAGTTTTCAATGTTACGCGTATTGAGAATGTTTTGTTGTGGTTCTTGGAGTCAAGCTGGTGAAGATAGCATTTTGTTTGGCGGAAATGAATTTTTGGTGGAGGAATTGCTTTGTTTGGAAGTTTGGGATGTGCTAAGTGACACGACCTGTCCCGAATTTCCTTATCCCGTAGGATCCTGGCGCTCCCACAGGACTTGGATACCCAAGACGTGTCATATAGAAAAACTGTGAAAACTGTTAAAGAACTTACTTAACATCATAGTATTTTCATTTCCAACATCTCAAAAAAAAAAAAAAAGGCGTACACCATCTTTCGTTTTACAAAAGAAAAATATAGGGAAACTTGTGGTACCAGGTTTTCCACTTATACAACACATTCCGAAACATAAAAAAAAAAAAAGAAATACATGATGGGAAATATGAGTTTTTGAAATGAAAGTCTAAAGATACAATACGACGTAAATGTAAAACCCACATAAAAAGATGTCAACGCGTGGCACAACCTTGAACGGTGACTCACTGCTCGACACGATCTCCCTGTAAACTTGGGGGGAGGAAAACATTTTTTTTGAAAGGGGGTGAGCTAAAATACTCAGTGAGTGGGGGAAAGGGGAAGTTTGCAAAACATTCATCAAACAAAAGTTATGGCATGCAATGGTTCTTATAAAATACAGAAAACAACATGATTCCATGAACATTCTTTTATGGTGGCAGCTAATCATCCATGTATGCATGCATAACTCATTTCTAATTATTCTAAGTATTATAATCTGATCAATTAAACTGACAACAATTTCTGAATCCTAGCTCATCACTAAATCTGAAAATTCTTGTATGAGAACTTAAAGAATAGTTGTAAATGCTTATGCTTCTAAAGACAATGTTTTCTATAAATCATGCTACAAACATCAAATGTTTCATATAACTAATGCAAACTATCCATCAGATACTGAAAACTGAAACTATTAACTGATACTGAAAAACTGTAGGCTGGTATCTGAAAACTTTAAACTGATATCCTGCTTCGAAATAGTAAACTGATACTAAAGGTTCTCACCACAACTAGTACCCTGGGGAAAAATCTCGATACCTGGTGGGCATCCCACACACAGGCAGAGCTGGGAAATACATATCAATACCCGACAAGATCTATCATCGCGCGGGCAGAGCCTGAAGAAAACCATCTCAATACTTGGCGGACAAACTCAACGCCCAGGTAGAGCAATAAATATCTCAATACTCATGCGCAGAGCCTGAAGACCGAATATCTCAATACCCAACGAATCCTGCATCGCATGGGCAGAGCCTGAAACTGGAGGATGGATACTTCGTAGGGTGGTTGTAGCACCACAAATATCTCATTCATAATCTCAAGTAAAATATAAGTCAAGAGCATATTATATAAGTGCTTATAAATCATGCATATATGACATAATATTCAAAATCACATATAGCGGTGAAACTGTAATTTTCTAAACATGTTTCAGAAACTGACGGTTTAACCCAAATTAAAAAATTACTTCAACATCACATGATCGTAGCATATGTCCGATACTAATCATGAACAAATATCACTTTTAAAAGCCAAAACTCATGACACATTATAATTATAATTAAACCAAAGAGCAAATAATAATAATAATAATAATATTTCATATTAGAATAAAATAAACATGAATAAACAAAGTACTTAAAATTTTCTTTGGTGCCTTCACGGGTATTTTCACAAATAATTGAATAAAATAAACCAAAATAAAATCTTCTTGGACATTAAATAACTCCCTTTGACCTGCCTTTTAATCACTTATATTACACCAAGCCAAACACCTCATTTACAGCACTTCATTTACAAGTAAAAAGAAACTTCCCCATGTCGAGAACAAGCAAGAAAACATTTGTGATTATTTTATTCTAGAGCAAAAATTTCAGCCTTTCCAAGCATGTTAACCAGCCGAAATTTTATTCCTCTTTATAACGCCATTTCCATCTCATTATAAGCACACATTCCATTATAAAAATTCCACGAAACCATCCCTTTTCATACCAAAAATATGCTGCATGAAGTCACATATTTATAGACCAAAACTAGTGCAATAGTTACAACCGGCTCAGGCGAGTTATACTTATATAAATAAGAGAAAGAAAAAGAATCACAGCAGGCCCATTTATTCATTATTTAAAGCATGCTTCCAACACCATCAAGTCTACTGTCCAGCTAAAAAAAACACCCAAGCATATTATCCAGCAGCACAAATCAGCTTTTGATTAACTTACGTACACTAACACTGGTTACAACCTGGCCGAAGCATGAAGGGAGGATTTTTAATTAGTTTCACAAAATAACAAGACTCTCAACAAGACATCAATATACAAACATGAGTCTTGTGTTTTTAGGAAAGATCTAGTGACATGCAACACAAGTATATTTCATTAGGACCAGATCTGATGCAGTTTCACTCATTCCATGTTCAGCCAAACACATGCAAGCAAGGAAAGCCACAGTCAACAGTAAGTTGTATCAAACAGCATGAGATAATATATTCACTTAACAAGCAATCGAAAAAGGTCTAGATTTTGGAAAAGTTTTAAAGAAACCACTCACACAAAAAAATTTAGCTCAACCCGAAATACTCAGCTGCCCCAAGCATCATCCTTCTCTTCACCTCACTTTCTCTCTCTCATTTATCTTTTTCTTTCCCTTCCTCCTCTCGGCCGAACGTTCTCTCTTCCTTCTTCCTTCTTTTCTCTCTTCTTTTCTCCCTTCTCTCTCTTCCTTTCTCTCTTTCTTTTCTTTTTCTCGGTTTTCTTCTCCCCACTTTCTTCTCCTTCATTTGGGCGAGCAGCCCAAATTTATATAAAACAAATTTTTTTTTTCTTACAACAGCCTCCAAATTCTCTTAATTCTAATACAACCCTGCCACATCATCTTTTCATTACAAAAACATCCAGATTTTGTGCCCTTGCAACATGCAAACCCAACAGTTTCCATTTCTTCGTTTTCACCACCAACCAAACTTTAAAATTTGACAGAAAAGTCCCTCCTTATAAACAAAACCAAAGGGAATATATATATTATTAGAATGGGTTTTACACTAAGCGTTGACTTAGGGAGTAACTCTGCAGTCCAAAATTTGTTTAGCTCCCGTAAGTTACATAACTTGATCGAATCTCTGGGGCTTCGACGTTTAAAGAATATTAAGTCCCTTAATGTTTGGTCTTTAGCAACTATGAAGCATCTCGATACTCTACACTTTTTCAATTGTGAAGATTTGGAAGAGGTGAAGATTGACTTTATATGTAAAGTCCAAGAGATACGAGAACCTCATGGTTTTCAAAACCTGCGGTCAGTACATTTATGGTCTTGCTTTAGATTGAGGGACTTGACGTGGCTTATTCTTGCTCCCAATCTCAGGTCTTTGTATGTTTCTGATTGCTTTGCTATGGAAGAAATAATCGATATCTCAAAGTTTGGTGAAGTTCAACAGATAATGGGAAACTTGAACCCATTTGCAAAAGTCAACGAGTGTTCACTACGAATACTGCCAAAATTGAAGAGCATCCACCGGAAGGTCTTGTCTTTCCCACTTCTGCAGCAAATGGAGATATATGAATGTCCACTACTTAAGAAGCTTCCACTTGATTCCAGTCGCGCAATCACAAACAAACATGAATTTGTTATCAGAGGAGATAAACATTGGTGGGAAGGGTTGGAATGGGAGGATGAAGCTACTCAAAACGTTTTTCTACCCTTTTTCCGGACCGACAATTAATGTGGAGAGGCTGAAGCAGAACTTGGATGTGTAACATCTAATCTAAAATGAAACGTGTATTATTATTATTTTTTTTTTTTTTTATTATTTTGTGAAAGCCTTGAGTCTACTCATATCCAAAAGTATGAGACTGATTCTGATCGAGGCTCGAGTAAGTACTAAAGGTGGGCAGGTATCCCATGGAACTAGAACCAATCGGTTCCTAAATGCTTGGAATTGGAACCTGGGTTTTTCTCGTTCGGTTCCAAGTGCCCAGCATTATTCACAAAATAAATATATTAATATTTTATTAAATTTTTTAATTTATATTTTATTAATTTTTCTCTCTCCTCTCTCTTCTCTCTTCTCTTTCATTCTCGTTCTTTTCAAAACTTTTTCTCTTTCTTCTGCAAGTTTCTGCAATCCCCTCACCGTTTATATATTGACCCCTCATTTTTCAATCATATATGGGTTTAGTTCGGATTCTTGGTTCTTGCAGTCTGAAATTAGAACTGAAACCCAAACCAGCTGATTCCTGATTTTAGAATCGTAACCTATTCGGTGAGGACCGATTCCAGATAGGAACTAAAATCAAACCCGGGTACCTACCGGTTCTGATTTCGGCCAATTCTTTTGCACATCCCTAGTAAGTACACTTCATCACAAATTATTTTAAATACGGTTCAAACCCTTAACATTACAGGTAAAGTTCGATCCATTTAAAGCCAATTTACCAATACAATCGTGTTATACATGATTGGTTAATACGAAAATTAAAAATCATACATCAATTCAAATAAGAAACTTAAAAACAATAATTTTAAGTATTTTAGTTTTCACTTTTCAAGTGAAAAATTGAGTGAATTTGTAACTTTCAAAATCTTCTAGGTGTATTTTTTTACTTAACTCAAACTACATCATGGGTGAAAATGTTACAATATCTCCCGTATGGTGACGAGGTCATCTCCTCAAAGATGAAAATTAACTTCCCATTGCGCACATAAGTTAAAGAAAGAGTGAAAAAGATCAGAATAATACTACACCAATTGGCAAGTTTTAAATTGGAGGAACTTGACATGACTGATTCTTGCTCCAAGTCTTAAGGATAAAGACGTTTCGAGAGATGAAAAATCTGAACCCACTGTATACTCATTTCTTCATTTATAGCTTCCCTCAAATTTGAATAGCATCTATTCAAGTGCCTCGCCCTTCACAAGTTTGAAAAAGATCAATGTATATGCATGCCCAAAGCTGAAAAATAGTGGTATGGTTTTTTTTATATATATTACTAGAAAAACCCAATTTCTTGACGAGGTTTCCTATAGTTTTTCACTCAGTCATTGAAACTCCTATCAAGAGAGGAAGGTGACCCTTTTTAAACTGTCAAGAATTTCTTAACAGATTCTTGACAGTTATAACCCGTCAAAGATTTGACAGAATTTTAATCAATCATTGACGGTCTTTGAAGTTTTCATGAGCGACTTCCATCTGCTTCAGTGCATCTTCATTTACTTGTGCTATGCTCTTATACTGCAATTTCAATGTGAACTGTCACATAACACACAAATTCGGCAACAGGACAGTAAGCTCTTTCTCATGCAGCACATATACATGAACTGCAAACTAAGTACAAAAGGTCATCAACTAAACCAAGCACACAAGCACATATACATGCAGAACATTTCCATGGTGTAAACATGAAAGTCACCCTCTTTACCCAAATGTAAGAAATATGGCAAAGCTAGATGCTTCCCATATATAAGGCTAAACAAGAAACGCTAGCAGTTCTGAGATGAATCATTAATGGCATTCGTAATGATTTAGGCCCGTCTTCTTTCAACTGTCTAATGACCGCCAAAACATGCCCAAAGAAAAGAAGTTCAACACACCTCCCCACTTCTCTGAGTCCTGAATCCAGGAAGAATACTCTTCGTTGGGCTTTCCAAGAAAAACTTCAGAATATTTTACAGGATCACTTGCCACAGTTGCCGCTATAGCCTTCAAAAGTTCATAAATCACAGTGTTCAGAAAGTCAACTAGAAAAGGCAATACAATATGTCAATTATATCACTCATTCAAAGGTCTGTTCAATAACGTTTGTAGCATTTGTTTTCAAACTAATAATTAAAATGAAAGAGCGACAGACAAATAAAGGCACTTTGCATAACTTCTACGCATCATTAATCTCACATGACACAAGTAGCACATATATTAGATGTATCAAGCTAAGTAGATATTCCAACACATAAAATCTGAACATTTATATTTAACTGCAATAAACTCATCCCACCAATTCTCAAAACAGCACATAAGCTTGAAGATCCCCCCATAAATCATAGCAAACACATGAATAGAAATCGAATTATGTTTGAGATCTTTAACTACACATGTTTAGCAGCAAAGATAAGATGTAACAGATAAGAATCTGTCTCAATTCTGGAGCTTTATTTTTGTCATGGTCCGTTACATATCTGTAAATAAAGAAACAAAAAAGCAATGAAAAAACAGAAACAAAAACTCGTTTCATTATAACTAACAATAATTTTATAGTTTGGTCTTTACCCAACAGCATTAAAAAGGCAACTGTTGTCTGAGGGAATCACCCTTCTAACTATAATCCCGTCCATCTCACAAGGATATATGCACCTGAAAACAATCAGAAATTAATCATTATATGCTTCAAGATTCTAAGCAAGAGCATGAACAAAGGAAACAAGAAACCAATTCCATGAAGCAATAACCTGAAAAACACCCTTTTAACTATACAAAAAGGATAACCAAATAAACACATAAAAAATCTCAAATTTCACAACTTCTTAACCTCAGAATAGAACCACAGTAACATAGAATATACAAAAGAAGATAAAAAACTAAACAGAAGAACTTGCTAATTAAAACCCGCCAAGAATTTACAAAAACTCTCCTTCGTGCACACACATAAACTCCCTTCAAAGCAGAATATCAACTGCAATCATCTAAGGCCTCCACAGACTAAATTGTAAGGTTATTCACCTATGGCCTAGTCTTCATATAGTGTTGGCTCTTTCAGGATCTATCTCAGAAACATGTGCAATTTTATTCTACATGGCACAGATGGAAGCCCAATACTCCTAGAGTGAACAAAATAAAAATCATCCATTTGTATATGTGCATTTTTGTGTTTGTACAAATGGATGCACAAGTACATTCTAAGGCACTACTCACTAGACAACACCTCAGAAGATTAAAAAACACAACCAGCATGAATATTAATTACAAAGACCATAAATGTGAAATGTAATTGTGCACAAATGCTCTCGCACAATGGTCAACAACTCAGCCAATTAAAAGACAATGCAAAAAAAGAAAAATTAAGACATCCATCTGATGAACCAGCAAACAAAGAATACACTCACCAATAACACATAAGGCCATTTTTTCAGTTTGATACATCAAGACTCTTTATTGGTCAATCTGGTTATAGGCTAAAACAAAAATTGGGAAAGCACTTGGAATCCCCAGTCTCCACAAGAAGAAGGTTGGGCTGAAATCTCTGGCATCTATCAAGCCAGCTCAGCTCAAACACGATTATAGGAGTGTTTGAGATACCATCAAGAAACTGACTAAACGTTTACTAAACAGTATCATTCCTTTTAGATCAAAGTCAATATTTCCAAAGATTAACACAATTCAAAATTTATGCGGAAATTATAAGGAAACAACGTAAGAATTTGATATGTCTACTTGAAGTTAAGATGAACCGAGTAGTCAAAAGTAAACTAAACCAATACAAATTAGTCAAAACCTAATTAAGAAAACTACATTACTCTCACAAATCATTCAAAATTAAACTACTGTACACTAAATCATACAAATTAGTCAAAACACGAGCCGCCCTAAAAACTCAAAAACATTCCAGTCCTCATTAACTAAAACATAAAACAAACGAAAACCCAAAAATTCACCCTCAACTTATAACAAAACCCATTAAAACCAAAACACAAAAGATCAAACACAAAAAGTAAAATTAAAAAAATAATAATAATAAGTATACCATCTTGAGTAACAAGCAGATAATCAGCAGCACTTAAATAAGCAAAATCAACGATATTCACAAGCAAAACACCCATTACAAAAACATCTTCACATATAGTCATCGTTTAAAGTATCAAAACACAATAATAAATTGTCTAGATCCAAAAATTTTAAGGTTTATATTCTCTCCCTCTCAGAAACCATTTTACAAACACAAAATAATCATATAAATCAATTGGACTGTTGATTTTATAAAAAATTCCCGAAAGCATTATAAATAAATAAAATTTAAAAAGTGGAAAGAAAAATACCTGGCCACAAACATCACCGCAAATATCATCACTCTTTTTCGAACAGTAATGGCCACCTTCATTACTCATCATTCACCACATTCTTTATCAATAGTTTCCACACAATCTGAAGATTCATTGTTCCCAAACAGATCAGCTTCACAATGACCGAAATGCCCTAACTCTCTCTTCACAAACCCTTTCTTCTCTTCAACAGCCCAGATGTGAAATCAGAGAAGGGAAAAAAAAAAAAAAAAAAAAAACCATAAATCTTCGTGTATTAATATATCATACCACTATAAAATACATTGATGATAACTCAATTCAGATAATTTCTGAAACAAGTGCCAAAAATAACAACCACAATTTAAAGATCAAGCTGATTTTGATCTCTCCCAAAATCAACACTTCATCGAAAAATCCAGATTTTGCATACCCACAAATCAAAACATTCCAAGAAAACAAATCTCTCTCACACATTTTCCCAAACACATACCACGCATGACCCAAATCACCAAACCTCACAAACATACTCAAGAAGGCATTACCAAGCCTAACACTCATATTAGTCATCGTTTTGGCACAACCAAAGCAACAAAAGCATCTTCATCAACAGAAATATTCAGTTCTTGCATTGAATCCAGGTATTTTAAAGAATCAGCTATGGACCCATTAAGGCAAAGTTCATTTAAACGTGAGATGGGACTTTGAATTTATATAATTCAAAAACTGAAATTGCAAAAGTACCATACAATTCAAAAACAGAGCTAACATGAAGTTTACCAATTGAGTATTTTTCTTCAAAACTCTCTTGAGTTCACTATGACAGCAAGAAGAAATATATGGAGAAGAAGAGGCGAACGGATGGAGAAGTCCAGATTTCAGCCGTCAAATGGAGAAGACGAGGCGAACGGAGTGGAGAAGTCAAGGATTTCAGGCAGGAATTGGAGAAGAAGAGGCGGACGAAGTGGAGAAGTGGAGAAGTGGAGAGAAATGGCCTCGTCGGCGGTGGTTCGGGGATTTTGTGTAGAAAGTGAGGGCGGCTGTAGTTAATTAGAGGGTTCAAACAATTTGAATTTTGGGCAAAATTGTTTTAATTTTTACTTTTTTTTTTTTAAAAGGGGTTTGGGGTTTGGGGTTTTGAGTTTCTTTAATTTTAGATTTAGGGACTTTTTAATTTAAATTGTTTTTTTAATTGTAAGGAAAAGTTGTTTACTTTTTAAATTTTTTTAATAAAATCGAAAATTCAGTTTTATGTATTTTTATGGACCAAAACTAAACCGGTTTCCCGGATAATCGAAAAACCAATTCACTTCCCGGTTCAGTTCGGTTTCTATATTTTTTTGAACACCCCTATATTTGGGTGTTAGGGATACACCTCGTCAAGAACTTATTGAAGTTAACAATCTCTATCTGAATAGGCACAAAGTAAGCGCCAAAGTCAGTGAACGAGTCGTCATCCACTGAACGGGATTGGTAGAAACGTGAATTTTTTTTCCAGTGCCAAAAATAGGTCAACTATGAGGGTTTGCAAAAATGAGTGAAATGGGAATAGTTAATGAAAAATGGGTGGGAAAAGTTTTAGGCAATTTTTTTTTTTTTTTTTATATATACTTAATCATTGACAGTTAAAAACTATCAACGATTGAGGCTACAATAGTCAACAACAAGATTTACAAAATTTATTTATAACCAATTCATTAAGAATCATTCAAAACGATCAAGAATTACCAATCAGAAACGGTTAAAAATCAGTTAAGAATTACAATTCTTGATAGTTTTTTGAAACGGTCAAAAAAATCTATCAAACTTATTCTGCCAAGGAAGATGGTTTTTCTATTAGTTTACTTCTGGATTATCTACTTGCATACAATATGTTTTATTATTTATTGATTTTCTTTTCTTTTCTGTGATTTGAATTTGATGTTAAAGCCCGTGGACGTGTTATCATTCGTTTCTACTGGTGTTAATTTAGAATCAAATTTGGATTTTTGCATCTCTAATTCGCCTTGACAAAATATCTTCTAAAATTAATTAAAACTAAAATATTAGCTACTTCTCCTATCAAATTATATTTTAAAGATGAAAGAACATTAATAATATCTCTTCAAATGGATTTTACTAACATATTCTGATGGGTAATTGTCGTTTTAAAATTATTACCAGGCAAAGTTTGGATGGGAGGATGTCATTGGCCTTTTTTAATTAAAAACCTTTAATAAATTATTAAAATTTATAAAATGAAAACATATCATTTTTGTTAAATCATAATGAATTTATTAAGTTTAACAAGTAAATTGACTACTTTATCTCCCAAAGTTAAACACTTTTATATGCAAAATAGAAATAACATAAGGGGGAACGACTTAAACATACCCAAGGTTAAACGTAACGACAAGTTGGTACCCAAAAGGTTTCAAAAAGACAAATCGACACCTTCCGTCCTATTCTATTATAGAGTTCCGTTTTGTAATAATGAAAATACTAAAATACCCTTTGAAGTTTGACAGCTTAGTTTTTTATTAATTTATCATTAGTCAACTAATTCAATTACATAAATACCCACATCATTATAGTGAATTACATTATGCCCTCATGTTGCCAGTGACAAATTTTTCCCTCATGTTTCAAGTGACAAATTTTTCCCTGTTTTACATCATTATGGTGAATTAGATTATGCCCTCATGTTGCAATTACGCCCTCATGTTGCAATTATGCCCTCATGTTGCAAGTGATCAATGATCAATTTATCCCTGATTTTGGCAGAAGCAGTATCAATATATTCAAATGTGGCTGAAAATTGAAATTTTTCATAATTTAAAAGAAAGCATTCATAATTAACATCAATTCATTCAGTATCAATTAATTCTTCATGGTTTAAACAGAAACCATGAATTCGGTACATGAAAATATGATATACAACTGAAACTTCAAACTTCAAATCAGGTTGAAAAACTGAGCAGTTTCCAGATGCACACCATAGCTGCAAAAATAGGCACAAAATTTTCCTCTTCTCTATCNGGTCCCTTCACATTCCTCATGATGAACCGATTCTGATCATCCAAAAACTTGACTCTAACCTGAGTCACCTGCCCTCTTGAACCTGTACGTCCCATGACTTTCACCACCACAGCATGCTTAATTGCAGAATCCATTCTGGATACAAAAATGACAACAGTTTAGCAAAACAAAATCATTTAAAATCACCGCACAAAACACCACAAGTCAAACCAAAAAGTCATAAGCACAACTAAGATTAACAAACTAAACTACTTCCTACAATTCGGTAACCTAAACTCCTATTTCTGTATTTCTGTCGCCAAATTTGCAATCCACACAAAAGGAACTGCATCAAACTATTATCAGAAACCTAGAAATAATTTGACTATTCTAAGCACTTGATAGGCTCCCTTCAAATTAATAAGCAAAGCCAATTATGGTAAACACAAGTTTCTTGCATCTAGAAGATTCTACGGACAGGCTGCCAGCCCGAAATGTCTAGTTCTCTAAGCGAGTAGTCCAGAAGATCAGACTACTAAAAAAAGAGACCATTTCTCGACATATTCTTCAGAATAAGCTTTAAATCTCAAATTTCATTCCCTGCTTTTTTTTTTTTTTTTTTTTTTTATTTCCGTGACATTTCTCGGCAGCCAAACAAATCATTCGCACATACAGATAACGTTTATATAAGTTTAATATAAGTAAATTTAATTACCAACACCAAAGCAAAGTTTTCCTTCACAAAGAGAGACTAAAAACAAGACTATTGGCAGCCTATTTCTCCATGCATTCTTTTTAAAAAGCTTTAAATCTTAAAATTCATTCATTATTTTCTCAGCAGCCAAACAAACATTCACATATACAACTAAGTGCGTTTATAAGTCTAATACTAGTAAATTTAATTATCTTCAAACAGGCAAAATTCTCTCACGAACAGAAATTATAAACAAGGTTCTCAGCAGCCAAACAGATCTTAGACAATTAAATCACAGCAACATACAGTATATATAACATGGGAAAGAAATGATTAAAAATTTCTCACTCATGAGTTGTGCTTATGTGGAGCAAATATTCAGAGAAAAAGGTGGTTGGGAAATGGAATGGCAAATGCTGTTTTATTGGCAAATATTTTGTTTTACTTGTTGCTAACGGAATGTTGAAGAGGTGTGCTAAACCATACTATGACCATTTTTTTATAGAAATCAAGCAACTTTTTAAGTCTTTTTCCTGACATAACTGGAATGGTTAGAAGGATTAAATTTAGTGGTAATTTTTCTCACTTTCTACAAAATTTCACCATATCAAGACCATAGTATTTGACTCAGTTAAAACATATAGCAGATTTTTATAGATTTTTATACACATATCAAGACCATAGTATTTGACTCAGTTAACAAAATTTCACCATATCAAGACGATAGTCTTCCATTAACACATATAACAGATTTTTATACACATCGCAAAATTACAACACCAAACATAACCAACTTTAACAACACCAAAAATCTTTTTGTAAGTTCATCCTGCAATCCAAAAATATATAAGACAAGCTATCCACACTCCCAATAATCAAGTCAAGCAAACCAGCCCCACCGTTTGGCTGGATTTTATTCATTACACAATCTAGCATATAACCAACTCTTTTAAGAACAAACCCTAAACCAAACAAACAAACAAAAAACCTTAAAAACAACCAAACATGCAAAACCAAAAATGAAACAAACAAACAAAAAACTTTAATTCAGTCATCCTTTATCGTTGTAGTTACCCCACGACCCTAAACCAAACCATCTAACAAAAAACTTTAAAAACAACCAAACATGCAAGTAAGAAAAACCAAAAACTTAGAACTGCACTAAAATAACAAAAAACCGAAGAACAAACAGGAAAACCAAGAAGAAACTTTACCCTTCAGTTTTGGTTGTTCAGTCGTCGTCGATGATTTATACTGTTAATAACGCTGGCCTTAGTTCAGTCGTCCTCCACCGTCGTTGTTACCCCACTATTCTCTCGTTCGATTGTCGTTGTTCAGTCTTCGTCGTCATCGTTGTTCAGTTGTCGTTTTCGTTTTCGTTTTCGTTGTCGTTGTCGTCGTCGGCGGCCTCAGTTCAGTTTTCGTTGTTTAGTCATAGTTGTCGATGATGGTCTCCAAACAATGGCGCAACTTCGTCGCTGTTCAGCCATCGTCGTTGTTCAGTTTTCGTCTTTGTTGTTGTCGTCGTCGGCCTCTGTTCAGTTTTCGTTGTTCAGTCGTCGTCGTCGTCGATGATGGTCCCAAACAATGGTGCAACTTCTTTCACAACCTTCCTTCAGAGAATTAGAGAAATGAGAGTGAGTTACAGAGAAATGAAAAGAAAACGAAGAGGCAAGCCAAGTTTTGTTTTTTTTTCCTTCAAAGTCAACTAATGGGACACGTGTCAATTTTTAAAGTGAAGCTTCTAAAGTAAGTTTTGCTCCAGATTTCGAAGAGATTTTTGAAAGTTAAAAATTTGGTGGCTGGGCAAAATGACAGTATTACCCTTTATGAAACGGAAATCACTAACGGTATAGAACGGAAAGTACTTATTTGTCGATTCCAAACCTTTTGGGTACCCATTTGTCGTTACGGAAAATCTTAGGTACTTGTTAGTCGTTCGGCCAAATTTAAAAGACTCCACTCACGCTTTCAAATACCCACCATCTCTCACAGTCCCACTTGGCCCCTCCTTATCTTCACTCCTCCTCCTATTATTACCAACACCATTTTTCTCTTCCACAAAAGCCATTATTTCACATTTTAAATCCAGATGCTAAGTTGTGTTTGGTTGTCGACGACGTATGGTAATCTAGATCGAAGCCTTTGCCGGTTGGTTGCGATCTGGTATCGGGAAACCGTTTACACCTTCATCGGTAACAAGCTTCCCCACCACCATCCGCAACAGCACAACTGCAAGTCTCTCTTCCCCACATCTATACACCTATCCTTAACCAACCCACTCTCATCTCTCATTTTCTTTAACCATCGGATCTATAGCAAACGGGTTTCTTAGTTTTAAGTTTTTTATTTTCTTTGGTTTTTCCTTCATGAATCCATGATTTTTGTCTTGTAAATGCAACTGGGAAGTTAAAATATTGAGGAGAATAGTGTTAAAAGATTGGGAAGAAAGTTGGGATTATTTTGCAGTTTTAAATTTTGTTGATTTTTGTTGTGAGAATAATCGGAGATAGTGAATAAGTTCTGTTATAAAATTGTTCTAGAATTTAAGATTTTGTATGAAACCGGTTTAAAACTGGTTAACCTTTTTTTAAACCGAATTATCGGTTCGGTTAAAAATCGGTTCATATGATATTCCAATTTGGTTTTGGTTCAGAATATTGCTTGAACCGAAAAATCGGTTTGATTCAAAAAACACCTCATCCGGTTCGATTAACCGGATTTCCACACCCCTAGTATTCTTACTGGTTGTTCCCGTCAATGTAATGTGCGAAAAGGAAAAGAAAAATATTACACACACATATATATATATGTCCTGAAACAAAATGAAGGACTTTCCTAGAACGTAGTTGGTAGGTTGTTCTTCAAACTCGAAGTTGATAAAATTACTTAAAGGTTGTGTTAGGTTGTGTTTGGTTCAGGGAATTTTTGCAAGTTGAGTAAGTTTTTGACGGCTTCGTTAACTTTTATGGTAGCTTGCATGGGAGGCAAAAGGATAGGTTTCGATCTAGCTGTCAATCTACAGTGAATTTCAACCCTCCATTTATTGAACAATCCTAACCCTTGGACGTGGTCACGTGTCAGCCATTTCCAAGGGGCGATAAATTGTCAGACTGTTGTGATCATAATTGTCGTCATACATCACCTCAACTCCGTGCATGGACAACTGTAGTCACCCATGCGCGATGAAATATGATTGTCACAGGTTGCCGTATTTAATGCAACATGACCGCGTAAAATTTACATAATTGTCTTGACCATTCATATTCCAAGTTTGACAGGTGTCACAGAGGAAAGAAGATCCAAGTGTAAAGTATGTCGATCGAGCATGGGTTCGACCCTTGAAGCTCGACCGAATCAACGTCTGATGACTTACTGACCACGCCGAGCTTGATATCAAATCGAACAATAGTCTTTGAAGCTCGAAACAAGCATCGAATACTAGGGAGCAGATGTTGTGTGTGATTTTTCCATCAAGCTTAGAGTATCATGAGGTTATAGCATAACCCAGAACCAACTCGACTCCACCGATTGTTCGACCTAGCATAAGCTCGTCGAGCTATAGCTCGACCTAACACAAGCTAGTCGCAAACAATCTGCGCGATCATTCAACCAATTCCCAGATAACTTTGGATCTCAGATATCTTGAAAGAGATCATATTGACAACAATCGCTACGCAATCACAACGCCCAATCATGAGAATATCGAAATTACATTTCAATTCAACTATAATCCTTTTATTTTCGCTCTTTCTTTTGTGCAAACTCTGTATATAAACCCCCTCAAACAATGAGAAAAGGGTTAGAAAGTATTTCTAAAATTACTATTGTAAACTCTCACAGCAAATACAAAAACAGTGGACGTAAACTCAAGAGTTTATTTCGCCGAACCACTTTAAAAATCTCTTTGCCATTTACTCTACTGCATTCATTACTTATTCATTGCTAATTATCCGTAATCACGTACACATCAGTTTTGATCCCGCCAAGGTCGATCGAATCACTCTAGTTGGTATAGATTTTTGTATTAACAATTAAAAAATTGAGATTAAAAAATCCAAAATCCCAATCCTAGAAAAATTAATAAAATAAATACAATATAAATAGAGTAATGCTACGGACACCGAAATTTTACACCGAATTTTTGTATCGAATGACATGACAACCAGTCAGACGCGACATGGTAGAATCTTTCATGAATGAACGGCCGTTCAACATTTATGGACGCTCGCCCATATTTAATGGACTCCCGTTCATATTATATGGATAGATGTTCATTTTTCAAAAAAATTTAAAAGAAAAATAATGGACGCTGGTCCAAAAAATTTTATATTCAGTGGACAAGTGTCCCTTTTAGATGGATGCCTGTCCATTGTTTAATTAAGGTGAAATATTCATCTTTAAAGTGTAAAATTTTTAGATGAAATAAAAGAAAAAAAAAATTGATTTTAAGTAAAAGTATGAAGGCGCAGTTGGACATTGTCTGAGCATTTCATGGACGGCCATCCAAATGAGTGGAAGACAGTCCATTCCATTTTTATTTTTATTTTTTTCAATTTTATCTTTCATTTATAAACAAAATGCAAAGAAAATAAAACCTGTTTTGGGAAGCTTAAATTTTAAACATTTTAATTGAAAATTTAAAAGAATTTTTTTTTTATTAAACTAAAATTTGTTAATATTGAAAGATGAACGTCGTCCTCTACTATGGACGGTCGTCCATATAATATGGACGAGAGTTCATTGGTCGTCCATATTTTATGGACGGTCGTTCATTCGTGAAATATTTATTAACATAATACGTGGTTCGTCTGATTCAGTAGACATATTGTTCAATGTAAAAATTCAGTGCAAAACGTTGGTGTCGGTTGCCTTTTTCATATAAATATAGTAATAAAATAAGCAGCCAGCTAAGATGGGACTGTTAAAAATGAAAAATAAAAAGAAAAATTAATAGGGTTTGGATTGAAATAGATGAAGAAACAATATTGAGATGGTATATATTTCAAAAATCTTGTAGTTATTTGTTTCCCTAAAAAGTAGAAATAAAAATCTGGAGAATGGAAATGGGACTTATATTGACAAGGACGGATCTGTTTGTTAGTTTGTTTAATTCGTGCCACAATGCCAAATCATTGGTACAATTACATTCTCTAATTCTCAAAACCGGCTTTGCCCATCACAGCTTTTTTGCTACAAAGCTCAATGTTCTGTGCGCGAATTTCTATTGATCAATTTTATCGATTATGCGCACAAAGTGTTCGATGAAACGCCTCAAAAAACTGTCTACCTCTATAACGCCACGCTTAGGAGTTATTGTAGAGAGAAACGATGGGAGGATACTTTTTATCTCTTCAATAACATGATTTTCAGTACTCGAGAAGAACCTGATAATTTTACTATACCCATTGTCTTAAAGGCGTGTGCAGGTTTGCGTACGCTTAAGCATGGCAAAATGGTACATGGGTTTGTTGTGAAGAACGCGAGGAATGCGGTTGACATGTTTGTTGGTTCTAGGTTAATCGAGTTCTACTCAAAATGTGGGCAAATGGGTTGTGCTTTGAATGTTTTTAAAGGGTTCTCTGAACCAGATATTGTTTTATGGACTTCAATGGTTACTGGGTATGAACAGAATGGGTTTCCTGAAGAAGCTGTGATGTTTTTTCATCAAATGGTGATGGCTGAGAATGTGAATCCTGATAGGGTGACACTTGTAAGCTTGATTTCTGCTTGTGCACAGTTGATGAGTTTTAAGATTGGGAGGTGTGTGCATGGTTTTGTGATCAGGAAGGGGTTTGATGTTAGTGACTTAAGTTTGTGTAACTCATTGTTGAATTTGTATGCGAAGACGGGTTCTACAAGAAATGCTTTTAATTTGTTTCGGAAGATGCCGGAGAAAGATGTTATATCAGGGAGTTCAATGATTTCTTGCTATGCTCAAAATGGTGCTGCTGTTGAAGGCCTAAAGCTTTTCAATGACATGATTGAGAATAGATTTGAACCCAATGCAGTTACGGTTGTTATTGCTTTACAAGCATGTGCAGCTTCTTGTAATTTAGAAGAGGGCAATAAGATTCATGAACTGGCTGCTGAGAAAGGTTTTGAGTTACAAGTTTCCGTATCCACAGCTTTAACTGATATGTACATGAAATGCTTTTCGCCTGAGGAAGCTGTTGATGTTTTTCGTAGAATGACAAATAAAGATGTGGTCTCTTGGGTTGCTTTGTTAGGTGGGTATGCTCTAAATGGAATGGCTTACATGTCAATGAAAGTGTTCCGCGACATGCTATCAGATGATACTCAACCTGATGCTATTGCAATGGTGAAGATTCTTGCATCCTGTTCAGAATTAGGAGTTCTTCAGCAAGCTTTCTGCCTTCACGGTTATGTAGTCAGAAAAGGATTTGACAACAATATTTTTGTTGGGGCTTCACTCATAGAGTTGTACTCAAAATCTGGTAGCATAGACAATGCCATAAAAATATTTGAAGGGATAAGTTATAAAGATGATGTTATCTGGAGTGCTATGATTTCTGGTTATGGACTTCATGGGCGAGGAAGAGAAGCATTAAAAGTTTTCCATCAAATGGCCAGGAGTCCTGTAGTTAGGCCTAACAGTGCTACTTTCCTCTCAATTTTATCTGCTTGTAGTTATGCAGGTTTGGTTGAAGAGGGGATTGGGATGATATGATGTTGCATGAATACCGACTGGGTCTTGATTCGGAGCACTATGGGATAATGGTTGATCTTCTTGGCCGCAAGGGAGAGTTATCCATGGCCCTGGACATTATTAACCAAATGCCAATTCCAGCTGGGCCCCATGTTTGGGGAGCCTTGCTTGGTGCCTGTAGGATTCATCACAATATCAAGATTGGGGAGGTTGCAGCGAAGAATCTGTTCCACTTAGATCCTAAACGTGCTGGGTATTACATCCTGTTATCAAATATATATGCTCTGGATGAGAGATGGGGTAGTGTGGCAAAGCTTAGAGCTGTAATAAAGGAGAAGGGTTTTAAGAAGACTTTTGGGAATAATGTGGTTGAAGTTTAAGAATGAGGCCCATAGATTTGTCTATGATGATAGACTCCACCCAGAGTGCAAGCAGATTTATGAATTACCGAGACAGTTGGAGGTGAAAATGAGAGAGGAGGGTTATGCTCCCACGCAGAAAAGGTTTTATAATTTTCAATTATGTGCATAAGCTTATGTTTGATATTATGATAGTTTGTAAGTCACCAAAGTGGCCAAACTAGTACGGTGTTAAATTTGAAATATGTAAATTTTCAAGTTGTCCTTTTGATGCCTAGAATTTTTAAGATTCGTTATCCATAAGAAATTTAGACATACCCAAAGGTCAGTCAGTTTTTATGCATAAAGAATATAAAGAGGTGAGTTGATATTTTTCATTGATTTTATTTACATATCCAAAGATAGTAAATATAATTAATTAAAAATATATGTAATCACCCATAAAGAAAAATAGGCATGTTGAATGATGATATATCCTTGTATCTATTTAAAGGAGAACTTTGATATATCTTACAATTATATTTTCTGGATATGTTTTTATTTAAGCTAATGGTGAGTATTTAATTGCAGTTTCAGTTTCTCTTTCTTTACATTCTCAAGCATCATCCGTTGTCATGTTTAACGGATTGAATTTCTCAGAATGGAAGGAGCAAGTTCATTTCAATTTGGGAGTTTTAGATTTGGACATGGCTCTCGATGAACAGAAACCTGCTGATATTACTGATACCAACATTGATGAAGAGAAATTCTATCACAAAAAATGGTATAAGGCAAATAAACTTTGTCTAATGTTTATGCGGATGACAATAGCTGGCAACATTAAAGACTCTCTTCCACAAACTAACAATCTAAAGAATACCTTAGTTTTGTGGAAGATAGATTTCGTTCTACAGATAAATCTTTGTCTGCAACGTTGATGTCTTCTTTGACAGCCATGAAGTATGACGGCTCTCGAAGTATGGACGATCATCTATTGAAATGACGAACATAGCGATAAAATTAAGGAGGTTAGGTTTGACCATTGATGATGATTTTTTAATTCACTTTACTCTTCACTCATTGCATCTTGAGTATGGGACATTTCAAGTAAACTACAACACTATTAAAGATAAGTGGAGTTTAAATGAATTGTCCAGTAAGTTAGTACAGGAGGAATTAAGGTTGAAGAATCAAGAAGGTCATTCACTTAACGTTGTGAAGCATGAAGCTGGTCAAAAGAAGACAAATAGAATCAAGAAGAAATGATCGAAAAAGGATGAGTTTAAGGATGATTCTAAAAATCAAAGAAGGAACGCAAGGCCGATAGATGTCATTTTTGCAAGAAACTTGGGCACTATCAGAAAGATTGCCATAAACGCAGGGCTTGGTTCAAAAAGAAAGGTAAGCCAAGTGCTTTAGTATGTTTCGAATCAAATTTGACTGAAGTTCCTTATAATACTTGGTGGCTTGATTCTGGTGCTACCACTTATATTTGCAATACAATGTAGGGATTCCTTAGGATCTGGACCACAAGTCCAAATGAGAACTTTGTGTTTATGGGGAATCGAATGAAGGCTTTGGTCGAAGGAATAGGGACTTATCACTTCATCTTGGATATCGGCCATCACCTAGATCTATTAGAAACCCTTTATGTTCCTTGTATTTCTCGTACATTAGTTTCTCTTTCAAAATTAGACATTTCTAGTTTTATTGTTAGGTTTGGAGAACATTGTTTTAGTTTGTATAAGAATACTATTTTTATTGGATCTGGTATTCTTTGTGATGGTTTATATAAACTAAATCTTGATCGTATTTTTGCTGAAACCCTACTCACAATACATCGTAATTCTAGAATTAAGCGTGGTAGATTAAATGAAAATTCATCTTTCTTGTGGCATAGACGTTTGGGTCACATATCCAAAGAACGTATAGAAAGGTTAGTAAAGAATGAGATTCTTTCAAATCTAGATTTTACTGATCTTGGAATGTGTGTGGATTACATTAAGAGAAAGCAAACCAGACACAATAAGAAAGGAGCCACAAGAAGTTCACAGCTTCTTGTAATTATACACACTGATATACGCGGACCTTTTGAAGCTCCAACCTTTAGTGGAGAAAAGTATTTCATCACATTTATTGATGATTTTTCACGTTATGGCTATCTTCACTTGTTGCATGAGAAGTCTCAAGCAATTAATGCCCTTGAAATATATATTAATAAGGTTGAAAGGCAATAAGATAGAAATGTGAAATTCATACGTTCTGATAGAGGTGGTGAATACTACAGGAAGTATAATGAACCAGGACAATGTTCATGTCCATTTACAAGATTTCTTGAAAAGCGGTCCATATGTGCACAATACACTATGCCAAATACACCTCAACAATATGGTGTAGCAGAAAGGCGTAATAGAATATGAATGGATATGGTTAGAAGTATGATGATTAACTCCTCGTTACCCTTATCATTGTGGATGCATGCTCTAAAAACCGTCGTGTACTTATTGAATAGGGTTCCTAGTCAAGCAGTTCCCAAAACTCCTTTTGAGTTATGGAATGGAAGGAAACCTAGTTTAAGGCACTTGCATGTTTGGGGTTGCCCGGGGGAAGTAAGAATCTATAACCCACATGAAAAGAAATTGGATTCTAGAACAATCAGTGGATACTTATTGGTTATCCAAAGAAATCCAAAGGGTATAGGTTTTACTGTCCTAACCATAGTTGCAGAACTGTGGAAACTGGTAATGCAAAATTTCTTGAAAATGATGAGATTAGTGGGAGTGATGAACAACGGAAGATAGATAGCAGAGAGATAAGGGTGGACACTCTCTTACCTAAATCTACTATGGATGTTGTTCCTATTGTAGAACGTTTCAACAATAACGAACAACAATTAAATCAAGAATCATTCCATGAAGAACCTAATCCATTAAGGTCTAACAAAGAAGTATCACAAGAATCATCATTAAAAAGGTCTCAAAGACAAAGAAGACCTACAATTTCAGATGATTATGTGATTCACTTGCAAGAGTTAGATTTTGACATTGGAATTAATAAGGATCCGGTTTCATTTTCACAAGCCATAAATTGTAATGAGTCTGATAAGTGGATTGATGCCATGAATGAAGAGTTGAAATCCATGGAACAAAATAAAGTTTGGGATCTCGTTGAGTTGCCTAAAGGTCCAAAAAGAGTTAGTGTTTTTAAGACCAAACGCGATTCAAATGGCAACATAGAATGATATAAAGCCAGACTTGTTACCAAGGGTTATACTCAGAAAGAATGCATTGATTATAAATAGACTTTTTCCATAGTTTCTAAAAAGGATTCTTTAAGAATTATTATGGCATTAATGGCTCGTTATGATGCGAATTCACATTCAAGGTAGTCCATTAATCTTTATATGAGCCAAGCAAAGTTAATAGGAAAAGCCATTCATAATTCTAGAAGCAAATCGGCCTAAGTTGAAGTAACAGTGCAAGACAAATCCAAACCCATAGTCAACTCAGCCCAAGGAGAAGGAATGCAGCAAGATGAGCTCAAGTTAAGCCCATTTCATCCAAGCCCCTCAAATTGTTGATCCAATACGCCCAATCCATTTATTTGGGTGTAGTTTGAATTGTTGGAGCTAAGATTTTCAAGTTAAAATGGAGAGAACAAAGGCTAATCAAACATATGCACATGGAGGCATTTAATGGAGTGGACAAGATTATAACATGGGTAGCTCAAGACATTCCCGATTTAGCAAAGACAAGGTTTTCATCCTTGATGGCTCCATGTTCCTTACCATTTTGGGAAATTTCTAGGTTAAAGGTTCTTACTTATATTTGTAGGCATTTTGGCTTTTAGGGGACATTTAGGGTGGCTAATCAAAATGTGTCTCATATTTTATTATTATCTTGACTTTGACTTTGTAATTCTCTCTCCTATGTGGAATCTAATGTAACCCTATATAAAGGGGTCTTCTCATTCATTGTAATACAAGTTGAGAGTTAAATTTTTAGAAATGAAAATGTGAGAGCTCTTGAGAGAGTTTTATCATTTTTCCTTTATCCAAGTTCTTGCCATGCTTGGTGGTGGAATTCAAAACCGGTGGCCATGCCTTTACGTTTTGGAGACCCTTCGCCGGTGGCGTTGCCTTTAAGCCTTGGGAATTTGGCTTCTATCTTGTTAGTGATGTTTCATAGCCGGTGGTGTAGCCTTTACGCTTTGGAGATCATTGGCACTTATCTTTACTTTATCTTGTTATTTGTTGTGTATTATCTTTAATTTATCTTTACTTTATCTAGTTCATGTACTTTAGTGTGTTTTGTATGTTTGTGTTGTTTAGAACAATTACAACTCACTCTAAGCTTTCACAAACACATCACATTATGATTTAGAGTTGGACCAAATGGATGTGAAAACAGCATTTCTTAATGGAAATCTTGAGGAGGAAGTTTATATGGACCAACCTGAAGGCTTTTCAGTTGAAGGAAAATGTCATATGGTGTGTAAGTTTCAGAAGCCAATATATGGACTTAAACAAGCTTCTCAACAATGGTATCTTAAGTTTAATGATACCATAACATCTTTGGATTTAAGGAAAACATATTGATTGATGTATATACCAAAAGATCAGTAGGATCTAAGATAGATCACAAGTATCGTTGGGGTTGTCTCAAAAAGGATATATTGAGAGAATTATAGAGGAGGTTTCACATGGAATCATGTTCAGCAAGCATTGTCCCTATGCAAAAAGGGGATAAATTCAGTCTCATGCAACGCCCAAAGAACAATGTAGAACGAAAGAAAATGGAACCAATTCCATATGCTTCGGTTGTTGACAGTTTGATGTACGCACAAACCTAGACTAGACTAGACATTAGTTTTACTGTCGGTGTGTTAGGTAGGTATCAAAGTAATCTGGGAATTGATCATTGGAAAGTTGCGAAGAAAGTTTTGAGATATCTGCAAGGAACGACGGATTATATGCTCACATATAGAAGATCCGATTGTTTAGAAATAATTGGATATTTAGATTCAGATTTTGCTGGATGCCTAGACAATAGGAAATCTACTTTTGGTTATTTGTTCTGATTAGCTAGAGGAGTAGTCTCATGAAAGAGTGCTAAGCTGACTGTCATCACTTCATCAACTATGGAAGTAGAGTTTATCGCATGTTTTGAGGCTACAATTCATGCATTATGGCTACGTAACTTTATTTTAGGACTTGAGATTGTTGACACCATTATCAAGCCCCTGAAAATTTATTGTGATAATTCCGCAATAGTTTTCTTCTCCAGGAACGACAAATACTCAAGAGGTGCTAAACATATGGAATTAAAGTATTTTGCCGTTAAGGAGGAGGTTCAGAAACAACGAGTGTCTATTGAACATATTAGGATAGATCTCATGATTGCAGATCCCTTATCTAAAGGATTGCAACCAAAGACATTTAAAGAACATGTAGATAAAATGGATCTTAGTTATAATAATTGATGCATTAACACTCTGAGCTCAATAATTTGTGTTTTTGAATATATATATATATAATATATAGGATATCTATATATCTATATATATATATATATATTCATGTTTCTTGTATTGATGTATACATAATTGACAAAGAAAATATGATAGTCTTTTAAGCCATAATCGTGGACCATTATGTTTATATAACTTATAGATCGAGTATGATGAACAACTATTTGTAATGGTGCATGAAAGGAAATATTTTACATAAACAACATACAATCGACATGATTCACATTTAGTAGTTTGTTATGCTAAGGTGATTGTGATGGGCATAAAGAAAGGTTCTCATTGTTATTGCATGCTTGATGTTATATCATTAACCACTTATGTTGGTTTATTAGATAAGCCAAGTGGGAGACTGTTAGAAGTGACTCATCAGTTGTCCACTAATTTGAATTTAATTCAAAATGTTGGCAGTTACTAGTTGTTTTAAATTTATCGGTTACATGTGCAATATTTTTTTATTAGTTACATGTGCAAATAAATTTGACTATTACATGTGGTTATTGAGTAATGAATCATAGCCATTTAATGGATACTTGATAGATGTATCAGATTAATTGTTATTCTCTATATATAAACTGGTCCTCCCTTTACCATAAGAGCTAATGTTTTTCCCCATTAATTTTAGCATTCTATGTAAAAGGGTTAAGAGAGGAGAAATCAATTTTTACCTCAAAGGTTTATTATCATGGCTTCAGGGTTAGGTATGTTTTCTCCCAATAATTGTTTAATTATTTTGTTTGTGAAAATCATGAAGTTCTAAGATCTATATTTGCAAACGCTAAAATTTACAATTGAATTGAAGACATAATCTTGTGATGCGAGCCACTGGTAATCTTGATGGACTTGCGGAGGATATTCCTGTGACCAGGGGGAGCTTTAGCAATGTAGGGAAGTTGAAGTAGGCTGTGGGTTTGCTAATATGAGAGCTGGAACTTAAGGGTGATTTTTCAATGCCTAATGAGAGGGTCAGCCTCTGTTTATATAGTGAACCCAAGGGGTCGAAATCCTAATAAGACTCTAAGTCTTACTTAGCAGGTAAGTTCTCTTTTTTGGAAAGAGATTAGATTTGTTATCTTTATCAGTTTAAGCTTTCCTCTTTGAGTGAGATATGGGATCTTGTTAAAATAGGAGTTTGGTTAGGATTCGGATGCTTGTTATGGACTGTTGTGGGTGAATGGGCCAGACCCAATTCAACTTAACTTGGGGGTGGCCCAACTCATAGAGTAGGTAGTTTCCAAGGTATTCTAAGAGTGGGCTCAATCAGGATTGGGCCAAGACTTTAGGTCGTCACATATTAACGATGCTATTGGACCTCATCAAGTCTAATATGATTTTTGGCCCATACAGTTTGTCCCTCACCCTCTAAGCTAAAGGGTATTTAGCTTAGAGAGTAGATTCAATTACTCACATTTGGGATGTGAATAGGTTGTTGCTCCTGGGTGGAGAGTTAGGCCATCAAAGGTGTTAAGGGGACACGTCTAAATCGGCTCGGTATCAATGGCCGAGCCGAACGACAAAGAAATTCGCAAGGATTTCATGTGGAGTTTCTAAGTAAAGGCGTACTTGCCTGGTTCGGCGGTGTTCAGTGTGGAGCGCTTTACCTAAGCCAACTGAAATGTTTGTCGTTTGGATCCTTTATGTGCAATTATCCAGTGCTAGCTTAGCCCGTTCCATTTTGGGTGTTGTTGGCTAGTTAAGCGTGGATCGGTGGCCTTTACCGATCAACGTAATTGTCGAGATCTCGAAAAGGTGAGGGTGTGAAGGTGTAGACTCTCGACATTCTATCAAGGCATCTTTTTGAGAACATCTGAGCCGTTCCGGTTTGGCAAGGTTGACGGATTATGGGTCGACGTGGTCAGGACCCTTGCATGTCTTGTCTCGTACGGATCACATGCAAGATAAGAGAGCTAGGAAATGAAAAGTTTTCGCCTTCTAGAAGCCAATAGAATTCTGCCACCTGTCACTTGGCAGAATTGAGTCCTTTAAAGGCGGTGACGATTTGTTTCTTCAACACATTTTTGAACTAAGACTTGTTTTGGGAGAGAGAAAGCATAGGGATTTTCATTTTCGGCCATTGAACTCGACAATCCTTTGCTCTTTAGCTTATTTTCTTGGTTTTTTTGTTGTTTTACGTCAAAAAAATAGGGAGTGAAATGTTTGGGGGCTTATTTTGAGGGATTTTGGTTTATTTTTGAGTTTGGGTTCTCTGTTTTTGGAAAAAGGGTGGTTTTGTGGAGTTTTACGCTGGTTTTTTGGAGACAAAGTGGTTTTCCAGTCCATTATAGGAGAGGGACGAAGATAAAGAGTCTACTTTTTTTTTTTTTTTTTTTTTGAGGTGAGGTGGTTTTTCGATCCATTCTGAGAGAGGGACGAAGATAAAGAGTCTACTTTGGTTTTGGAGAAGACGAAGTCAAATTGGGTCGGTCCGAGCCAAATGAGATTCAGCTCTCAGTATTTGTATAGCATCGAGCTGGTTAGGGGTTGAAACTGACAGAGCCGAGTAGTGATGTCTGAAGGGAACGAATATGAAGATGCAACAACCATGGTGGTGATCCCGAAAGGCGATGAGGCAGCTCCATCTAGGGGAGTAAGCATTGCCTTTCATCCTAGGGACACGTTAAGTGGTTGTGCCGCACAGCCAAGTGACGCCGAGTCAACTAATGGAGGTTCTAGTAGCGAGTATGAATAGGAAAAAGTTGCCAACCTGGTGGTGGCGAAGTTTCTTCAACCAGTGGCGGTAACAGGGACGAGCAGAGTCATCCTAGAATGGGGATGTTGGCAAATAACCCGTCATCCCAAATTGAACCGGTGGAGTTTATAAAGCTTAGGTATCTATACAAGATACCAACTTCTATCGAGATGGGGTTGCCAACCAGGCATGAAAGGGTGGACTGGTCCGTGTTGTGTTAGATCAGTATCTATGAGCAGACTCTGGTAGAGGGGATGTATTTCCCCATTCCTCAGTTGGTGCGTAAGGTGTTGAGCCACTATGGTATCACCCCAAGCCAACTGATGTCGAACGTGTGGGAGTTGCTCATATCTATCGAATGTCTATGCGCATGGCTCCACATAGAATTCAGAGCTATGGATCTTTTTTATATCTGAAGGAGCATGATAAAGTGAGAGGTAGGTACCTCTTCATGCTTCGGCACGGCTGGAGGCATCTAATAACCGAACTGAAGACCTACGACAAGAAATTGAAGGATGGTTACCCTTTTGTTAGGGGCGAGTTGGTCGTTGGGGAAGGCGGCGCCGAGGGCATCCCGTTCTTTAGGCAAACAACAAGCGAGGAGATTTTATTTTAGCTAAGTGTTAGGAGTATTGAATCTCATTGCTTCTTTTTTTTGTAGATTTGAATTACAAGAAGTCTTTGCTGGGAATTTATGCCGAAGAGAAGAGCTGAGTGATCCTAGCTTCATGAGAAGAGGAGATAAATTATCGCTAAGTGTTATACGAGGCGAACCTGCGAAGGAGTCCATAGTGGAGCCACGTTCCGAAGGTGCAACAAGGTATCTTGGTTCTGCTCGGGAACTTGTTGTTGTACTTCTTATTGGTTCGATACAGCAACCTCATTGTCTTTGGTAGATCTGTACGTTATCTACTAACCGTTAAGGAATTGTGCCCTGCAAAAGAGAGGATGTCGAGCAAATTCAAGGTTCCAACGGTTAAGGAGATAAGGGAGAAGCACCAAATCAAATTGACGAGGAAGTGAAAGAGGACTGAGCCAGATGGGAGCTATTCGGCACCAGTTGAGACGAATCTGACCCGTGTCTCTCCATCTGCTCAAAAGGTGATTTTGATCGCTACCGTTGTAGTGTCGAATGATGATAGCATGAAGATCATTATCCCGTCTAGCGCCTCGGCATACTTCGATACGTCCTTTGTCAAGGCTATAATGGAATCTTTTCCACTTCCAAAGGACGAGTGCTAGCTGGGGTGGCATGGCGCAGCGCAAGCAGCCGAGTGGACGATGGCTCGGTTCTTCTAGGTAATTAACCTCGTTTTATCCCGTACCATTTGCCTTTTCACTTAGTCTAATTCCAACGTTTTTTCATGGTTGCAGGCTTTTTCTGGATGCGCCCATCTTCAAAAGCTGGTTGCTTTACAGGAGAGAGAAGGAACAAGGAATTGGAGTGGTGCAACAAGTAGTGTATTAATACCACCTCTGAGCTAAAGAGCAGGCTCCGAGCTGAGTAGGAAAGAGAAAATGAGCTGGAGAAGAGCCGCGCGGACCTTACTCAACAGTTGCAAAAAGCTCGAGTCGAGTGGGAGATTGAGAGAGCCTCCCTTCTTGACAGGCTAGAGACTGCTTCCATTGATACGGTCTTAAAGACTCGCTCGGAGCTCATAGAGGAGTATAAGGCTGGGAGGTAGGGCGAATGGGAGCCGGATGAGGATATTGTAGAGTACAAAGCTTTCCTTGCAGAGCAGAGGCTTGGACTTAAGCCGGATGATTGCGAAGGTGGACTAGGTTCTCCCAAGACTCGAGTGGGGGAGCTGGGTGATGGATCAAAAGAGCCGAACGAGGGATTGGTCGCACCAAAGAGTCAATCCATTAGGGACATTGCCGAATCGAGTAGCTCAACTACTAAAGATGTTTGATTTCTAAGCTCCTTCAAATTTTTGTGAGTGTCGAGCGCACATTTTATCTGTAAGTGCCGAAAGCACTAAGCACTATGAAACATAGCCCATGGGGCTTTTTATAGTAAGAGTTTGGCTCCATTCATTTTCTTCTTTTGATGTATGAAATTTTCTTAGTATTGCAGATTTTTTATTGTTAAATAACTTTGTGAAGGGAGTGTCTCATACGACCCTTGGGGCGTTTTTTCATCAACATGCTTAAGCACCTTTGATAATTGAATAATACTTATATTAATTGGATGATGAAAGAATTCAAACTAAAGAAAAAAATCTAACAAAAGTGGGGAGAATGGATAGGCCCACCCTGTCCCCCATTGTAGATAACTAGGCTAGTGGCGGCAAAGCCAGGCCGATTAGTCTGAAAGTGGCAAGCTTTTAGATGGTGGTGTTCCAACTATTGGAGATGTTCTTACCCTTCAGTGTTTGTAGTTGATATGCTCATTTCCCAAAAACCTTGGTGGTTTTGTGAGGTCCTTCCCATGTAGGGCCTAGCTTGCCAGCTCCTAGTACTCTTGTGTTATAGAACACTTGGCGCAAGACCCAGTCGCCAACTTTGAAGACTCTGGCTCGAACATTCTTGTTGTAGTGTCGCGCCATTTTTTGTTGGTATATGGCATTGCATATTAATGTTTGGTCCCTTAGTTCGTCGGTGGTATCGAGATTGTGGCAAAGTTGTTGCTCGTTGGTGTCTTCATTCATCCATTGGAGCCGAGCCGAAGGAATAGCCACTTCTACTAGAATGACAGCTTTCAAGCCATAAGCTAAGGAAAAGGGGGTTTCTCCTGTAGACGACTGCGTCGTGGTGCAATAAGACCATAGTACCCTAGGGAGCTCATCCATCTAAACACCTTTTACTTTTTGTAATCTCTTCTTCAATGTCTGGAGAATGGTTTTGTTTAAGGATTCGGCTTGGTTATTTGCTTAGGGGTAGCATAGCGTGGTGAAGCTTAACTTTACCCCCTACATTCTGCAAAAATCTTAGAAGCCTAAACTAATGAACTAGGAGCAGTTGTTTCTGACTATTTCCTTTGGCAAGCTGAACTGATAGATCACATTCTTCCACACAAAGCTCTTTACTTCACGATCTCTGACTTGAGCAAAGGCTTGTGCTTCTATCCATTTGGTGAAGTAGACGGTGACCGCGAGCATGTACACCCTTTGACCCAGTGCGATTGGTAGCTTGCCAATGATATCCATCCCCCACTTCATGAATGGCCAAGGTGTGAGGATGAAGCTGAGTCGTTCTGGAGGTAGATGTGATACTTTAGCGAAGCGTTGGCAACTATCACACTTCTTGGCATACTTGGCCACATCGGTGTGCATGGTGGGCTAATAGTAGCCAGTTGTCAACGCTCTGTTGACGAGGTTCCGTCCCCTAGCATGATTGCCACACTAGCCTTTGTGGAGTTCTGCAAGCACGTACTTAGCTTCCTCAGGGGTGACACACTTAAGGTATGGTCCTAAGAATGATCTCCTAAGTAGGCGGCCTTCATGTATGGTGAACCGTGTTGCTTTAGCTTTGAGCCGCCGTGCCTCATTCTTGTCTGTGGGGAGTTCGTTGTTCTCTAGGTAATGTAGTATAGGGGTCATTCATGACTCGTCCGACAGATTAAAGCAACTTTGACTGAGTCTGAGGCAATTGCTAATGTATGTAGGTGTATCAATGGGATCATTGTTGGTTTCTAGGTCTTCATAACCAAACCGAGGCTTGCAAGGGCATCTGCATGGGAGTTTTCGATCCTTGGGACCTGGGTGATTGTGCATTCTTCAAAAGATGATTGGAGCTCTTTGGCTAAGTTTATGTATGAGGTCATCTTGGTGTCCCGTGCCTGATAAAAGCCTTGGAGTTGGTTCACAACCAATCGTGAGTTAGATTTCACTTCTATCTTTTTAATTCTCATTCCTTTGGCAAGTGAGAACTTAGTGATCAGCGCTTCGTATTCGGCCTCGTTGTTCGTTGCTTTAAAGCCACACCAAATAGCTTGTTGTAGAATATCTCCCTCTGAGAGGTGAGTACCAAACCCAATCTAATGCTGTTGGCATTGCTTAAGCCATCCATTGCTAGGATCCACCTAGAAGGTGCATGATCAGTCAGATATAAGAGCTCTCTCTGTCTGAATGGAAGTGCTAGGTGCAAAATCAGCAATGAAGTCAACTGGCACTTGAGATTTGATTGCGATGCAGGGTTGGAAGGAGATATCGAACTCACTCAGTTTTACTACCCACTAGATGAGTCGACCCGAGAGATCTGGCTTATGGAGTATCTTTTTCAATGGGTAAGAGGTCAAAACCGTGATTGGGTGGCATTGAAAGTACGGTTGTAGCTTCCATGCGACTAGAGGTGAAACAAATGGGTCGGGTTAGGCAGGTCAACCCTAACCCAGCTTGCATCAAGAACTCAGCCCGCGTATACCCCACCGAGCGGGCCGAGTCTTCATAGACCAACCCGGCGGCTCGGCGGGTTGTATATTTTTTTTTTAAAAACCCATCGGGTTGGGGGTTTTCAACCCATCGGGTGGCCGTTGCAAGCCTAACGGCCAACCTATCAGGTTGACCCATGGGTTGGCACTGCCAACCCGTTAGGTTGGACAAAAAAATTTAATTAATTTTTTTTTTCAAATACCCCTTTTACCCTTGAAATATAGTCGTTTTATAGCAATTGGAGGGGTCTTTTTGGTCATTTTCTTTTCCCATTTTTTTTTTCTATAGATAGGGCTAAACTTGAGTATTTTCTCACATCCCAAATTCTCTCATCTTCTCTATTGAAATCTCTCAATTATTCTCTTTGTTGCCAATTTGCTCTCATTTTAATTTTTATTAGTTTTTGCAATTTTCAATTTATATTTCCAAATTCCAATTCTCCTTATTTAATTTTTTATTTCTTCTATATCCAATTTTTTTTAAACTACAGTGGATAGATATTTCCATCCCATCAATTTTGATGATGAAGGAAATTATCCTAGTCTCCTTGAATTTACTAACGTAAATGCAGTAGATTCAAATAGTCCCGCTTTCCCATTCTCATAATCTGATACACCTTATAATATTTCCTCCCTTCCTCCTAGGGATGGGCACGGGCAAGGGACTCCTGTCTCCAGCCCCGGCCCGAAAGCACAGGGGGATTCCCCAATCCCGGCCCGAAGCCCGTTTGGAGAATTCGGGAAATCCCCGAAAAAAGCCTGTTCCCCTTTTGGGGGTTTTTTTGTATTTTTGTATCCTTAGTTTTATACTTTTATTATTCTTTTCTCCATATTATATATACCAACCAAAAAAAAAAAGTTAAATATATAATATACCTATTAAACGTAAAGACCAAAAAAAAAATTAAATATATAATTAACAATTCTATTAGGGTAGGGTAAAATCCAGAAATTATACATATTAGTATTTTTTTGTTCAAATGCCCACCCTCAAGTCCTCAACAAGTGTTGGATCTGCCCCTGATTAATGATTATAATGAATCTCAATATCAAAATGATAATTATAATACATTATACATATATATAAATATATTATATATTAACAGTATAATATTATGTATTATTGTATTAAGTAATAAGTATACATATATAATGTCTCTTTAATATATAATATAATATATGATACATTATACATATATATTATAATAAATTTTAAATAAATAACTACCGTATATATTATAATAAATTCTAAATAAATAGCTATCACAATTCACAATATAACAAAGTCAATTAGGTAATAGAATTGAAATAATGATTCAATGAGGAACAAAAAAAAAAAAAATTATAGTGATTTATTGATTCATTATAATCAATCAAAACAACAAATAATATATTACATATATATTATGTATTAACGTAAGATTATAGATAATAGCATATTATGTATAAATTATAATGTAAAACATATATATGTTATATACATTATACTTGTATAGTATATATCATATATAATATACAATGTATAATGTATAATATATAATGTCAAATGTATACCATATATAATGTATAATGTTAAATGTATACCATATATAATGTCGAATGTATAACTTTTGTTTCATAGTATTAACATATATATATATATAATGATTTATTATATTTAATCTAGTTTTATTTATTACCTATTTGTATATAGTTTCATAAAATATTTACACAATTATAATTTGTTATTGTATAATGTATAATTGATTTTCAAATATTAAAATTATTATAGGTATATATGATTGATTTTCAATTATTAAAATTAATATATATAATATACGGGGCAGGGCGAGCCGGGCCAAAACCTATCCCGACCCCGAATTCTAGGGGTCAATCTTGGGCCCAAAGCCCAAAAAATTCAGGGAAAATCTGCCCCGTTCGGGGCAGGTCCCCTCGGGGCTGGGCTTTGTGCCCCTCCCTACTTCCTCCCCATGCTGCTATAGATCCTGTAGGTTCTAGAAGTCGTCCTCGTAATCATCGTCCTCGTCTAACTCCATCTCAAGCAGAAGTGGGTTCATCAACTATAGTCGAAACTGACAATAGACACACATCAGACGTTTAGGTGCATTTCGATAAGTTTTATGAGACAAAAAATGGAGTTCACATGAAGAAAGCAAATATGCAAGTATTGTGGAAGTATTTATAAAGCTGATATAGGTAATAGTACTAGTACTTTAAAAATGCATGCTAATAAACATATTACTCAACATGAAAATACAGAAACCAATCAAACTCAAATAACTAATATGGGTACTACTTGGCATTATAATTCTAATGTATATAGGGAACAATTAGCTTTATATAATACTGCAACTAATCAACCTATTAATATAGCTGAAGATAAATATTTTGAAAGATTTATTAAAAATTCATTTTTTCCAGGATTTAAAAGTTATTCTAAAACTGTAACTAGAAATGATTTAATAAAATTGTTTGGGAAAATGAAATTAGAATTAAAAAATAAAATACATAGTTGTTATGTTAGAGTGGCTCTAACCGCTGATATTTGGAGTGGTAGAGCTAAACAAGATTATATTTGTGTGACTAGTCATTATTTTGATAACGAATGTAAATTAAATAAATCTTTTTTGTTATGAAAATGTAAATTGTTTGGGAAAATGAAATTAGAATTAAAAAATAAAATACATAGTTGTTATGTTAGAGTGGCTCTAACCGCTGATATTTGGAGTGGTAGAGCTAAACAAGATTATATTTGTGTGACTAGTCATTATTTTGATAACGAATGTAAATTAAATAAATCTTTTTTGGGATTTAGATTAATGGATGTAGATCATAGTGGTCAACAAATTTATGATAAAATTTTTGAAGTTTTAGAAGATTATAATGTTGTTCATAAAGTGATAAGTTTAACTTTAGATAATGCAAGTACTAATAGTAGAGCTATTTAAAATAAAATTTCCTTTTTATGACAATTTGAAGTTTTTTCGCCAACGTTGTGCATGTCACATTATTAATTTAATTGTGAAAAGTAGTGTGAAAAAAATTAGAAATAATATTGATAGAATTAGAGATTCTTTAGCTTGAATTACTTGTAGTAATAGAAGAAATGCTAAATTTCAAGATACTTGTATAAAATCAAACATGTTTCCTACAACTTTTGCATTAGACATGCCTATTAGATGGAATAGTACTTATTTAATGCTTGATTCATGTTTACCTTATGCAAATTTAATTAGTTATTTTGTAGCAAATAATACAGATCCTCATTATTTGGTAGACAGTGATTAACATATAGCTCAAAAATTTCATTTTTTTCTTAAAATTTTTTATCAATCCACTTTACAACTTTCTGGTGTGTATTATCCTACTAGTCCATTGGTAATACATACAATTATAAAAATTTCAAATTTATTTAAAAACAACAAAAACAATGAAATTTTAGTAGGACCAATAAAGGCAATGGAATTAAAATTTAAAAAATATTGGAAACCCATTCATTTGCTTTATTGTTTAGCTACCATATTTGATCCTAGAATTAAATTATCATGTTTAGAAAATAGTTTAGACACGTTAAGTGAAAATTTATAAGATGAAGCATATGCCAATCAACTAGGAGAGATAAGAGAGTGTTTTGCAAAGATATATTTGCAATATGAAAACATATATGGGAACCAATGAAGAGGCGAAATACCCGAGGAAGTAGCATCAGAAGAAACAAATGAAGACTTCAACTCTTGGAGTGCACTTAATAGGCCGAAGAGGACCCAAACCTGAAGCATAACCTCCTCTTCAAAAGCATCAACAACTAATGTACTGTCCTCCATGCAGCTATAGAGTAATGAGCTTCACCAATATTTGGGAACCCCCGATGTGCTACCAGCAAATCCACAACAAAGAGCCAACTTTGATGCCTTAGAATATTGGAAAATCAGAAAATGTATTTTTCCGGTATTATCAAGACTTGCCCTGGATGTTTTCTCTATTCCTGTCTCAACCGTCTCATCCAAACAAACATTTAGTGCAAGTGGAAGAATTTTAAATGAAATGAGGACTAAACTTTCACCAAAAATGATTGAAGTCCTCACATGTCTTCGAGACCGAGAACGGTCGCGCCATCAGGATCAATACGAGGTTGTTGGCGATACTTTAATAGAATCATTTCAATTTTGTAATATAGATAGTACGGATGAGGGAGGTCCTAGGCAACCCCCAAATTAGTTGTTTTGTAAATTATAACTTTGTAACTTGTAAATCAATTGTCAATTATTGCACTCTTTTTTCCTTACCAAGTTTTTCTCCTAATTGGGTTTTTCTTGGTAAGGTTTTTAATAAGGTAATAATTGTTGTATTTTCTTATTTCTTATTTTATTTTTTGATAAATGAATAAATCTAATTTTTCTTATATTACAATTTAATTGTACTAAAATTGAATTAATATTTGAAATGTTAACAAAAAATAATTAATTTAATTGAATTATTGATATTTGAAAAGTTAGCTAAAAACAATTACACAAAAGAAAAAAAAAACAATTAAAAATAAAAAAATTTCAAGGTCAACCCAGCCTGGCCCACACCAAAATCCATCAAGTTAGGGTTGGCTGGCCAGGTTGGGCCAGCCTTTCTGGCCAAAAGGCGGGCTGGGTCTTTTTGCATAACCTGCTGCAAGCCGAGTGGGTTATTTTTCCACCTTTACGTACAGCTATGATCAAGGCAAGAGCCAGTTTCTCAAGTTGGTTGTATCGAGTCTCTACGTCAAGTAAGGACTTACTAGTGTAGTAGACTAGTGGTTGCTTTCTTTCTTCCTCTCGGATCAGCACAACCGATGTGGCGAATTTTGATACTGCCAGATAAGTTGTAACGCCCCACTTAAGGTACGTAGCTAATGTTTATTGTTTTGCTCTTATTTGAGTTGGTATATTGTTCATATTGTTTGGTTGGCCCTTGGTTGAATGGATGTATTGGTTTGATTGACTGGTTGCCTTGAAATTGTAAAGACTTGACGAAATCTTGGTGTTACAGACTTCGCCGGGGCGAAGAATAATCTTTGCCGCGGCGACGAGGTTCTGCAACCAAAGAGGTAGGTTCTGTAATTTTTCGCCGGGGCGAAGAGCCGAATAAAATGTGCAGTGAGGTTTCTAGAGAATTCTTCCATAATGGGCAATGACTTTTCTACCCTTAGTTAGCAAGAAAAGTGGGGAGTAAAATGTAAGAAAATTTTATGGAGAATATATTAGAGTGGGGGTGTGTTTGTAATGAATTAAAGGACAAAGATGGAATTTTGGAGAAAGAGCAAGGGCAATATGGGAATGAATGAATATATTTTGAGCTACAAAGGGTTAAAGCTTAGTAAACCCTTCATTCATTCTTCTTCCACTGCCATACTCTTTCACCATTTCCTCTCAATTCTTCATTCCATCTTTCAAGGATCTTTGAGGGTTTTTAGTTGGATCTTGGTAGAACATTAATCTAAGGCATCCTAAGGTAAGGATTCTTGCTTTAGATGTGAAGTTTTGCCTATAGTTGTATATTAAACTCTTGTGGTTTTATTGTGTAAAGTTGTAGAGAAGAGACAAGCTTTTAAAGGAAAGGAAAGTGCTAGTGTGATCTCTCCATTACAAGGTAAGTAAATCCAACCCAAGTTAAAATTTGAGAAATCTTTTGAGTAGAGATTTAGTAGAGATTCATATATGTATGTGTATGTTATGCTATTGAGAAATTGGGTTGAGATGAGTATTTGTTTTATGGTTGTTGATTACACTTCATTGATGAGAAGTGTTAATATGTGATGAATACGTAGTGATGAGAGGATGTAATTGAGATGAACTTGGAGGAAATTAATAAATCTATTTGGAAGTGTTATTTTATGACAGGGATTATAATTTTGTGAGGGAGTTTTCTCCCATTTTGGATGGTTCAAGAGAGAAATGGAACTATAGATGAAGTAGAGTGTATGTATGCACACTAGATGTTTGATGAAATTCCATGAGTAGTAAACCTTAATTCTTACAACATTGCATGTTGGCATTTTATGGGTGTATTAGTGGAAAAGAGTAATTGTGCATTAAGAAGTGGCTTGAGAAAGAGTAGAGAACTATGTGTATGAACTACTCTAAGAGTAGAGAGAATGAGAAAAATATGAAAAACAAAAAACGGGTTGGTGCTTTGTGATCTCCACCCGATAGTGATGAGAAATGGGTTGGTGCTTTGTGACCTCCACCCAATAGTTACGAAAACGGGTTGGTGCTTTGTGATCTCCACCCGAATGTCACGAAGAGTGGGTTGCCGAAGGTGGTTGAGGTGCTGCTAGACAATTAATGGCTTTACCAGTATATCGTCGATGTAAACTTCCATAGAATCTCCTAGTAGGTTGGAGAACATTTTGTTTACGAGTCGTTGGTAGGTGGCTCTAACATTCTTCAGGCCAAACGACATCACTTTATAGCAGTAGATGCCTTGTTCGGTAATGAAGGTGGTATTCTCTTGATCGTCTGGATACATCAATATCTGGTTATAATCGGAGAAGGCGTCTATAAAGCTGAGTAGTTCATATCCGGCGGTGGCATCCACTAGCATATCTATGTGGGAGAGTGGGAATAAGTCCTTAGGACACGCCTTGTTCAAGTTAGTGAAATTGATACAAACTCTCCACTTCTCGTTCTTCTTCTTCACTACCACCACATTCGTCAATCAGTCTGGGTAATGGATCTCCCGAACTAAGCCATTGCTAAGTAGTTTCTCCACCTCCTCATTGATCACCTTGTTTCTCTCTAAGGCGAACCTTCTTTTCTTCTGTCTCACGAGAAGGTAGTTCAGGTCGGCATATAGTCGGTGCATGATAGCTTTAGGGTTGATCCCGATCATGCCAGAGTAAGACTATGTAACAACTCCATTCTACTCATATTCGTTTAAAATATACATAGTAAAAATACATGTAAGATAGCATAAAAAGTTGGGCCCAAATTTTTCTTTTATTAAACATATACATTCTTTATACAAAAAGTTGTATCATATACAAAAGCATCAAAAACAAGGTGGACAGTGTAGCCATTTCCCTTCGCTCGCCGACGCCTATCTGACTGTATCCTCACCTAGATCCTGCAAAAACATAGAAAACAACGGGGTGGGCACAACTAATGCTTAGTAAGTAAATCCTCTACTCATCTATCCCCGTAACTCTCTCTCTAATTCTTTCCTTACAATTCTCATTTACTCTCTCTTTTATACTTCTCTCTATTTTCTCTTTCTCTTAACTCTTACTAACTCTATTTTTGTAAGTCACGGCCTCATCTTACCGTAGGCACGGCCGGGACTCGCTCCCACTCTCCGTGACTTCTACTCATTCTATCCGATCGGACTCAGTTATGCATGGATTCGGAACCCTTGGCCATGTGAGTGTATAAACTCTCTCTCGGGTACTCTCGGGTATAGCCCTCATCCGCATGCACTCTCACGGGCTACACCACTTCTCTCTCTCATACTCATGCCGCTCTCTCAATACGGCGTACATGCGGGAATACTTTACCCATTACTCACGGGTTCCCCATCGCACAACCTACTCTATTCTCTTTTTCTCTCTTTTCTCTTAATAAAGCTCACACTCAAAGTTGTTTACTCTTTTTCTACTCTTTCTATAATGCATAATTAATGCATATGGATGATTCATGCTCATTAATGCATTCATGAAAAGCACAAATGCAATGTTGCATCAAAAACAGTCATTCTGCATAGGTCACACTCAAGAAGGCATAACTTGAGTTATACACATCTGATTGCTACGATATTTGCCTCATTTTAAAGCTTAGAGCCAGGGCTATAACTTTTATGTTTTGGTCTAATCCTAGTTCATTCCGTAAGATGCCCAAAAATCACTCAGAAAGTCACGACTATGACAGGGCAGTTTAGTAACATGTTTTCACTTAGACATTTTATCAAGCAACTCATGTGCATATAAACACTCTACTATAATTACTACTCTACTTCATTCTCTAGCCATCCAAAATGGGAGAAAACTCCTTCATATAATCATAATCCCTGTCAAGAAAAGCACTTCCAAATAGGTTTACACAACATCTCTCAAACTTCATCTCAATTTCCATTTCTCAATACACATTAAAACACTTCTCATACATGAAGTGTATCCAACAACCACCAATTAGCTACTCATCTCAAATCAATTCCTCAACAAGCATAATACATATTTATACATGCATACATCTCTACTCAATCTCTAAATCTCTGCTCAAAAGCTTATTCAAAACTCAACTTGGTTGGATTTACTTACCTTGTAATGGAGAGATTTCACTAACACTTTTCCTTTCCTTTGATAGCTTGTCTCTTCTCTACAACTTTAAACAATAAAACCCTAAGACGTCAATATATATATATAAGCAAAACTTCACATCTAAAGCAAAAATCCTTACCTCAGGGTGCTTTAGATTAAGTTTCTATCCCAAACTACTCAAAAAGCTCTCTAAAATTCTTGAAATATCTTGAAATACTGAAAAAAAGAGTTGAGAGGAAGTGGTGAGAAGAAGTTGGCGGTGGAGAAGAAGAATGAAGGGTTTTCTAGACCCAAACCCTTATTAACTCACAATTAACACGTGTCTTCCCATTTTGCCCTTGCTCTTTCTTAGAAATTCCATCTATGTCCCTTAGTCAATTATAATAATGCCCTCATATTTTTCAACTAATATGACCATAATAACAATTTCAACTAATTTTGAGTGAAAAGACCATTTTACCCCTAATGAAAGTTTAAGGGATTTTCTTCATATTTTTCTCAAAATAACTTTAACAAAAATTCAACTAAGGGCCAACCAACCAATATTAACAATATATCAACCCAAATAAAAGCAAAACAATAAACATTAAAGCAAGACAGCAAAACTTAACTATGTACCTCAAGTGGGGCGTTACAGACTAAGCGAAACACTCTTGGTTCTCCTTCAAAAAATCGATGAGCTTTCTTCGGATGTCAAGTGAGAATTGAGCTCCTACTTTTGTCTCTCGATTCGGAAACTCTGGGTGAATTTGGAGCTCATCCAACTCCTCCATAGTTGGTTAATCTGACTCTGCTCTTCCAACTGGAGGTGTCTGTAATTGCTACATGGTGTCTCGGTTTGTCTTGAAGACATTTTGATAACAATCTCTAGAAGCCTTCTAGTCTCCCTTAATCTTTTTGATGCCTCGTTTGGTGAGGAACCTGATAATATGATAGAAAGTTGACGGAACAGCCCGCATGCCGTGAACCCATGGCCGACGAAGGATCACATTATGGGGGGAGGGGGCATCTAATATCATGAAGGTGGTCTGATGGTTGATCCTTTTGGCATAGACCGACAGAGCAATCTCCCCGATGGTGTCCTTTTGCTCCAAGCTGAAGCCTACGAGGAGAGTTGGGCGATGGTTGATGCTAGACTCATCCAATCCCATCACCTTGAATGCTTCAAGATACATGATGTTTGCTGAGGAGCTGGGGTCTATTAAGATTCTTCTAACAATGATGTTGGCAATCTGGAGAGTGATTACAAGTGTGGTGGGGATTCAGAAGTGATGTTGCCTTGTCATCCATAAATTCTATGGTCAGTTGGTAGCTCTCTATTGTGTTAGTCTTGAGTGTTAGTGTTGTGGATTAGCTACAGTTCGGGCGTAGCGCTTTGATGAAGAGTAACTTACCCCACTGACTTCTGATCTACCCGAGATTAGGGGTGTTCAAAAGCGGTTAACCAAACCGGTTAACCGCTTTTTTGAACCGAACCGAAACCGAACCGGTTTGGAGGGAAAACCGGTTTTTCGGTTAACCGGTTTTCCCTTTTTTTTATAAAACTTATTTTTTTTATTTTTTCCTAAATTAAATTGTAAATATAAATAATACATATCCAAATAAAAATTAGACATTCATATATATCCATTGACCACTACTAACAATACATTAAAAATATTATTATTTTTTATTTAATATATAATATATAATATTATTATTTTTTATTTAATATATAATATTTATTTTTATTTAATATATAATATATATATATATATTTTTTTTTGTAAAACCGGTTTCGGTTAACCGCTTTTTATTTTTTCCCGAACCGGTAACCGAACCGAAAATTCGGTTTTTTGAATTTTTCGAACCGTAACCGAACCGTTTTTTCGGTTAACCGGTTTTTTGGTTCGGTTCGGTTCGATTTTTGCATTTTTTTGAACACCCCTACCCGAGATAACTCCACACATTCCGTTTGTTAGAGGGGCTTTTGGTGTAGGAGTGATTTGGCAGTCTTTGTTCGTCACTATGCTCTTCCCTTTATCTATCAAGAATTCACGGAGATGCCTCATTTTCAGTAGCTCGGCTACTTCAAGGCAAAGTACAATACAATCAACGGTATTGTGGTCATGGTCTCCATGAAATTCACACCATTTGGTGCTGTCCCACTTTGCTCCAGGGTGTTTCAATTTGGCTGGCCACCTGACCACGTTTCCCATCTCCTTCATCACGACTACCACTTCCACCAGCTTGATGTTAAGGTTATAATTGGGCAACTTGTACTTGGGTGGTGTGTTGGGCTCACCGTGCCGAACTGGAGGGCGATCTAGTTGCCATCTGTTGTCTCGTGCAAAAACTCTCCTTACTAGATAGGACTCTGCTGGTATAGTGTCACGGCGTCTATCAGGGTGCCAAGAGCGGTAATCATCGTAGGCGCTTTGCTTAGCTCTATGAGCTTCATTTTCCTCCCACCTTATCTCAATCCAAGCACGGCCCAATACATCATCCATGGTATTGTAATTAAATTTGGTGAGTTCCTTGTATAATTCTTTGTCTAGGAGTAAACCTTTCCTGAAGGCATCAATTATTGTCTCTTGGTTACAATACGAGATTGAGACATTTTCTCGGTTGAAACGTCTCACATACTCTTGGAGAGGCTTATTGCAATGTTATTAGATCCAGTAAAGGTCGCTAGATAATTTCTCTAGTTTTTTGCTACTAGCAAATTGCTCCACGAAGGTGTATGTGAGCTGGGCGAATGAAGCAATAGAGTGATGGGGGAGATTGGTGTACCATTGTAGTGCGGGTCCTATTAGGCTAGAGCCGAAGTTTTTGCACATGCATGCCTCTCGGAAGTCTCTTGGTATGGCAGCAACAAACATTATTTGCTTGTAGGAGGCTATATGGTCATCTGGGTCGGTGATACCATTGTACAACTTCATGTTGAGGAAGGTGAATTTGCAGGACATATCTAAAAGGGCAATGACATCCATGAATGGTGACTCAACATAGCTCTGGGTTGACTCTTTTTTGGGGGTGCTGGCACCCTTGGGATCCGTTGGATCATGGCTTCCATTTCAGCTAGTCGTTTGGTTAAGGTTTGTTCTAGGGTAGTTGGTGTAAGGGCGTTGAGGTTCTGGAGGAATTGGGGGAACACTCTTAGGTTGATGTGGATGGCCATGTCAAGCGATATGGTCTGTAGAGTAGTACCAGTCAGTGATTGCATAAGGTGTGTTTGTTAGAGCGTGAAGTGAGTGTTTAGCTACTGGGTAGGCACGGTTCTGGTGTGTGTTTCGATGGTTGGGTTCGTAGAGGGGTGAATATTTTCTTTTTAGGTCTGCTAGGCCACGGCTGTGGTAGTGTTTAGTCTCTGTTTGTGTAGGTACCAGTGATGGTGCCGCTATTCGGGCTTAGGAGCAATTGCCAGGGTTGAATGGGGGGTCGAGAGGCAGATGCATGATCCTGGTTAAGTGACCAATCCAAAGAGTAGAATTGACTTACCTTATCCTAGAGAGCTTGATTTTCAGCACGAATGGCGATGTTCTAGGCTTCCAGGGCTTGGTACTTATCATTGCTTTCTTGCACTAATGCGGTAAGCGCTTCGATCTGGGCCACTACGTCCGACACTGCGTTTTCCGTGTGGTTGGCCATGACAGCTAGATGGATGGAAGAGAGTCGAATGGTTGGTCGCTTTGGATCATTTGATTAATAGGGCCTCACAGTGGGTGCCAAATTGTAAACGCTAAAATTTATAATTGAATTGAAGACAGAATCTTGTGATGCGAGCCACTGGCGATCTTGATGGACTTGCGGAGGATATTCCTGCGACCAAGGGGGAGCTTTAGCAATGTAGGGAAGTTGAAGTAGGCGATGGGTTTGCTAATATGAGAGCTGGAACTAGAGGTGGAAAAGCAACCCGCACGGCCCAACCTGACCTGACTCGCAGCGGGTTGCCTTTAATGGCGGGTCGGTCCTGACCCGCCCGGTAACATTGGCAGGCCGGGTTAGGCCCGCCAATGTTAGGGAATTGGCTGGCCCAACCCGGACCGCCAACCCTAACCCGTCGGGTTAGGCTGCGGGTTAGGCTGGGTTAACCCTCTTTTTGATTTTTTTTTTTTTTTGTTTTATTTGTTAAGTTTAAATGTTTAATTAACTTTTCTAATGATAATAACAATATATAAATGAATAAATGTAATTGTTTTTAATTAATTGTTAATTTCTTTTCAAATATCAAATTAAATTAAATTAAATTTTTTTTGTTAACATTCCAAATATTAATTCAATTTAATACATTAAAATTGTAATATAAGATAATAAATTTATTCATTTATTAAAAAATAAAATAAGAAATTATATAATTATTGCCTCGTTAAAAACCTCACCAAGAAACCCAGTAGGACAAAAACTTGGTAAGGAAAAAAGAGTGCAATAATTGACAATTAATTTACAATACAAAACAAAACTAATTGGGGTTCACTAGGACCTTCCCATCCGTATCATCTATATTACAAAATAAAAGATTCTATTAAAGTATCGTCGACAAATCGTATTGCTGATGGCGCGACCATTCCAATCTCGAAGACATGGGAGGACTTCAATCATTTTTTGTGAAAGTTTAGCTCCTTTCATTTAAATTCTTCCACTGTACTAAATGTTGTTCGGATGAGACGGTTGAGACAAGAACAGCAAAAACATCCAAGGCAAGTCTTGATAAACCGGAAAAAAAAACATTTATGGCTCTCTAATAGTCTAAGAGATCAATGTTGGCTCTCTGTTGTGGATCTACTGGTAACATTTCAGGGTTGCCAATATTGTTGAAGCTCATTACTCTGCGACTGCATAGAAGACAATACATTTTGTTGTTGTTGGTGGAGTCTGAGAGGAGGTTGTGCTTCGGATTCGGGTCCTTTCGGCCTATTCAGTGCACCCTAAGAGTAGAAGTCTTCATTTGTTTCTTTGATGCAGCTTCCCTGGATGTTTACCTCTTTGCGGGTTCCCATACCTGTTTCATACTGGAAATATACTTCGAAAAGTGTATTTTTTACCCTCTCTATTGATTGGCATATACTTCAGTTTGTAAAATTCACATAAATGTCAAAACCATTTTTAAACTGCTAATTTAATTCTAAGATCAAATATAGCACCTAACAATAAAGAAAAGGAATGGGTTTCCAATATTTTTTTTAAAAAATTTCCATTGCCTTATTGGTGCATTTAAAATTACATGTCTTGTTTTTTATAAATAACTCGAAAAATTTTATAATTGTATGTATTACCAATGGACTAGTAGGATAATACACTCTAGAAAGTTGTAAAGTGGATTGGTAAAAAGTTTTACGAAAAGAATGAAAATTTTAGCTATTTGTCAATCATTTTCTACCAAATAATGAGGACTCTATTATTGCTACATAATAACTCATTATATTAGCATAAGGTAAACATGAATCAGCATTAAATAAGTACTATTCATTTAACAGGCATGTCTAATGCAAAAGTTCTAGGAGACATATTTTATTTATACAAACATCTTGAAATCAGCATTTCTTTTACATTTTCTTTATTACTACTAGTATCCAAGCTAAACAATCTCTAATTCTATTAATATTTTTTTTAATGTTTTCAACCACTTTTCACAATTAAATTAATAACATGGCATGCAAAACGGTGGTGAAAAAACTTCAAATTGTTATATAAAGGATAATTACTTTGAAAATAATCTATAGCTTTACTATTAGAACTTGCATTATCTAAAGTTAAACTATCCTTTACGAACAATATCTGTAACGCCCCACTTGAGGTACGTAGTAAGTTATGATGTATTGTTGAATGTTTATTGCTTTGCTTTTATTTGGGTTGATATATTGTGAATATTGGTTGGTTGGCCCTTAGTTGAATTTTTGTAAAGTTATTTGAGAAAGATGTGAAGAAAATCCTTAAACTTTCATTAGGGGTAAAATGGTCTTTTCACTCAAAATTAGTTGAAATTGGGGAGTGAAAAGAGATAGAATTTCATAGAGAATGCATTAAAAATGAGGGCTTATGGCATTGACTAAGGGACATAGATGGAATTTCTAAGAAAGAATAAGGGCATAATGGGAAAGTGTGGTTATAAACTAAAGTGTTAAGGGTTTGAAACCCTTATTTTCTTCATTCCACCGCCACACTCCTCCCCCATTTTCTCTCAAATTTTCATTCAATCCTCCAAGGATTGTGGGGCTTTTAAGTGGTTTTTTCATAGGGCTTTGATTCTAGGTATCAAAAGGTAAGGATTCATACTCTTATCTATGATTTATTTGTGTAAAGGTTGAGTTCTTATGAAGTTTTTGCTTAGGGTTAAGAGAAGATTGGAATCCAACAAGAGTAGAGAGTTTAGGAGAGACTATCAAGTACAAGGTAAGTAAATTCCACTCAAATCAAATCAAGCTAAAATTTAGAATTCAAGTGAGTAGAGATTTCTTTTAAATATGCATATGTTGGGATTATTGAGAAATGAGAGAGATGTATGATGTATTTGCTTATTGTTGGATATATTTGAATATGAGAGTATATGTGATGATTGATGATGGGTGAAATTGGAAGAATGGAGAAATTTTGGGAGTGTGTTTGCCATGTAGGTATGTGATGCTACAAGAGAGTTTTTCTTCATTTTGGATGGTTTGAGAAATAATAGAATGATAATTGAATTAGGGTTGTTTGTGCAACAATAATGTTTGATGAAATGCCTAAGTGAAAACATGTTACCAAACTGCCCTGTCACAACCGTGAATTTCTAAGTGATATTTGGGCATCTTACGGATTGAACTGGGTTTAGACCAAAACATAAAAGTTGTAGCCCTGTCTTAAGCTTTAAAACGAGACCAAAACCGTATCAATCTGATGTGTATAACTCAAGTTATGTCTTCTTGGTGTGACTGTGCAGAATGAATATGTTGATGCAATATTGCATTTGTGCATTTCATAAGTGCATTAAGTAAGAAACTTTAAGCATGAACCATCCTTATGCATTAATTGTGCTAAGAAGTAGTTTGAGAAAGAGTAGAGAACTTTGTGAATGAGCTAATCTAAAAGTAAATAGAATGAGAAAAATCTAAGAATGGGTTGGTGCTTTGTGAACTCCACCCGGAAGTCACGAAGAGTGGGTTGGTGCTTTGTGAACTCCACCCGGGTGCCTCGGTAAGATGAGGCCTGACATTCAAGTAAGAAGAATGGAAAATAAGAGAAAGAGAGAGGAACAGAATGAGTAGAAGTCACAAGAGTGGGTGGGTGCTTTGTGATCTCCACTTAGCGTGCCTCGGTAAGATGAGGCTGTGACATACAACAGAAAGTTAATAGAAAAGAGAGCTATGTGAAAGAGAAAAAGAAAAAGAAAATAAATGAGAGGAGAAGAGTGTAAGGAAAGAATTAAGAGAAAGAGTTAGGGGATAGACGAGTAGAGGATTTACTTACTAAAAATTATTTTGTGCTCACCCCGTTGTTTACTTTTGTTGCAGGATCTAGGTGAGGACGCGGTCGAATGGGCGTTGGCAAGCGAGGAGCAATAGCTACACTGTCCACTGTTTTTTGATAACTTTTCAAATGATACCTTACTTGTATAAAGAAGATGATTATTGTATTAAAATAAAATTTGGGCCCATTTACTTTTGCTAATTAAATGCATTTTACTTTATGTATTTCTATGAGTAACCTAGTATGAAGCAGTATTACAATATATAATCTTCTAAAACTTCAAAAATTTATTATAAATTTGTTCACCATATGATCAACATCCATAATCTAAATCCTAATAAAGATTTATTTAATTTACCTTATTATCAAAATAATGACTAGTCACACAAATATAATCTTGTTTAGCTCTACCACTCTAAATATCGGCGTTAGAGCCACACTAACATTACAAGTATGTATTTATTTTTAATTCTAATTTCATTTGTTTAAACATTTATTAAATCATTTCTAGTTGCAGTTTTAGAATAACTTTTAAATCCTGGAAAAAATGAATTTTGAACAATTTTCAAAATATTTATCTTCAGCCATATTAATAGGTTGATCAGTTTGAACATATATAAAGCTAACTGTTCCTTATACATCAGAATTATACGCCAATTAGTACCCATATAGTTATTTGAGTTTGATTGCTTTCTCTATCCATGTTGATTAATATGTTTATTAGAATGCCTTTTTAATGTACTAGTACATTACCTGAATCAGCTTATAATATTTTCACAGTATTTGATCTCGCTTTCTTGACTTGAACGTCATTTCTGTCTCGTAAAACTTGTCGAAATGCGCCCAACGTCTGATGTGTGTCTGTTTCGCTTTCGACGGCAGTTGATGATCCCGCCTCAGCTGAGATGAAGTTGGATGAGCACGATGATTATGAGGACGACTTCTAGAACCACGGGAGCTGTTGGAATCGGGGGCATATTTTGAGGTGTATCGGATTCTGAGAAGGGGAAACAAGACTTTGAATCTCCTCCTGCATTTATGTTAGTAAAATCAACGGGACTAGGACTAGGATAGTAGTTTCCTTCATCATGTAATTGATGGGAGAGAAAAAATTATCCATTGTAATTGAAAAAAAAAATGATGTAGAAGAAATAAAAATTAACGAAAAAAGAGAATTGGAATAGGGAATTGGAATTTGGAAAATTGGAAATATGAATTAAAAATTGCAAAAACTAATAAAAATTAAAATACGAGCAAATTGATAACAAAGAGATTAAGAGAATAAATGAATAATTGAGAGATTAGAGATTAGAGAATATGAGAGAATTTGAGTTGTGAGAAAAATGTGAGAGTTTAGGGCCAATTTATATAAAAAAAAAAAAATTGGGAAAGAAAAATGACGAACGGCTATATTTCAAGGGTAAAGGGATAATTTGGAAAAAAAATTAAATTTTTTTTTTTCGGCCAACCCACCGGGTTGGCTGTTGTCAACCCGACAGGTTGGCCGTTATTCTATAACAGTCAACCCACCGGGTTGACAACAGCCAACCCGGTGGGTTGGCGGGTTTCTTTTGAAAGAGACAAAACAGCAACCTGCCGGGTTGCGAGTTGCCATTTTGCACCCCGGCCCGCCCAGGGGTTGCTGCCAGGTTCAACCCATTTCATTGCGGGCCGGGTTAGGGTTGACCCACCTAACCCGACCCATTTGTTCCACCTCTAGCTGGAACTTAAGGGTGAATTCTCAATGCCTAATGAGAGAGGTCAACCTCTGTTTATATAGTGAACTCAAGGGGTCCAAATCCTAATGGGACTCTGAGTCCTACTTGGCAGGTGAGTTCTCTTTTTCGGAAAGAGATTAGATTTGTTGCCTTTATTAGTTTAAGCTTTCTTCTTTGAGTGAGATACAGGATCTTGTTAAAAGAGGAGTTTGGTCAGGATTCAGATCCTTGTTATGGACTATTGTGGGCGAATGGGTCGGACCCAATTCAACTTAACTCAGGGGGTGGCCCAACTCATAGAGCAGGCAGTTCCCAATGTATTCTAAGCATCAGCTCAATCAGGATTGGGCTAAGAGTTTGGGTCATTACATATCAATGATGCCATTGGACCTCATTAAGTCCAATATGATTTTTGGCCCATACGATGTTTATTTGATTGTTTATGTTTACAATCTGACCTACATATGGATGGGTGACGTGGATCAAAATTTGACGTTTCAAAGGTTCGTCATGCTCCATTAAGTGGCTGTTATGTGCAGTCTCCTCCTGATCTTACAGCAATTCAAAGGGTTGGAGGGTGGGGTGGAGTATAAAAAGTACATAAGAAGATTTTTCAACCATGAGGCTGCATGTAAATAATCTGACAGCCGTTGCTATTGCCGTATGCAAAGAAAGCATTGAGATATTGACCCAACGAAGCTTTTGACAATTATGGAAATTCCATATTTAGTTAAACTCCCAGCATAGACTTTGACCTTGGAGGACTGCAATCCTTGTGGTATTTTCCATCAACCAGTGTGAGATCAGTAACTTGACATTTTTGTCAGCAAATTCAGGCAAAACGTGTCCATCATCAAAAGTCTTTATATGACTTCATTATGTTTCGCTAGAAAGTTTTGAGCTCGTTCTGAAGACCTTCCCGTTTATACTTCTTTCACTCTCTTTATGGACTAGGCGCCGTCTTATACTAATTCCAAGCACCAAGTTTTTGCTGCTTGAATCACAATGACAATTGATAATGAGGTTCCCCCAGTTGTAATGTTTTCCAGAGAAAGTTCATTACTATTTAAATAAATTTTGACTTCATAGTTATTCCTTTTGTTTCGATTTTCTGGTCTGATACATCTGTGAGCTCTTAATGCCATTTGACTGCTTCTGTTTGTTCCATATATAGCGCAGAAATTGGATGCGTCCATTACTGAGGATGAAGTATCTGGACAAGAATTTTCCTGGAGATGATTTTCAACAGAAAATAAACCAAAAACCAGCGTCATGCTATCAACTCCTACACGATCCACGAATCACAAGGTTCAGTAATATTATAATATGAAAAGTATTAAATTCGATAATGTTACGGAATGAGAATAAACTATAAACATATTATACATTATTTCTGATATCAACTTTGACAGGCAGGATCCACTAAATAAAAAAATAAAGAGAATAGAATCCTACCCATCTTTTACTTTCCATCTCTACCTGGTTAGAAATGGCAGTTCTGTATTGGATATCTTCCCTCCTTTGTTTGAGATTGTGACACAAAGTTTTGTCTTCGCTAGCTTACTCCTTTTTTTGCCATCCAGATAAATCTCGACAAGTTACATTATTTTTTAGGCCTTTGGCATTCTGCATTCCAACTGGCAGTTTCTGTTACACACTAGTAAACACTGATATCATTCGGCACGCGTCATAATTTCTACAAAATAAATGGACTTCAAGTCAAACGCTGTCGTTTCTTGTGATAGATAATTAACAAGATTATTATCTGTGGGCATGATGAAGATGTAATTAAGGTAACTGAATTTGGGATCCTCTTCTCTTTATGGCCACAAATTTTTTTATCACAACCCAGTAATCTAGTGGTCAATACGAAGACCTTTATTTTTCATAGTCTCAATTTCTTCTAATAAGTTAAATCATTTCGTTAATTTTCTTTTTCTTATTCCAATTGCATCAATAAAAGATAACTTCTATTCATTTTATTATCTTTCTTTGGTTGTTAATCCTATTCAAGTCTTCATGAGCGATGACCTTTCATAGAGATGATCACTGAAACTTTTATTTAACTAGTAATTTTAGAGTCATAAAAAATTAATTAAAGTGTACACAAATCAACAACAAACATCCTCGTTGTATCATTATATAGTATAATAGATACTAAATTCTTTTTTTTATATAATATGAAAGATCACACGCTTAAAGTGTGATATAATCACCCCGCACGTGTATATTAACAAAAACATTTAAAACCCAATTGGATTTTATGGATATTATTCTTTTCCGGATATTTGATTAATATAATTGTTAAAAATATAAAAACAGAGCATTTGTTTGATGTGTGTGAGGAAGTAGACAGAAGATACTCTCAATAATGAATAGTTGTGAAATTAAAAAGAGAATGGAAAGTCTTTGATAAATGAGGACCGTTGATTAAAAGTATTTCTTGAAAATAATATTAATTTATTTTGGTACCCCTCTTTATGCGCCAACAAGGAAAGGTCGTGATCACCCATCCCATCAAACTACAAAACCTTCTCATACTTTACCACGGTCCCCTCAAACAAATAATGGACAAAAATGAACGGTGAAAACTCATCTAAAAAATAGAGAGCACTGAAAGAACGTAGGAGCAAACACAGAGGAACAGATAAAAACTAAGAGAGAGACAGAGGAAGCATAAAGCAGAATGCCAGAGAATCCAAGGAAGAAGATGAACAAGTACATTTCAGTTGGTGGTTTTAATTGGATATCCTTCTTTTCTATAGGCTTGTAGCCATGGACCCATCTCCCCTCTTTTACCCATAATTCTGTATATATTTAATTTTACAGAAAACTAAAAAGAAAAAATACCATTTTGATCCGACGGTTGTTATGAACCGGTACTCCTACTGGTTGTTCGAAAAATATTATATATATCCCTGAAACAAAACAAAGGACTTTCCCAGAACGCAGTTGGTGGGTTGTTCTTCAAACTCGAAGCCGATAACATTACTTAAAGGATTATAATAAATTAATAATAATATTGTTGTTTATACTAATAACAATATTATCACCAAACGTAAGCTCAATGTTTCATTTTGTTTGCTTCCTGTTATCTTTTTCATGTTGGTTTCCTTCATCATCTGTGTTCCTTACTAAACTTTGTTATCCAATTTCTTTTGGGTTACTTCATCGTTGTCAGAGACCACTGTTCATGTGATTTGTTTTTTATTTTTATTTTTTTCCCTATCTTTTATGTGTTTGCTTGGTTTTTTGTTTGTTTGTTTGTTGCGGGTTGTTAATTTATAGTCGTGCTTTGTGGCTTGCAGCTGGAGTGGAAGAAAGGCAAAGTGAACCCATTTGTAAGCAGAATAGCAGCAAGCTTGAGGCCAAAAGCTATGCCATTGAATATAGTTCACGATAAAGATGGATTGCCCAAAATTATATTGACTGAGCCAACTGGGTCATCTGCTGAGGTCTGTTTTAGTTTCTTTTTTTTTTTTTTTTTTTTTGTGGGGGGGGTGTTGGGTTTTAGCATGAATTTCTCTGGTTTTATTTACTCTTTATTCTGGATGTAATATTACTTGTAGTTGTTGATGATATTGTTTCGATTTTGAAAGAAGGGTTTTGGGTTTGAAGGTCTGTAGATTGCTGAAATGGTTTCAGAATTTAGAAAGGGATTAGAGGTATTTCAACTAATCGGTGTTGCAAACTGGTAAAGTTGTATGAGAGACGGTTGAATTTAGGAGAGCGAAATAAAGGTTTTATTCTTTTTTCTTTTTTTTTTTTTTCTTTTTTTTTTTTTTGTGCTAAATCAAAGAATATATGTTGAGGATTAAAAGTGGCATCTTAAGAAACTCCCCTTCTTTTAGCTACATATTTGATTATTGAGCTAAAATATTGCTGTCTGAGGCTGCAACACGAGAAACTCAAGAGGGTGTATAAGGTCAAGTTGCATTTGTTTTCTATGTGATTTGGTTGCGAATACAGTTATGAAACACTTCATGATCTAGAACTTAAGTAATTTATGGAAATGTTTTTTACATTTGTCTTTCACTTTTCAATATGGTAAAATTTTCCCGTGTTCTTTTAAAATTTTGTATTAACATTGAATTGATGTAAAGTGAGAAACCTTGTTGGTCTGCTAACTAACTGTTTGACTTAAAAATGGTCTCAGGTGCTTTTGTATGGCGGGCAGGTTGTTTCTTGGAAGAATGAACGAAGAGAAGAACTGCTTTTTTTAAGCAGCAAGGTAAATTAGTTCTTGTCATATTTGTTTATAAGGAATTGATGATCTTAAAGTTAGCAGCCCTTGTACTTTAATTCTATATATCTTTTTAGTCCACAATTTCTGCAATTGGAAACTCCAGCTTCTTTTGCAGTGTTTTAAAGAGGACATAAAATGTGGCTAGGTGATGAAATCAACTTGCATTCTTCAAACAGTGAATTAGATGGATAATAAAGATCATGAGGAAACCACTTTCAATATGAGAGAAAATTAAAAGCAAAAGTCAATACTGTAATTCTTGTCATGTGCTGTCTGGCGTAGTATATGACAGTAGGAAGGAAAAATTGCGCTTCGAAGCTTAACCTACTAATATTTATTTTGTTTTCTGATTTAAAATTTCCTTGATTTTGATGATCATTTTCATGCATTTAACTCTCTTGTTGCATGGAAAATTCAGACCTTCTTTTTCATTATTCATTTTGATACTCTTGTTTCATAGAACAAATTTATTCCACTCCTCAAGCAGACCTCAGAGAAGTTTCCATTGTTTGTGAAATTTACAATAACCATAGCAATGGTTCCAAAAGAAGTTCCTTTTATAATTTATTTTAACATGGTGGCTTTATCTGTTCTGCAGGCATTTTGGAAACCACCTAAAGCCATCAGGGGAGGCATACCTGTCTGCTTTCCACAGGTTGAATACCAGTGAGCCTAACAAAAACTTTATGAGCTACCTTTTTGCAACTATGGTTCCTAATATATTACTGCCTATGCAGTTTGGAAATCTAGGTTCTCTAGAGCAACATGGATTTGCAAGGAACAGAATGTGGTCATTGGATGATGACCCTTCTCCTTTGCCTCCAGCTAACAACCAGTCATCTGTCGATCTGATATTAAAGTCCACAGAAGAGGATCTAAAGACCTGGCCACGTGGGTATGTTTGTGAATTTGAGATCAGTACCAGAGAAGAATTGATGTGGAGGGGTAACACCACTATTTGACCTATAAATCTTCTTCCTGGTTATTTTGCAGCTTTGAGTTGCGTCTTCGTATTTCTCTCAGTGCTGGCAAGTTGACTTTGATCCCTCGTGTGAGAAATGTGGACAGCAAGGCCTTTTCCTTTACATTTGCACTGCATAATTACTTATCTGTATCAGACATCAGGTTTTCCCAATAAATTCAGAAGCTACTGGTTTTGTTTGCTATGGTGATGACTTGATGTTTGTTATTATTGTCGATCGGCGTCTAGAATTGTGCTGATGTTATGATCAACTTTTAATTACACATTTCTTATCCTATCTGAGTTTGGAGAATATTTCATTCTTCTCCTTTTCAGCAGAGTTGCTTGATGATATTTAATTTGCAGTGAAGTGCGTGTCGAGGGCTTGGAGACACTTGATTACTTTGATAATCTGATGCATAAAGAAAGGTTCACAGAGCAGGCAGATGCTATTACCTTCGATGGCGAGGTACTACTTGTTTCTCTTCTTTTGCATTACATCTGATTTGGAACTTGGAATGGGAAAATGTCACCAAACACATGAGCATAAGGTTGCTGATGAACTGCAATTTGATGTTGTTTTGACATTTCTCGTCATTCTAATTTCATGTTTTGATTAGAGCAGTTAACTTTTTATGTATACAGCCCTTGCATTGACATCTTTTAATAATAACATTCTGTTTTTTACCAAGGTCAAATATGTCAAAGCATCATCATACTAGTGTAGTTAGTATAAATATGTATGCCAGACCCCTTATGGCGTTTGTATTTTCAAGCTTTTGAATTTCTCAGGACCTGTTTTTTGTTTCCTTTAGATTGACAGAGTGTATTTGAGCACCCCAACAAAGATTGCCATAATAGACCATGAAAAGAAGAGAACCTTTGAGCTGAGGAAAGATGGCATGCCAGACTCAGGTCCATGACATTTCTCTCACTAGTAATGTATCTTATTACAGTTTCTTTATATTTAAGTTCATTTCTTGTCATGTACCTGGTTTACTGAGGTTGTCCCTTAAAAATTTCGAAAACCTCGCATTGCAGTTGTATGGAATCCTTGGGACAAAAAGGCTAAAGCTCTGCCAGATATGGGGGATGAGGATTACAAAACCATGTTATGCGTGGATTCTGCTGCAATTGAAACTTCAATAATGTTGAAACCCTTTGAAGAGTGGAAGGGCCGACAAGAACTCTCTACCGTGTCATCGAGTTATTGCAGTGGGCAGTTGGATCCTCGGAGGGTTCTTCATGGCTTTCACTGAGCTCATCGATGGAGATTAGATGGAGAACTCCTTGTAATTTACATAACTTATCTTATTTAATGTAGCAATATGCATACACCCGCTAGTCCATGTATCATCTATGATGTGTTATTTAAGCCAGCTGTATGTAGTAGCTAGCAACATCATTCAAAGTATCACAGGGTTGAGCAACATAAATATTATCAGTGTTGCCTCTTTGTGATGATGAGGAATGCCGCATTTATCTGTATCGAAACATTATCGAGTGAAAGATTATCCAAAAAGAAATCTTTTAGTTCCGAGTTATATGATTTCTATATTCAACAAATGCATGATATTTGATCACAAAAACAGAAAATTTAGAATTGACGACACTTGGAATTTATTCAATAATTGCTCGGTCACAAAGTAGACTTGGATCTTATTCCCTTCAATACTAGGATCTGTTTCAGTGCAGGATTAGAAGTGAGAGCATGGACGTTCCAAATTTCTCTTTGGCCAATGGATCGTCTCCCAGGTACACGTTAATGTATGCCCTGCAGAGAAGTTCACTCTCCACCCTGCTCACCAGCTCATCCTTCACTGCATCCACCAAACAAGCATTGTCAAATTTCTATAAAGTGTAACTGGATATGTAAATTTTAAACAGTTAACATTTTCATCTTCGTATCCAACCTTTGGTTTCAAGAATGTGTCCAGGAAGACGAGAAATCTCAATTACAGAACCAGCTGGGAGCTTGATGTCATCTGAGGCCTGACCCATCACCCTAGAATCAACAAAGTAGACTCAAATTTTCGGGAAAAATCTCGCTATTTCCAAGTAAAAATATGCAGTTGAAGTGGCATGGACTGTACAGTTAATTGCTCTGGCTAGCTCATCATTCTTCTTCTCACCACTGAGTTTCTTTATGGATGCTCCAAGGCCACCATCAAAATTTTTTCTTACTGTTGACGCTTGATTTTGGACGCCAATGACTCGCATGTGGGAACGCTGAGCTGACTGAGGAGACACACGTGATGGATCCATGAGATTGAATATGGAGCTGAGATTATATATGTTGCAGAAAAATTAAATAAAAGATTGGTAAGAGGGGTTTTTATAGTGGTTCGGATGCAACAAGCGACTCCTACATCCACTGTTATTTTATTGATCTTTGACTATTTCTATAATTTTGCCCATAAAACAATAAAGATGAAAATACTTGTTTACAAAGAGAGAATGAAAATGAAGCTCAAATCTCAGCCCAGCCCCCCGCCCCCCTTCTTCGAAAAGAGAAATGCCCATTTATTCACCCAAACACTCATGTAATGAGTGTTTTGCAAGCTGCCTTGACACATGGAGACTCTCGTCCATTCATCTCTTGAAAGGAGATATAACTGGTGAGAAATATTTGGAGATATGGGTTTTGGCAGCTGGTACAAGAAGATATTAAATGAGCTGACATGGGCGTGACTTTTTAGGCATAACACTTACCATGCTCATGGGGAGGTTGAAAATCACTACCAGCCTCCCCGTCATCCCCAGATCACTATCAATAGCCACCATATACAATTCCTCTCGGGTTCGCTGGGGCTTTCCCTATCTTTGACTTGAGAACATCTTTCCGTTTCTCATTGTCCGCATACATCCCTACAGTTAGAGTTTCTATCAGTTCAAGATTCTCTTCCGTTGTTATTTGTATGCATTCCATAATATTGGAACCAAATAAATGAAATATTGATAGAAATTTCCCAAGCCATAATCTTGACTGCAATGCCCAGGACTTCTTCCTCAAACCACACAATTCAGCTGCTTCCCATCATCCAGCTTGACGGGAAAGGAAACCCCAGCTCCTCATCTTTCTCATTAGTTTCCTTGAGCAGCCTGGCTCCGTTCTCACAATTCACTTTCTCTTTTCCAAACTCTCATCAATTGAAAGCATTGAATCTTGGCATCTCATCCTCTGTTGTGGTTGTCATTCTTCAAAATGAAAAAAAAGAGATGGTGAATGTTTTTGTGCTGTGCTGGTTGGGATGCAACTCATAGCAAAGCATGAATTCATATAGGGAAGGAAGATAATAGCATTGATGACATTTTTATGTGTCTCATTCACCCACCGTCGTATCACCATTAGAAAAGAGAATTTAATAAATTAATCTCTATTCTTAACTCTGTAAATCTCCCCCTGATTTAACAAATTTTATGAAGCCAAACTGATAATTCAACAATAAAGGGAGAATTGGAGATGAATTATGAACTCATATATCAGAAGTTTTATCTAATAAAAAGAAGTGAATTCACACATATCAAGAGCAGAGCTCACATTTATGGTGTTATTGAACAGAGAGAGACCTTCTCTTCATCTTCCGTCATAGACTAGCATTGAATATTCATATTTTTTAGCTTAGCACCTCGACTAATCCTCCAGAATCCTGAATCATTCATATTTAGGATCTGTTTGATACAGCTTATTCGAATAAAGCTTATGAAGTAAGCTTTTATGAAAAATCGTTCACCTATTTGATTAAAACAATGTAAAAGAGCTTTGAAGTCTTTAATTATCAAAAAAAGACTTCATATACACAAGCATAACAATTTGATCCACTCCCGACTTTCCTGATGAGCTGTCTGATTTTTTGAGGTTTGAAACATTTGAGCTCAAGCCCGTGTTTTCTCCCCTTCCCTTGCAAACCAGTTTGTTTACTCGTAAATCTCGAGTACACTCCAAATGTACTCCAAACATGAAGAAGTAAACCATCATTAGATGAACCGGTGGTCAAAAAGCAAAAAAAGGTTACATGAGTTTTTGAGTTTTAGTCTCCCTAGGCTTAATAGGGATAACCATGAACCTTATCCAGCCAACAGTTTCAAGCTCCAGAGGATTAGTTGAGGTACGCAAAGCTAGCCTAGACACTCCCGATGATCAAAAAATAATTAAAAAAAAAAGGGAGAAGTGCATGAGGTTCTTTTTACCTTGGTGCCTGCCCCACAATCTGTCGCCACCATTGGTGAATCTGAGGATTTTGTGCAGGAGTGGTCCAAGGCAGTTGAATGCTTAGGAAAGGCTCGACGGGGATAGTTACTGGATTTTCTGCACGTAGGGGGTTTGCTTATTCCATAATCTACGGACACTTCTCTAAGAAAGTCCTTACCAGTTATTTGCCGGTATTGAGATTATAGGATTCTATACTGGTCAAATATTGCTTTTATTATTTATTGTATAGAAATTAAACTGAAGCTGGTTCTAAGCAGAACCTGTGAATAAAATTAAAAATAATTGCCAGCCCCAAAGTCCAAGACTCCGATCCAATTCATATTCCAAACATAGGCCCTAGAATCGATTTCAGTTTTAGAAGCATCAAGATGCCAGTTTATCTGTGAGGAAGTCATTTGGAACTAAATGTCAAGTGAAGGGCAATTTCAAGGCGTGAGGTTGATTGTGCCTGAAACAAAAACTTGACATACAGCTCCATCCATAACTGAGGCAAGGAAACAAAATTAATTTTCATTAATAATGTTTAAGAAATATAGGGTTATTTTGTTTTATTGTTTATTAAGGGTAGAATAGTCTTTCAGTTTCCTTTGTTTAGCCTATTATAGTCTCTTTGTATTTAGGTTAAATTATTCTTTTGTATTCAATTGCATTGTGCAGTATCAATAAAACCCGAGCCTCCTCTTTTTCTTATTTCTTTGGATTGTTTACATGGTATCTGAACAGGTTCATGGGACGAGGCTAATCTTAAACACAGCTTACGTGGATCCAACTGGTATTTCGTCCTCCTTTTTTTTTTGGAGTGACCGTACAATTTCGAGAGGGTATTCGTTCAGTTTCTACAATTTAGTATTTCATTTCCTTCTTTTGCATTCTGCTTTTCTTTGTTTTTTTATTTGGCTACTGAAAGAGACAATTCGCTTCAGTTTGTAAGTGTGAGGTTAGATGAAAATTATTCGTATTGGAGTTATGTGATGAGAAATTCTCTTAAGGGTAGAAAGATGTGGGGATATGTTGTGGAACTTCTGTGAAACCTAGGAATACTGATGAGGGTTATACTGCTTTATAGATGCCTGGGAAGCAAACAATGCAAAAATTATCACTTGGATTAACAATTCTGTTAAGCATTGCATAGGTCACAGTTGGCGAAGTATGAACAGCAAATGAGGTTAGGATCATCTGCAAAAGTTATTTACTCAATCAAATTTTGCAAAGCAGTATCATGGAGAATGACATACGAGCTCTTCAGCAGAAATATGATTATTCATGGTTTTATCTGCTATGACAATCTTTGGATCAATTGGCTCTTACAGAATCTGCAAAATTAAAGGCATGGTGCCTATATTGCTCGTAGAGAGCAACAATGTTGGTATAGTTTTTAACGGCACTTCATAGTATTTGAAGGACTTAGAGGTTCAATTTTGCATCGTTCTCCCCTTCCTTCATTGACTCAGTTGTTATGAGTTATTGGCTGAAGAATACGTCTTAAGTCTTATTCTGAAAGGGATTCTTTCTACTTCTATCCTTCTGTGTTGCAGTACCTTCTAAGCCACTCTTTAATAATCAAAATAAGCCTTACACAAGGTTGCCTTCGACGAGTGCAGTTTCTGTAAGCAAAAAGGTCATTAAAAGACTCAGTGTCCTAAGTTGAGACAGCGAATCAATCGCAGCAGCAATCTCAAGTTTGGAACTGGCAACCAGTCACAATCTATGCTTATAGACCACCCAGGGTTACAAACCACCACAGTCTAATACTACTCAGTGAGTTTATCAGGTCCTTTCACCGATCCTAGTACTCTAGCTGAGCAATTTTAGAAGTTTCTCTCCTTATAGCTGTTGTGGATTTTCGTAAATATATGAAATCGTGCAAGCAATAAAGTGTATAAATACGAATATCGAACCCAAGGAAATTGCTATTATCAATTACCAAATAAACTATCCTATTCTATTTGATCAATCCAATTTTATCAAGGAAACCCTAAATTAAATAAAATTACAATTGAAATTAAAAGAGAACAATTAAAATAAACTTTTGGGTAAAAACAAGATGACTAACCTAGGCATAGACTTCACACCAATTCCTATTCATATGCATCGATCTCTCATGCTAATTTGATTAAGCCTTTCCTACAGGTCAAACTCCTAAATTTCCAATAACTTTCTCTCGAACAATTACAATTAACCCCTAATTACTAATCCGAATTATCTCTAATCAATTTAAGCAATTGGGGATCATTACGCTCTATGGAGTTTACCAAAACCTCACAAGTCGTAGTAACCTCTCTAGCGTTCGCTCAACCTATGGTTTGATACCGTAGACCAACTAAGTATCATCTCTCGATTTCAACTTAGTCCATTAGTTCATTCAATTCTTGGGCCCTTAAGAATCAAAAGCATTAGGAAAAATAGTAAAACTTAGGGAGAATTCTTAATAAACATTAACAATCAAAGATCAATACATATTTAAGAGATTGGGCTACATCTTAGCCCTAGAGAATAAATTTAGTTCATAATAAACATGAAAGAAACAATCATCTTTATTAAAACATTCATCATGAGTTTACAAGAAAAGAACAAGGAAAACTTTTCTATATTGTGAATCAAAGCTCGAGAACTTCTGTTACTTCTCTTCTCTGTAGATTTTTCTCCCTTCTTCTCACCCAAGAATCCCCAAATAATGCTAAAAGACTTCTATTTATATCCCACAAGGGTTAGGGTTTTGTTTTTCCTTAATTTGATTTGATTTAGAACCCTTAACCCTATTCTCCTACCTAAAATGGATAACAAGTTAGTAAATTCGTGACTGTGCCACGGCACTGTGCTATAGTACAGTAGCTACTGGAAAAAGTGTGTCGCGGCACAGTAGCTGCTACCCTTCTTCCCGTATCATTCCACTATTCTTCAGATATGGTGTTATTTTGAACTGATAATGATGAAATTTGGAAAAGTGGTAAACATATGAAATGTAGCCCTTTGAATCAGCTTTCCAACGGTCCAAGAATTGTTATAATCCGAGTTCTATCGCTCAAGATATTATCAAAATACCAAGACATGCTCAAGCTGGAACGTAATCTAGAACTTCTCTTTATTTCAACTTCCATAACTTCTTCAATTCAACTCCGATTCTTGATCCGTTTTTTTTCCACTCATCACTCATTCTGTTTTCAACATGATTCTTCATCCGAGCATAACATTTAAGCACTAGTAACCTAAAAAAAAACTCAAAAACACCCGCGATCCTGTAAAAGGCAATTATGAAAATATTAAGCAACTTTACTAAATTAAGCCTAATTTCCCATATTAATCCCCAAAAATCACTCACTAAATGTGTATTTTCAAGCTATTATCAACAGCCACAAGCTACGTTTGCTTCGTCTTCCGTAGGTTAGTTCCCTCATAGTTCTTCAGGTATGCCACATTCTGTATAGATCTTGGTTCTGGTGCTTCACATCATATGTCTCCAGATTCTTCATCTTTTGCTTTTGTGTCTCCTTCGCTTCTATTCCTGTCATGACTGTTGATGGCACTCCTATGCCTTTAGTAAGTGTTGGTTCTATCGTCACACCTCACTTGTCTCTCCCTAATGTTTATCATTCCAACTTACATTAAATCTTGCTCCTGTTGGTCAGTTATGTGATTCTGGTAATTTGTCACCTTTTCCTCTTCTTCTTGTTATGTGTAAGCACTACAAGAAAACTGGCATTCTGGCTCTAGCAAAATTAGACGCAGAAGTCACATTAGACGCTAAGCCATTTTTAGAGTCTAAATTCAGTTGTCGCCCCCTTAGTTGCAGTAGGCTGGTCACAGATTCATAGCGCATCTATTTATGGTTTAGACGCAAAAAGTTTTTTTTTTTGTGACTATCAAAATAGTCGGTAAATGCTGTTCAAAATAGTCCCCCACTTAGACGCTAAAGTTGAAGGGTAATTTGGTAAAATTGTATAGCGACTAATCAATTAGTTGTAAAATGTCAGTTTTAGTGTCTAATAATTTGTCGCGAATCCCACACAATTGACGTCAAAGGCATAAGGGTAATTTCGTAAAAGGCTTTCGCAACTATTTTATTAGTCGACGAATGTATCTTTTTGTGACTAAAATTTAGTGGCTAATTGTAACTCTTTTAGATGCTGAATGTAGAATCCAAACGGTTTTCGTAACTATTTATTAGTGGTCGAATGTATCTTTTGGTGACCAAAATTTAGTAGTTAATTATAGTAATTTTAGATGCTGAATGTGGAATCCAATAGGTTTTCGCGACTCTTTTATTAGTGGCCGAATGTATCTTTTGGTAACCAAAATTTAGTAGTTAATTATAGTCATTTTAGACGCTGAATGTAAAATCCAATAAGTTTTTGTGACTATTTTATTAGTGGCCAAATGTATCTTTTAGTGATAAAAATTAGGTGGTTAATTGTTATCATTTTAGACGGTAAATGTGAAATCCAAAATGTTATCGCGACTATTTTTTAGACGCTGAATATGGAATCAATTATACTAAATTACTTTTTGCTACTAAAACATTAGTTGCAGAATGTGTTTTTTTAGAGCATTTCATATTGACCTCCAACGGAATGCAATTATGCTAAATGACTTTTTGCTACTAAAAAATTAGTTGCAAAATGTGTTTTTTTTTAGAGCATTTCGTATTGACCTACATTATACTTCAACATGAACAAAAAATGACACAATATAAAAATCTGATCACTAAATCAAAATCATATTTTCATACATATATATATATAGTCCATACATGGATTTTTATGCATGATGAGCAATAAAAATCCAAAATACACTATCACAGTGCATAAAAAGAACAGCATGCACCCACATTTTCCTTTCTCTACCTATCTATCTGTGCATAACTACAAAAAAATGCCCACCCATGTACACATCTAACACATATATGCAAACAATGCTAAAAAGATGGTTCTACCCCCATGTCAAAATATTTTTGTCCATACAACACAAAAATAACCATCAATACCGTTAGCATGTCAAGTGTCACCAGTTTCGGTATTTGAAATAGCTGTAGCTGATGAGGACGAGTCTTCATCAGTTCGAGAAGGCAAGTGCTGTCCAGTTGGAGCTTTATCATATTTCTCTAGCTCAAGGGCTATAGTTAGCTGCTTCATCATCTCTAACAGGACCAATTGTTGGTGTTAAGGCTTTTTATTTTCTCTTTTTGTTGATCAAATAAGATTAGTGGTCCTCCAACTGTTTAATCTTACTTTCTTGTTGTTGCACAATGCACCTTAACTCAGCTTCCCGCTGCAGTGGATTGATGCTCAATCTGTGAAAATGCAAAATTCTTGTTAAATCCGGAAGCTTTACCCAGAACTTCCTCACATATCTCAGCTTTGTTTCTCACTTTCCCCTGCTTGTGTTTCCTCTTGCAGCTCTATCATTTTTTCCTACCATCAATTGAATGCATAATCAATAAGTCCAACCACAAACTAAATAGCAACATAAAAGAATACTACAGCAGCAACAAAAATAAGTTCTGATGGAGTAGAGAAGCAAGTATCTCAAACATTATCAATCTAATACTAAAAGGAAATTTCTGATATAAAGTTTTTCTTATACACATATAAGCAACAGATTTACATTCACAGATCCATGCATAAACATGCTAAGTAATTGGAAAGATAAGGCTGTTGCATTTTCTCTAACACATAATTTTGCAAGAGGCTATGAATAAGAAGGCAACAACAGGGCAATAAATGAATGAAAATTGCTTTTGATTGATCCCCATGTTCCTGCTACCTAGTTTTAAAGTCCTTTAAAGTGCTTAGTTCCTGAATTTATCACCCATATCCAAATGATTAACAAACTAACTGAAGTTGTTTGCAGCAAGCACCTTTGCCCAATCAGCATAAATGTAGCATTCAAACTAACAATACTTTAATCACACACTTCCCAAATACTACCTCAAGAAGCACTATTGGTAAAGCATACATGAAATTTAAAAATAATAAGAAACAAAAGAAATCTGGAAATCACATTTCTTGCCCTGAAATCTTATAGATATAACCCCTTATAAATGCAATAAATAAATGCAGGTTGTGAAGTGCAGAATTGCAGTTTGTGCAGGGTGTTAAGCTGTTGATTGATATGTTTTTGTAGAAATGCAGTTTGTGAAGTGCGTTTTTTTTTTGTTAATGAATGTAGTTTTTTTCTACAGAAATGCAATTTGTGCAGTGTGTGAAGCTGTTAATTGACTTCAATTTTTTGTAGAAATGCAGTTTGTGCAGTGTGTGAAGCTAATTTGTGCAGTGTATGGAGCAGTTGATTGACTGCAGTTTTTGTGAAACATTTTGATGCAATTTTTTGTGAAGAAATGCAGTTTGTGCAGTGAGTAGAGCAGTCAATTGACTGCAGTTTTTGTGAAGAAATGCAGCTTTGTGAATTGTGTGAAGCTGATTTGTGCATTGTGTGGAGCAGTTGATTGACTGCAGTTTTTGTGAAACTTTTGTTGCAGTTTTTTGTGAAGAATGCAGTAAAATTATCAGCATCAACAAAAACCATAAACTAATTTTACGCTATTAAACAGAAAGAATGGCAATTGATCATATCACAAGTCCAAGCACGCGGCATTAAAAAAATAAAAAGTCACATCTTTAACTTTGATACGATATTTGCATCAAACCTTCCAAGTGTTTCTACATCTCATTTTAAGATATTAGACCAAATCTAAACATATTCAGGTCCTTAACAAATTAGACTGTGATTAACATGCACCATCAACATGAATTAAAAGAAAAAAAAACTATTATTATATACTTTCCTTTTAGGTAGGATTTGACTCCATTTTACTTGCCCCTGCAAGATATTGGCATCGCCAACTTCAAACTTGTGCGCTCTATTGGCAAAGGATCTAGTCCACCAATTGTTAGGGATTATTTATCTATGATTCATCGATTTAATGGAAATCTCTATACAGTCATAAAGTAGATTGAACAGAATATACTTCATAGCATCACAATCACAATTATGAAGAAGTTTCCAATCTTCATAAATAAACATTGCAAACACATAAGAAATTGATATTTGCCTTGCACAGATTAAATGAAAACATAGGACTAGCTACAATTGAACATGTCTATCTATATAGGGGGAGAGTGACCGAAGTGCTCACAGTTAGGAATTCGCAAGGAAGAAACTTGTACTGATTAGTGTCATCCGAAGTGGTCTCATCCACCTAGGATCACAACACATTCATAAAGAAAGTGTTATTCATAGAAGGTTGGCAATCTCCCCGTCCCATTCCACTTCTTTGCACACACTATCTGCACCCAAAATCAAAACAAACAACAAGAACGACATCAATCTTCAAAATCAAGATTGACCCAGTTGCTAAAAGTAGTAATTTAATCCTTCAACTTCTTATCAAAAATAACAATATGCAGTAGCAATTAAACACACAATCTTCACTTCTATCATCACACCACAGACTTCAATCTTCTTATCAAACACACAACAACTCTAAGTGAACAAAGAAAGGACGCGTATAATAAACGAAAATCAATGCAATGTCAATAAACGAAAATACATTAGTTCTAAAAATTTGAAATCAGATTCAATATTACCATGTGAGAGAACTAAAGAATCAAAAATTGTACTTACAGGAGGTTAGGGACTGCCTCGTATTGGATGAATGAAGGAAGCCAAGAAGATCAATTAAAGATGAAGATGCGTGGAGAAGAGATGAAGTCAGGTTCTGCAGTTCAGAAATTCGGCCAACAGAGATTAAGATGAAAAAGCGTTAGATCGAAGAGATGAAGATGCGTGGGGAAAAGATGAAGTCAGGTTCTGTAGTTGGAAATTCAGGCAACAGCGACGGCAAACATGCATTCAGAAGAGATATGAAATTTGGGTTATGCCTTTGGAAATTTGGGGAAAAGCTAGGGCAAACATGCGTGGAGAAGAGATGAAATTGACAAAAATGCTTGCTTTATATAGGTTAGGGTATTCTGTAAATAACTTGAAAACCTAGGGTTCTAATTAGTTATTAATTTTGAAATATAATTCTATTATGCAAAAAGTCAATTTGTAACTAAAAATTTAGTCAGTAAAGAATTAATGTTTAGTTGCCTATAATTTAGGTCTGGCGGAACAAATAATTTGGAGGGAATATGAATTTTTAAGTTAAATTAGCAACTAAATCAATTTAGTTGCTGTATATACTTTAGGCCCCTTGTAATTACTGTCCAAATATGGGATATTTTGGTAATTTCATTTTTCTACAACTAATCATAATAGTTACTAATAAATCCCTAATTATTCGCAACTAATTTAGCCACTAAGGGGTAGTTGCAAAAAAGTGTTTTTTGTAACCAAAAATGTAGATGCAAAATATAATATTTTGATGTAAATTATCAAATTTTGGAGGGAAAAATTATCCGAAAAAAATTGCAACAAATTTATTAGTCACTAAAGCAACCAGTTCTGTACTAACAAATAGTCGCAAAAAATAACTTAGATGCAAGTTGGAACTGTGGGCCCCAAAATGTAATCCTCCTTGCTCGACTAATGTCAATTTAGTTGGTAAATGTAGCCTTTTTGCAACTAATTCTGTTAGTTTCTAAAAAATTGGTTGCAAAATGTCAGTTTCTTGCAGTGAAATCTGCAGTCTCGGAAGCTGATTGGGACAGGCCGTAGGAAAAGGGGACTATATATTTTGGATGAGCTAAAAGTGTCAGTTGCTGCTGCTATTAGTGTTGATGCTGCGGCTGTAGTGTTGATTTGTCTTCTTTTCGTTTAAATCCTTCTTCTTCTAGTTTTATTTATGGCATTCTCATCTAGGTCATGTTTCGTCTTCTCGTTTTAGACTTTTGGCATCCACAGGGGCTTTAGGAAATTGCAAACTGTGTATATTTCTGATTGTAGTGGGAAAACTGGCAAAATTTTCAGCTTTATCTTTAATCGAAGTATTTCTGTTTCTTCTTCTCCATTTGATTTGATTCATTCTGATGTATGGGGACCTTTCCTATTGCCACAAAGGAGGGTCTTGATATATGTTTCCTTTATTGATATCATACTCGTTATTGTCGGGTTTATTTAATGAAACATCATTCTGAATTCTTTGAGATATACACAGCCTTGCGAGCTCTTTCAAAACTCAACATTCTGCTGTTATCAATGTTTTAAATGTTTTGTGGGGAATACACTTCTAATAAATTTTGTGAGTTGCTTGCCTTAGATGGAACTGTTACCAACCTCGTGTACAGATACTCCTGAGCAAAAGAGTGGTACTGAAAGAAAACATAGGCATATTGTTGAAACTGCTCGTTCTCTCTTGTTGTCTGCTTCTGTTCCTAGTGTATTTTGGGGTGAAGCTGTTCTTACTGTTGTAAGTTTGATTAATACAATTCCCTCTTCTCATATTTCAGGTTTTTCTCCTTTCGAAAAGTTGTATGGGTATGCCCCTGATTATTCTTTCTTTAGAGTTTTTGGTTGTACTTGTTTCATTCTTCGTCCTCATGTAGAACACAGCAAGTTGTCTCTCGATCTGCTATTTGTGTCTTTCTTGGTTATGGTGAAGGTCAAAAGAGGTATCGTTGTTTTGATCCAATAACTCAGAAACTTTATATGTCTCGTCATGTTGTTTTTCTTGAGCATATACCTTTCTTTTCTATTCCATCCACTACTCATAACTTGACTAGATCTGACCTTATTTGTATAGATCCTTTTTCTGAGGATTCTGATAGTTTGTCATCTCATGTTCCTAGTACTTCAAATACCCCTTCTCATGTTCATACCCTGTTACCTTTACATTATACTTGACCAATTTGTACTGATCATTCTGCAGGTACTGACACTTTACTCTCTAGCACACTTGAAGCTCCCTCTTCTCCTATGGTCCCTCAAGCTCCATCTGAGATTGTGGATCCACCTCTACGTCAATCCATACGCATTCGTAAGTCCACAAAGTTACTAGATTTTGCTTATTCTTGTTATTCTTCATCCTTTGCTTCCTTTTTAGCTTCTATTCATTGTTTCTATGAGCCATTTTCCTATAAAGAGGCAATTCTTGATCCTCTTTGGCAGCAAGCTATAGATGAGGAACTTTCTGCTTCGCATAAGATAGGTACTTGGGATTTGGTTCCTCTACCTCCTGGTAAGAGTGTTGTTGGTTGTTGTTGGGTGTATAAGATCAAGACTAATTCTGATGGATCTGTTGAGCGATACAAAGCTAGGTTGGTTCCAAAAGGGTACTCTCAATAGTATGTATGGATTATGAGGAGACGTTTGCTCTTGTTGCAAAAATGACTACTATTCGTACTCTTATTGCAGTAGCTTCGGTTCGTCAGTGTCATATCTCTCAACTTGATGTTAAAAATGCCTTCTTGAATGGAGATCATCAAGAAGAAGTTTATATGGCGCCCCTTCCTGGTGTTTCACATGATTCTGGGTATGTTTGCAAGCTCAAGAAAGTGTTATATGGTCTTAAATAAGCACCTCGTGCTTGGTTTGAGAAATTTTCTGTTGTGATCTCTTCCCTTGGATTTGCTTCTAGTAGTCATGATTCTCCTCTTTTTGTTAAGTGTACTGATGCAGATCGTATCATTCTGTCTTTATATGTTGATGATATGATTATTACTGGTGATGACATTGATGGTATTTCAGTTTTGAAGACAAAGTTAGCTAGACAGTTTGAAATGAAGGATTTGGGTTCTCTACGATATTTCTTAGGTATTGAGGTAGCCTACTCACCTAGAGGTTATCTTCTTTCTCAGTCGAAATATATTGCAGATATTCTTGAGCAGGCTAGACTTACTGATAATAAGACTGTAGATACTCTGATTGAGGTTAACGCAAAGTATTCTTCTTCTGATGGTTTACCTTTGTCAAATCCTACTTTATATCGTACTATTGTTGGGAGCTTGGTATATCTCACTATTACTCATCCAAATATTGCATATGTTGTTCATGTTGTTAGTCAGTTTGTTGCTTCTCCTACTACAGTTCATTGGGCAACTGTTCTTCGTATTTTACTATTTTGTGGTATCTTCAGGGTAGAGTCTTTCAGAGTCTTTTACTTCCATCCACCTCTTCCTTGGAGCTGCGTGCATACTCTGATGCTGATCATGGCAATGATCCTACATATTGCAAGTCTGTTATTGGTTTATGTATCTTTTTGGGTGATTCTCTTATTTCTTGGAAGAGCAAGAAACAATCTATTGTTTCTCAATCTTCAACCGAAGCAGAATATCGTGCTATGGCATCTACTACCAAAAAGATTGTTTGGTTACATTGGTTACTTGCAGATATGGGAGTTTCTCTTTCTCATCCCACTCCTATGTATTGTGACAACCAGAGTTCTATTCAGATTGCTCACAACTCGGTTTTTCATGAACGAACTAAGCACATTGAGATCGATTGTCACCTTACTCGTCATCATCACAAGCATGGCACCATTACCTTACCCTTTGTTTCTTCTTCTTTGCAGATTGCAGATTTCTTTACCAAGTCGCATTCTATTTCCCGTTTTCATTTTCTAGTTGGCAAACTCTCGATGCTTGTAGCTGCCGCATCATGAGTTTGAGGGGAGATGTTACGAACTATATGGTTATTTTTGTTTTATTGTTTATTAAGGGTAGAATAGTCTTTTTAGTTTCCTTTGTTTAGCCTATATATAGTCTCTTTGTATTTAGGTTAAATCATTCTTTTGTATTCAATTGCATTGTGCAGTATCAATGAAACCCTAGTCTCCTCTTTTTCTTATTTCTTTGGATTGTTTAACAAAATGGACTATTGGGCTAACAAGACAACTGAGATAAACCATATGAAGGTGTTCTTTTGAAATGCTTCCAATTTAATCAACAGCTAGCTTTGAAATGGTATCGAATTCTTTTTCAATGGATACTTATAAAAGAACTAGATAAGAAGCCACTTGTAGTATTCCAACAGGCAACAGCAGCAAACTAAGCAAAAAGATTACAAAAGCTTTAACATCGATCTTTAGATTTATTTATTAGTAATTCATTCCTAATTATTAGTATATCTAACAAACTGATAAGAAAATTGGTAAGAAAAATCATAACCACCTGTGATAATGCTTCTCACAGTGTTCTGCAGTCTATACAACAATGAAGCCATCCCATATCTGTAAATCTGCACAAAGAAAAAGAAAGATTACAAGCTGTTAATATTCACCTAAAATTCTCCAACATACAGATTCTCAATACAAACACGGACCATAAATACGATTTTTACCTACACACAAGGCCTCGGTACACAAACAAACAGAGCCTAATGGCGCGAAAATGCTGAGAGCGACTCAATAAATATAACAACCCGCCTGGTCAAGCACTCATTGCTAGGTCTAGCTCTGATACCATGATAGAATTTGAGATGGGTCTGACTCTCACCCAATAAGGTCTTGTCGAATGAGAGGATTACCCTCTCCTATAAACCAGTTGGCTTGAGCATGTCTCGTCAGTGTGGAACTCCAACAGGCTTCCCTTAGGCTAATGCTATTAATAGAATCCCCTGAGGTTTTTTAAAATGACAAAAATTGTAGGTTTTATTTTTTAATGACTGAGGTATCCAGGCCAACTTACGCACATCCCAACTAATCCTCCAAGACCCTGGAACTACCGGTTAGGTACAAGCTCCAGTAGACACCCCTATTAGTAACCGTGGGGACTCAAACTTGGGAGATCATATTGAATCATTCTCTTGCTCTTTTACCCCTAAGGAGACTCAAACTTGGGAGACCATGTTAAATCTTCCTCTTGCTCTTTTATCATCAAGGGGACTCAAACTTGGGAGACCATGTTAGATCCTCTTTTGCTCTTTTACCATTAGGTCACCCAGTGGTGGTTAAATTAACACAAAAATTGTAGTTCAATTATCACAAATGTTTTCTTTTGTTTTTTTCGTCCCATTTTCTTTTTATAGAAATCAACAATTAAATATAAAATATTAGTAAAAGATGAGAAAAGTAAGTGTTGCAGAAAACATAAAATTACTATGAACGCAAAGAAAATAAAATATAAAGGGACTGCAACCTCCCAATCTCAATGGATAAAGAAAATATATTTTCGATCTACAATTTCTGTAAGTGGAAACCGTTATAAAAATTAAAACATTAATTCTAATTCGCTCAAATCTCAATGTGAATAGAATTAAATTAAAAACAACATCCCAAAAAGATCAACACTTAAACTATAGAATATTGAATTAATAGTAAAGGGTTATAGACAAACCTATTTGTTTCATGATTCTTGATCTTTGGATTTCTTAGAAGAGCAACGACTGTTTTTCCCAAAAGGCAAAAAGCGTAAGTCTTCCTTTCCAATTTCTCAACCTAATGAAAACTTCCAAAATGGGTTTCAGTTATCTTATATAGTTTGGAAAAGAGACATAGTCAATTTAATAATAGTTTATTGGGCCCTCCCATTAAATGCCTAATAAACCCTAAGGCTCATACTTTGTTGTCAGTCCAAATTAATCCATTGGTATAGCAGTGAACTATTAATTTACCCAGTTTTAATCAAAACTAACATATAATTAATGTTAGCCCACAATTAGGAATTTTTTCTAACATTCTCCCCCTTGGGCAACATTAATTATTTTATTATAAGAAAAGAAAAGAAAACAATTTTGACTCCCGAATAAATATAATTTTTAACTTTAAAGTGGCCACTATTTTAAGAAAACAACATAGTCCAGAGATAACACTTCAACCAACAATCCAGTCAATATGATAATCAATGATGAACCAAGGCAATCTTTACATCTTAAAACGACATAAGATCAATCCATAAGATCAATCCATGATTACAATTACTAAAAATCAAATCACATGGATCAGTAATCTGCTAGTGTGGCAAGGATAGCACCTCAACAAGTGATCAAAACCTCTGTTTTAAAAATCAGACCGGACCGGCCAGACGTGGCAGCTTTTCCGATCCAGTTCAGGTCTTAGGGGGGTTTTGCAATATTTCAAAATTATAATTTTATAAGGGTGTTTTGGAGATATGTCAAAAGTTTAGGGATTAATTGGTAATTTTTTTGGGCATTTTTAAAATAAATAAAAAAATTTAGGGACTAATTTGAACTTTTTTAGGGGAATTTTTGTAATATATTAAACTTTAAGGGATTAATATGTCATTTTTTAAAATAAAATTGTCGCTGACATCATCAGTCCAACCGGTTAACCCTTGACTTGGGCAGCAGAACGAGTTGCCTTCCAGTCCAGGTTTTAAAACAATGATCAAAACATGTGCTATTACTCTATCAGTCCTAATTAAGAACTCTCTTTAATCTTTATGCTTTAAAGAACAACAAGAGATGTCTCATAGCTTCCAACGAAGCTACACAGCTTCCAATGAAACCAATATGTTTCAGTCAATAATACTGCAATTTCCATATATGAAACATATCCTTATAACTGTTATTCTCAAGAGAAACCTTATTTTTGAGACACAGTGTTGTATATTAACAATTTATATGTGCATATATATATACAATGATCATGCCAAAAAATATATATATATACGCTAACTCATCATAAATAGTATAGCATAAAATCAACAGCCATACATCAATAACTCCCACTAACCCAAAGTATCAAAAGACTCTAAAATACCCATATTTTCAACATGACCTTTAAAAGAAATGGGTCTAAGTCCTTTGGTTATTGGGTCAGCCAACATACTATCAATACTAATGTATTGTTCAACAATGTCTCCCTTTTTAACCAGGTCCCTAACTGTAAAATACTTTATCTCCATATGCTTTGACTTGCTACTGATTTTATTATTCTTGGAGAAGAACACAACTGCATTATTGTCACAGTAGATCGTTAGTGGCCTAGAGATGGAATCAACCACACCTAGATTAGTAATGTAATTCTTCAACCATATAGCCTAAGTAGCTACCCCATGACATGTAATGAATTCTGCATACATCGTTGAAGAGGCTATCAAAGTCTGCTTAACATTTTTTCCACGATATGGCCCCACCTGCGAGCAAGAAAATGTATCCTGAATCAGAATATCCAACTACTTCAAGATTTTCAGCCCTTTTGTATACAAGCATGAACTCTTTCGTCCTTTGCAAGTATCTCATAACTTGCTTGGCCGCAACCCAATGATCAGAACTCGGATTCAAAAGATAACGACCAAGGACATTTATAGCAAAAGCTATGTCTAATCTCATGCATACTTGTGCATACATCAAGCTCCCAATGGCACTAGCATAAGGAATATTCTACATAGATGCCCTTTCCAAATCACTCTTAGGACATTGCTTGATGCTGAACTTGTCTCCTTTCACCACAGGTACATCTCTAGGCTTGCAATTTCACATGTTGAATCTCTTCAACACACGCTCAATATAAGCCTTTTGAGATAACCCAAGCAACCCACGAGTTCTATCATGGTAAATCTCAATAACAATAACAAAAGAAGCATCTCCAAGATCTTTCATGTCAAAAGCTTTAGACAAGATCTGTTTTGCCTCATGCAGTAGATTAAAATCATTTTTGGCTAGTAAGATGTCATCGACATAAGAACCAGAAATACAAACTTACTCCCACTAATCTTCATATACACACATTGATCAAACTTATCCTCAGTGAAACCATATGAAGTCACAACTTCATCAAACTTGAGATGCCACTACCTAGAAGTTAAACCATAGATTGACTTCTTTAACTTCCATACCATGTGTTGCTTATTTTCGGCTACAAAACCATCTAGTTGCATCATGTAAACTTCCTCATAAAGATTTCCATTCAGAAAGGTTGTTTTGACATCCATTTGATGTAGTTCCAAATCAAAATAAGCTACTAAGGCCATTATAATTCTGAATGAATCTTTAGTAGACACAGGAAAGAATGTCTCATTGAAATCGATACCCTCTCTCTGGGTGAAACCCTTAGCAACCAATCTAGCCTTGAACCTATCAATTATTCCCTTAGAGTCTCTCTTTGTCTTGTAAACCCATTTACAACCTATGGGTTTAAAACCATCTAGCAACTCCAGAAGATCCCATACTTCATTGTCTACCATTGACTTCATTTCTTCTCTCATTGCAACAAACCATTTATCGGATTGTTGACCTGAGAGAGCTTCATTATAGCTTGTTGGATCGACACACCAATGTCATATTCTGCCTCACCAAGATAGACATAATAATCATCAGAAATAGCATAACATCTTTCTCTGGTTGATCTCCTAAGAGGAATCTCAATAACTAGTTCATCAGCAATATTATCTGTTATAGGTAATTCCTCTACAACAGGATCTACAATAGGTTCTTCAGCATCAACTTCATTTTGCACAGTCTCATGTTCTGTAAGAATCTCTAGAACCTGTTGATTCTCCACTAAAACAAGTTCTGAAAACATACCATCATGCCCAATAGATAAGGGAACAATACTTGATGAGCCTGCTTCACAATTCTCCAAGGGTTGAGTACTGCTACCCTCAGCTACATCAAGTTGCAAGAACTTGGTAGTCATAGATTCAACCACCCTGGTACCCCGAGAATAGCAATAAAACTTGTATCCTTTAGAATGCTCAGGATAACCAATGAAATAGGCTCGAATGGTCCTAGGATCCAACTTCTTCTCAATGGGATTATAAATCCTCACTTCAGTTGGGCAACCCCAAACTCAAAAGTGTCTCAGGCTAGGCTTTCTTCTTGTCTAGAGTTCAAATGGAGTCTTTGGCACAGATTTACTAGGAACCCTATCTAAGATGTATAATGCAATCTTAATTGCTTCACCCCATAAAAACTCAAGGAAATTTGAACTCCTCATCATTTCTTTAATAGTGCGATTGCGTCTCTCAGCTACACCATTCTACTCAGGATTCCCAGGCATTGTGTATTGAGGAACAATACCACAATCTGGTAAAAACTTAACAAAAGACCCCATCTGCTGTCCTATCTCACCATATTTGCCATAATACTCCCCACCTCGATCAAACCTAACCACTTTGATGACTTTTCCCATTTGTTTTTCTACTTCAGTCTTGAAAATTTTGAATTTTTCAAGAGCATTAGACTTCTCTTTAATCAGAAAAACATAAACATATCGAGAAAAATCATCAATGAAGGTAATGAAGTATCTATTGCCACATAAGGTGGACGAGTAGGGTCCACTAATATCTGTGTGGATGATCTCAAGAAGACCTTGACTCCGAGTTGAACTTTTCTTCTTAGACTTGGTCAAGTTACCTCTGATACAGTCAACACACGTTCCAAGATCTTCATAATCTCCAAGATCTTCTTTCATCAGCCTATTAACTCTTTCTCTAGAAATATGTCCCAACCTTTTATGCCATAACAATAAAGATCTTTCTTTAATCAAAGATCTTTTAACTCCAACGCTCTCAACATTAAAGAATAATAAAATTGATTAGGATCCAAATACATTCTATACAAGCCATCCAATAATACGTAAGATCTAATAACCTCAAAATTAAAACTCAAAACAACTTTTCCATTACCAAAAACAAGTCTATAACTAGTTTTATCAAGTAAAGAACCAGAAATTAAATTTCTTCTAAAAGAGGGAACATAAAAAGTATTCTCCAAATACAAAACTGATCCAGAGTCTAAAATCAGCTTCATTGTGCCTACACAGTACACTTCAACATCAACATCATTCCCCACTTTTAGTTTGGACTCCCTCTCAGTTGGATCATGCCTTTTGATTAGCCCCTGTAATGCTGTTGTCATATGAACAGTTGCACCACTATCAATCCACCAACTATCTTTGAGAGCATCAACTAAAGTTGATTCAAAACAAACAACAGCAAGTGCCTTACCTTGTTCTTTATTCTTCTTCTCTAACCAGCCCTTGTACTTAAGACAGTTAACCTTCATGTGACCCTTCTTCTTGTAGAAATAGCACTTGTCCTTCATATCTACTTTCTTCTGAGGCTGATTAAAATCTCGTTTCTTAAAACTCTTATCGTTTTTTAGGCCATGAGATTTAAATTTCTTCTTCTTCCGTTTTCCCTTACTGTGGGTCTTAAACTGTGCAACTAGATTAGCAGTTTCAGATCTTTCCTTCTTCAGCTTTTCCTCTGTTGGGATTCATGCATTTTGGACATGGACATGGAGAGAAAATGATGATCAAGATGATGGACATAAGGTAGAAAACAAAACATTATAACATTAACATATTAATGTAAGAAAATGATAGAAAATTAACAACTCCTTTTGCTATTAAAAGCTTGATGTTGAAACTTGGAGTCTAGATTCTTCAAAAGAGAATGACGAAACTCAAAATGAAGTCCACCCAAGCCAAAGATGAGAGAGAAAGTGAGAGATTGCTTTTTATTTCAATTGATTCAATTGAATTAAAATGGTATAAAACTTAATTTATATACCATGGGCACAAAGTGTAATTTTAAATTGTTTTGAGAAGGCCTCGAGCAATTTAAAATTAACTTGAGAATAAACATTTATGTCAAGTCCTTGGTTTTATGGTTAATTCATAATTAGACCAAATTTTAATTCCATTAAATATTCTAACCCTTTAGAATAAAACCAATGCACTTTTGCCCCCATCATTGAATCCAATTCAATAATAATATTTAATAAATCCTTATTACCCTTGGTTAGTGCTAGATATCCATGGATAATCATTTCTCACAAATACATTAATTCGGAGGCAACTGTTTACGTCTGAACATCATTAATCTGATTAATGATATGTATTACTCTCTCTCCTTGAGCTTGGTTTTATGTGTGACCATTTTGGTTCACTATGATCTAGCCGTGGGCCTAATATCTGATTTTGATATGTTTCGTTATAATTCTTTATAATTGAAACTCTCACTGATTATGGTAGACATCTAGCAATGTTCCATAACCTAAACCACAATGAAGTGTAAACTCCAATAAACCTATTCTGATCGTACGTACCGTGTAGTCAAATCCCTCTGTTATCTAATCTTAATTAAGAATGGTTCATGGTATGTCAAGACCTTTAACTTAATCTTTAATCGAATTATCAATCGATATAATGGAACTCGTCAACATGAAACTACTTTTCATCTGACATTCATTATACTCTGCCAGAGATTTCTCTTTTCCAATGTTTATTGACATTCGTCTGGGAACTTGAGATTGGACTATTTTGAGTTAACGGATCCCATCTTGACCATCACTTGTCCTCGCACATGAATAACATATGACCAAACCGGCTTATTACACAAGACATGACTAGTCTCGTGCTTATACATCATATGAACCATATGCATCCTATGTTGAATCCAGCCGTGATGTCTCAGGTCTAAGGATCAGTGGTACACTAGCACGATCCTACGATGCATCATTGACCATATCCATGTGATTAATCGTAATCGGTCATATTCGATAAACAGTTCACTAACCGTTTATCCATTCTAATGCCTTAGTGACATACTTCTTATAATCACCTACACTAATACCGTCACATGATATTCAATGGAGACATTCAGCATGCCTACTATGCAATTCTATTGCCCAATTAACATTACTTGCGTAGGGAATTCTTTGATGATTTGATCTTCTGAAGATCTGTGTCATCTGGACATTTCATATGCAATATTAAATATAATATAATATAAATGAAGCAGAAAATCAACATGTGAAATAAGAACACTTTCTTTTATTCATAATACATTTACAAGATATAATGTCATGAAACCAACAATACGATTGGTTCCTAGAGCATACACTAACATTGTCTTCAGCCACAAACTTGGTAATCAGATCATTAATACTCCAAGTCTGACTCTAAGCAATATAAGTTGTCTTGATCTGACTGAAATCTATGGGTAGCGAGTTTAGGGTATGATTAACAATGAAGTTATCGTTGATTGGGATCTCATGGTTTCTAAGCTTCGACTGAATATCTACAATTCTCAAAATGAACTCTTTCACTCCTTTGGAACTATCATATTTGGCTTCAGTTAATGCACTCATCAAGTTGCCAGCTTCAACATTATTACAAACTTGAAACCTCTAAGTAATAGCAGTGAGAAACACCCTAGCATTAGTGGTCTCAGGTAAACCACTCATCAACTAATCAGCTATGGTTCTCTGCATTGCAATTAGACTCAGCCTGTTTGACTTCTCCCATCTAGCATATAAATCCCTTTCTGCAACACTACTTTCCACAGTTGGCACAGGTGGTTCATTCTCTCGCAGAGCCATATCAATATCAGCAATCCCCAAAGCAAAATCTATGTCTTGCTTCCATCTCTTATAGTTACTACTAGTCAGGACCTCAATGGTTGCATTATCATTGTTCACTGTAATAGAGATTGTTTGAAATAAAACAATACAATAGATCAGTATCATCGGCAATAAATAATCAAAAATAGCTTCAAACCGTATAAGCTATTTCACATAGAGATACTATATGCATCACCATTAACTCTCCTTTGGGTAGAAAAAATGACATGCAATAAAGATCCCAAACACAAGGTTATAATAACAATAAATGTGAACATATGATCTAGAAAAAATTATCTCCTTTGGGCAAAAACCCTTCTAGGCCATTGTCCAACCTCCACTTTATAGGAAAATACATGTCAATTGAAAAACAACCATTTTGAGTGATTGTATTTTCAAGAGCAATGCATTTCCTAAATTAACCTTATGCTATCATCAATTTTAACACAAATAATAATCACTTTTGAGCAGAAAATTATGTGCATTAAAATGAAGAGTGTATCATTTTCCAAATAAATAGTTTTACAAGTTTCAATGAATTTACCACTTTGGCAATTAAACATTCTGACAACCCACCAAAATTATTCGAATGATACTAAAACATATATTGTCTAAATTAAGATTTCATGAGATACATACTTTATTATCTCTGACAATCTTAATTTAATATTGTTGCGTTTTATTCCAGTGAACAATTCTTTGTTTCCTAAAATTTATACTCTTCACGCGCTTTCACGTGCCCGCACGTGCTACCATGCACTTGAACACACTTCCACGCGCCTTCGCACTTCCACACACGCTGTCAACGACCCAGTTTGACTAGATTGGGTTTACTCGATTTGATTGGGTCGGGTTGACCCATTTTTAATTGGATCGGGTTGACTCGATTTGGTTCAGCCACAGGTTGACCAGTTTGATTGGGTCTGGTTGACCCAATTTAACTAGGTCATGGGTCGCTATGACCCGATATATACGATAATTTCATTTTGCCCCCTTCTATTTTGTATATTTTACCCCAAAATTTTTATAAAAATGCATATTCACCCCTGCAATCTGGAAAAAAACATATCGCAATATTTACACTCTAGAGGCCAAAATTCGCCCCTTTATCACCTTTAATGGGCAGAAAAGGCCTTCTTAATGGCTAGAAAACCCCATTATGGGTTCAAATTATAGAAACCCCAAATTGGGATTATCTAAAATTAAAGAAAAACCTAATTACACAAACTTGAATTAAAAAAAAAAAAAAAAAAACTTGATTTCAATTTTGAAAAACTCAAATCCTATAATCTAAAGTGTTTGGCTTTGATACCACATGTCATAAAAATTAAAACATGAATTCTAATTCACTCAAATCTCAATGTGAATAGAATTAAATTGAAAACATCCCCCCAAAAAGATAAACACTTAATGATAGAACATTGAATTAATAGTAAAGGGTTATAGACAAACCTATTTGTGTCATGATTCTTGATCCTTGGCTTTCTTAAAAGAGCAGCGATTGTTTTTCCCAAAAGGCAAAGAGCGTAAGTCTTCTTTTCTAATGACGCAACCTGATGATAACTTCCAAAATGGGTTTCAGTTATCTTATATAGTTTGGAAAGGGGACTTAACCAACTTAATAATAGTTTATTAGGCCCTCCCATTAAAGGCCCAATAATCCTAAGACCCACACTTTGTTGTCAGTCAAGATTAATCAAATGAAGTGTAATGGATCAAACTTTAATATGATCTCATTAAACCCATTAGTATATTAGTGGACTATTAATTTACTCCGTTGTAATCAAAACTAACATATATTAATATAAGCCCACAATTAGGAATTTTTTCTAACGGAAACTCCAGTTTTTTTAGCAGTGTTGTGAAGATTACATAAAATGCGGCCAGGTGATGAAATCCACTTGCCTTCTCCAAGCAGTAAATTATATGATTGGTATAATAAACATGATCATGTGGAAACCACTTTGAATATGACACAGAATTAACAAAAGCTAAAGTTAACACTATAATTCTTGTTATATGACAATGAGAATCAACAAATACCACTTTCGGCTCAAGCTTAATCTACTCAAATTTATTTTGTTTTCTGATGTAAAATTTCCTTGAGTCGATGATCTTTCAAGGCTCTTTGTGATGGTGAGGAATCCCCTCATTTATCTGTATGCAAACATTGTCAAGTGAATGAGTATCCGGAAAGAAATCTTTTAGCTCTGAGTTATATGATTTCTACATTCAACAAATGCATGATATTCGATCACGAAAACAGAAAATTCAGAATTGACAACACTTGGAATTTTATTCTATAGACTTTGGATCTTATTCCCTTCAATTCCAGGATCTGTTTCAGTTCAGGATTCGAAGAGAGAAAGCATGGACGTTCCAAATTTCTCTTTGGCCTCTTTGTCCAATGGATCGTCTCCCAGGTACATGTTAATGTACGCCCTGCAGAGAAGTTCACTCTCCACCCTGCTTATTAGCTCACCCTTCACTGCATCCACCAAACAAACATTGTTAAATTTCTGTAAAATGTAATTGGATATGTAAATTTTTAACAGTTATCATTTTCATCTTTGTATCCAACCTTTGGTTTCAAGAATGTGTCCTGGAAGACGAGAAATCTCAATTACAGAACCAGATGGTAGCTTCAAGTCATCTGATGCTTGACCCATCACCCTATCATCAACACAGCAGAATCAAATTTTCAGGTAAAGATCTCGCAATAGCTAAGTAAAAATGTGTAATTGAAGTGCCATGGATGGACGCAATAGTTAATTACTTGGTTGCTAGCTCATCATTCTTCTTCCCGCCATCGAGTTTCTTTATGGATGCTCCAAGACCTTCATCAAAATTCTTTCTTACCATGCCCATGGTGACTTTAAAAAATACAATCACCAGCCTCACCGTCATCTCCACATCACTATCAATTGCCACCTGATACATTTCTTCTGTGGGTTTTTCCGGGGCTTTACCGATCTTTGACTTCAGAACTTCTTTAAGTTTCCCATTGTCTGCATACATCCCTGCAAGTTGGAGTTTTTATCAGTTTCATGATTCTCTCCTGTTGATATCTGTACGCAAAGTTTGAAGTAAATTAAAGAATGTGGCTAGAAATTTTTTTACCAAAGCCATAAATCTTGATGCCAATGCCGAGCATAGACCTCTTCCTCAAACCAAGACAAGTCAGCTGCTTCCCATCATCCAGTTTAACAGGAAAGGAAAGCCCGGTTTGGGGTTCAATCTCCATTGCCACCTCCTCCTCAGTTTTTGCAATCACGTCCTCAGATGTGGTTGTCATTCTTCAAAATCAAAATGAAAGGATTAAAGGAACACAGAAAGAAAGAAAGAGATGCTAAATTTTTTTGTGTTGGTCGGGCTGCAACTTCAGGACACAGCATGAGTTGTTTATATAGAGAACAGAGGGAGGCCTTGAACTGCTCAATTTTTCACGTCATTGATTTATCCGTAAGTATAAAATCCTGGTAATTAATGACTAATCTCATTGTTTAATCTTAAGGAAAGTGTATATATAAATACAACAAATTAATTCCTGACTATTTTTATGTGAACATCACATTATTTGCATTAATAAATTAACACACCAAAAACGATTACTTTGAATATACACACCCTCACCCACTAATCTCCATTGACAAAATCTTTAAGCACGTTATTCACATCCAAGCTCAATTATAATTTAATTTAATTATGTTATGCACGATAAAAATAAAAATAAAAACTCATGAAAATGATTTTTCTTCTGTATTTCTTTTTCTATGGGTATCGGATTGGATCACACACACACACATATATATATATATATATATGATCGAGGTGTTTGAGTCGTTTTATATACATCTCAACTAATCTCTCAAAACTTGGGAAGAACTAATTGGATAAGAGTTCAATGTCTGTCCATATTAACAATCGAAAAATGACTCGAATTCAGAATCTCTTGAATAATACACTCAAGAATCTTTACTGGACCACTCGATCACACAGAGATACTTTCTTATACTGTACTCTTTAATTATAGCATTTATATTATTATTTTGTATGACTGTATTTGTTTATAGGTTGATATTTTTCCATCATGTTTCTAAATTTTGTTTTCAAACTTTTTGGATTTGGGCAACTTGGGAAGCCCAAACCATTAGGCCCATAATAAAAGAACTAAACACAAAGATTTACTTCCTCCTCTTCCAGGTTTCAACTCTTGAACCCAGAAGGGGTTTTGGTTTCGTTTTTGTTTTGCAGAATCGCCATGAAAGAGCCAGGAAGCAGAAAACGCAAGAGAGGGAGGAAACGCCAACCTCAAAATCAACACTCAAAGACAATCACAAAGCATGGTAAACAAACCCTTCAACATCAACCTTCTGCTTCTCCTTCTTCCAAACCACCCAAGTCCTCCACTTTCCTCGACAAGGTCTCTCTCTTTTACACTCTTTTTAATATCCGTATGTGATTTTTAGGAATATTTTGAATGATGGATATTGGGTTTGGTTTTGGTTTTTAAATATGCAGATGCGAGCCAGGTTATCTGGGGGCCATTTTAGGATGCTTAACGAAAAGCTTTATACTTGCACGTAATTTATACCCTTCTTCTCTAGTACACTATCTTGTTTTAACTACAGCAACAGGATTTAATTTTTATTGGTTTACGTTATCTTTCCAATTGGATTTTTTTCTTCTTTTTGTCAGTGGAAAAGAAGCACTTAACTATTTCAGTGAAAACCCGTCATCGTTTGATATGGTAAGATTTTCCAATGCAAATTTAAGTTTCTCTCAGGAATTGTATGTAAAAGTTTGTCATAGTTTGTCATCTGGTCTAATTATGGTAGGATGAGAAGATTTGTTTGGTCTAGCATTTGAATTATACCTTAACTCATAATGCAAAATATATATTAATATCTTTAAATAATATAGTCCTTACATATAAATTTGCCTAGCTGTTCATATATTCGACTTGAATATCCTTAACATCAAAGTTTAGAAGAGTCCCTTGAATGGACTTGAGACCATAGAAGAGTCCTCAGATACGAGACTCCAAAATTTGAGGACTTTATAGTAAATCTAAATGTTTCATCCATTTCCTCAGATTTCTGTACTGTGACTATCTGATGATTTCACTCCACCGAAACTTGACTGTATGTATTTGACTTACTTTTTCTCACTGCTCTTCTGGTCTAAATAGATAGCTTCAAACAACATTTTGTGGAATTACTATTTGGATGACTGTTGTATTTGGAGAAAAGAGTGTTAACTTGTTTTTTTCTTAACTGGCAGTATCATTCAGGATATCAAGAACAAATGTCGCATTGGCCTGAGCTTCCAGTTAACAAAATCGCAGAATGGCTGAAGGGTCACAGCCCTTCTTTAGTTGTTGCTGATTTTGGTTGTGGTAAGGTTTTGCTGAAATCTATCAAATGCTGCTAAATTGCAAAGGATAGTTACCACTCTTAGTTGTGATTGAATCTTGATGTTCACTTATATGCTCTTAACGGTGGCTCTATCAACATCTTTGTGCTACATTGTGTTTCAGGGGATGCACGGCTGGCAAAAAATGTGAAGAATAAAGTTTTTTCTTTTGATCTTGTCTCAAATGATCCTTCAGTAATTGCTTGTGATATGTCAAATGTACGTCTTTCTTTTTTCTTTTAAAGCTCATATAACAGAAATAATTGTCATTTGGACTTTAGACCAGTGAATAAAGTATATATTAATTACTTTCCCTATATAAGACTAAATCAGTTGAAACTTGTAACAGTGTTTTTTTTTTTTTTTGGTTGTTATTGTTGAAGGCAGGATTAATCTTGCCATTAAATGTTAGTGTTCACATTTTCTCATGTTATATTTAGATGGACAACTTGTACACTCTGGTAATTATTTTATGAATCCATGATATCCTCTTTGTTTAATATATTTATATACAAGCCTCTGCAGCAAATGGTGCTAAAAATATAGTTTTGCCTTACATGTCCAGTTATTAGTCTTGCAGGCTTAGGGTATTCATACCTACCAGACATGTTAGGTGTCACGTGTCTAACTATTGATTATCACCCCTATTCAAGCACGAATTCAGAAACTAGACTCATCCATTGAATTCCTTTATGAAATGTCATTCCTCTGTGATCTAGTTTTCTATGCTCAAACGTTAGAGAGCCTATGATTAAGAAAATAAGTATAGAGAGTCATTTAATGGATGAGCAATGATTATTTCTAATATATATACTCATTAAACTAATGTCTTGTTTTCATTGTTTGTTGTCCTCTATTACTTATCATCAAATTATGATTTTGGTGACTCTGGATATTGCTGAAAGCTAGAAACATCAATTGCTAAACTTCTATATGACTTCCGAAGTTTTTTCCTGGGTTTAAGAAATATTGAAGTTGAGGCTTACAAATATGCTTTGGAAGTTCCTTTTTTTCTTTTTTCCATTTCAGTTAAAAAAAATTCTAGTGTTCATTTACAGTTTGTGAGATGCGCTCACTAGTAATTGTTTGTTTATGCTTACTGGCAGACACCCCTTGACTCTTCATCTGTAGATGTTGCTGTCTTCTGCCTTTCATTGATGGGAACAAACTTTCCCAGTTACCTTCAGGAAGCGCACAGAGTTCTTAAGCCAAAGTTTGTAACTCAATTATCTTGCGTTACTTTTGTGGTTTCAATTCAGAATTTAATTGATAATGGTTTATCCCAGTGGCTGGCTTTTGATAGCAGAGGTGAAGAGCAGATTTGATCCAAATACCGGAGGAGCGGACCCAAAGGAGTTCTCAAATGCAGTTTGTAATCTGGGGTTTGCATCTGAGTTAAAGGTCACTTTCTTTTCCTTTAATTTGCCTCTGTAATTGATCACTTTCCCGTGCTTACTGGTACATTATTTACAGGACTTATCAAATAAGATGTTTATTTTGTTACACTTCAAGAAAAAGGTTAGCAGCTATTTTATAACACGTCTCTGTTATCATTATCATTTTCAATTTATCTGATAAATGAGTGCCATTTAATTTTTTGATACTCGTGATTTCGCATTGTTTGCTCTCTAGAAGAAGCAGAATTCAAAGAGCAAGGAAATTGAATGGCCTGAGTTAAAACCTTGTTTATACAAACGTCGCTGAAACTAAAGACAACAGTGCTCCTCTTAGCTTATGTATCAATCTCCGACAAAGTGGTTTTCTGTACCTTGTAAATGTAATGATAGGCAACTTCTGGAGGAAGTTCATTAAATTTTGTTCCTGCTTATAGCCAAAAGAAACATTCTCATTTTTTTTTCTTTTCTTTTGTGTTCTTAACAAATTTCAATAACATCTACCATGAATTATGTAAGTTTACCAAAAACTAAATCTACAGTCTGGAAATTTGAGGCTATTTTTCTTTTTACAAGAATTGTATTTAGTCAATTATTTGAGTGAGTTGCAAGTTAGTTGACGATCTAGAATAACAAGAATGTTACTCGAGCATTTTCAAATGAATTTTTTTCATATAAACCCATATGTCAGTGACAGTGATGCATGATTGCTATCTATCATTCATTTACGTTGGTTTTTTTTTTTTTTTTTTCTTTGAATCATATTGTATATCAGGGTTTATATGAAGTAGTTGGCATATGTAATATTATTTTTGGAATCCTGCTTCCCTCGACTGTAGGTAATATGCAATAATTCACATGTGGATTAATATTCCTTGGGTTGTCCATTGCAATCTGGATTTAACATTCTAGCCGTCAGCCACGTGAAAGGCCTCATCTGTGGCTTTCCAGTACTGACACTGGGCTGCAACTTAATCAGTCTTCAAATTTCATAAACTACAGCCACATGAGACAAAAGATGTTGAGCTAGTCCATATGCCTTTGGAAATTTATCCGCACAGCGGAAAAAGATAGTTTATTTGTGAAACCATTTAAGTTGAAAGCTTGAAAATTAATTTAATTGAAGAAATAAAGTGATCAACTAACCGTAGCAAGAAACTTGCTGAAAAACTGGTACAGAGCTTGGAAGCACCAGAGATTATCCCCAAAGATGACTTCCCTGGAGCCAATTCTTACTACACATTTTCAAATCATTGAAGCGCCAGCTGTTTCTTCCTTTTTGCTGTTTTTTTATTTCTTTAAAAGATATCTTCTACTGTTAAGGAACCAAGGTATTTTTCTAACAACTTTTGGCGGGTTTATTGTGGTCCTTTGGCCGCCAGAAAGGACTGATCAAAGATGCTTGAATTGACACAAATCCTCTTTCCTGTCTGCAAATAAGTTTTTTATGCACCGACTTCAAAAGGGTTTTTTCCTCCCATTCATTTTCCAACTCCCAAGTATTCTCCAATCGGGCTAAGATCTGGAAAACTGTAGCAGCCGAAGGACAACATTTACTGAAACCTTTTCTTTGTTAAGGAACAGGAATGGCAATAAAAAAGTACATTATGCGCTCCAAATGAGAAGTTTCGTAGAAGGATTGGTTTATCACAAACTAGTAAACAATGAGGCAAGAACGAAGGAATACCCAATAAAACAAAATCTATTTCCTGCATAACATATAAATAATACCGTTACGTGTTACGTAGCTTGCTCTTTAAACAGAAAATACAAACATCTCAATACACACACCAGCTAACACGAGATGCAATCAAAATAATTGAAGTTTAACCAGCCGAAGAAGTGTTCACAGAAGATTCACAAGTTACTACACAATGTTCTAATAATTGGAAGAGCATTAGCATTGTCAATAGGTTGTTAGCTCTGTGTGTGAAAGACAAACGATAGGATGAGGACAGCAGCGAAATCATTCTTGGTAAATATTGCAGATTGCTGCATTAATGCTTTTACAGTCAAAATCCATGGTCTTCATCCAGTTCTCAAAGTCTCCAATTTCCTACAACACAAACCCATAGAGTAGTTATCATAAGAAATTATTATGTATAGGAAACATCTTGGAGAAAGCCATTCAAAACGAGGATTTTCATATGTAAAACTGGCATGCTTCGACAAGTATTAGTTACTCTTTTCGCATCATCTTTTAATATACAAATTTCATGATTACATGCATCACTGATTATATGTTATTGCAACTATTTCTAGATGTTACTCCTACGTGCCCATATATGCTGCATGGAGATATCACCATATCAGCTATCATAAAACAATCTCATACTAACTAGAATGAAACTGTGTTATCAGCTAATTTTATGTTATCACTACCATAAACCAAAGCGCAATAATCTCATGTAGTTAAAACAGGAATTTATGTATTCCATCCAAACACGAGTTTCTTTCCCCCCAATGCTAAGTCCTATTTTGAAGGTCCATTGTAAAACAATGGCCTAATTTGAGTTTAAGAACAGACATTATATCTTCGGAAAGGGGGGAAATAGACTCACACTATATTTGATAAGAATGGAAGAGAAAAGGGAAGAAGAATGAAAACAGAAAAAGGAGAAGTATATGCATCCACCACCCTTCCATCCATTTGGTTTGATAAAAAAAAGAAAACATTACATTAATATAAACTACAAAATGGCTCTTTCCCTTTATTAGGTTTTTTTGCAATACCCTAAATGTAAGAATCAAAACTTCCTTGCAATACCCAAAATGTAAGAATCAAAACTTCCATCGTTCTCCTCATTCTTTCCTGCTGAACACACAAAGTAATCTTACCTCCACCATTCTAATTCCTATATACTTCGTTCTCTCCTACAGAGGAACNCATTGGTTAATTTATTTTCTTTCTATCATATTGTATATCAGGGTTTATATGAAGTAGTTGGCATATGTAATATTATTTTTGGAATCCTGCTTCCCTCGACTGTAGGTAATATGCAATGATTCACATGTGGATTAATATTCCTTGGGTTGTCCATTGCAATCTGGATTTAACATTCTAGCCGTCAGCCACGTGAAAGGCCTCATCTGTGGCTTTCCAGTACACTGAGACTGGGCTGCAACTAAATCAGTCTTCAAATTTCATAAACTACAGCCACATGAGACAAAAGATGTTGAGCTAGTCCATATGCCTTTGGAAATTTATCCGCACAGCGGAAAAAGATTAGTTTATTTGTGAAACCATTTTAGTTGAAAGCTTGAAAATTAATTTAATTGAAGAAATAAAGTGATCAACTAACCATAGCAAGAAACTTGCTGAAAAACTGGAAAAGAGCTTGGAAGCACCAGAGATTATCCCCAAAGATGACTTCCCTGGAGCCAATTCTTACTACACATTTTCAAATCATTGAAGCGCCAGCTGTTTCTTCCTTTTTGCTGTTTTTTTATTTCTTTAAAAGATATCTTCTACTGTTAAGGAACCAAGGTATTTTTCTAACAACTTTTGGCGGGTTTATTGTGGTCCTTTGGCCGCCAGAAAGGACTGATCAAAGATGCTTGAATTGACACAAATCCTCTTTCCTGTCTGCAAATAAGTTTTTTATGCACCGACTTCAAAAGGGTTTTTTCCTCCCATTCATTTTCCAACTCCCAAGTATTCTCCAATCGGGCTAAGATCTGGAAAACTGTAGCAGCCGAAGGACAACATTTACTGAAACCTTTTCTTTGTTAAGGAACAGGAATGGCAATAAAAAAGTACATTATGCGCTCCAAATGAGAAGTTTCGTAGAAGGATTGGCTTATCACAAACTAGTAAACAATGAGGCAAGAACGAAGGAATATCCAATAAAACAAAATCTATTTCCTGGGTAACATATAAATATTACCGTTACATGTTACGTAGCTTGCTCTTTAAACAGAAAATACAAACATCTCAATACACACACCAGCTAACACGAGATGCAACCAAAATAATTGAAGTTTAACCAGCCGAAGAAGTGTTCACAGAAGATTCACAAGTTACTACACAATGGTCTGATAATTGGAAGAGCATTAGCATTGTCAATAGGTTGTTAGCTCTGTGTGTGAAAGACAAACGATAGGATGAGGACTGCTGCGAAATCATTCTTGGTAAATATTGCGGATTGCTGCATTAATGCTTTTACAGTCAAAATCCATGGTCTTCATCCAGTTCTCAAAGTCTCCAATTTCCTACAACACAAACCCATAGAGTAGTTATCATAAGAAATTATTATGTATAGGAAACATCTTGGAGAAAGCCATTCAAAACGAGGATTTTCATATGTAAAACTGGCATGCTTCGACAAGTATTAGTTACTCTTTTCGCATCATCTTTTAATATACAAATTTCATGATTACATGCATCACTGATTATATGTTATTGCAACTATTTCTAGATGTTACTCCTACGTGCCCATATATGCTGCATGGAGATATCACCATATCAGCTATCATAAAACAATCTCATACTAACTAGAATGAAACTGTGTTATCAGCTAATTTTATGTTATCACTACCATAAACCAAAGCGCAATAATCTCATGTAGTTAAAACAGGAATTTATGTATTCCATCCAAACACGAGTTTCTTTCCCCCCAATGCTAAGTCCTATTTTGAAGGTCCATTGTAAAACAATGGCCTAATTTGAGTTTAAGAACAGACATTATATCTTCGGAAAGGGGGGAAATAGACTCACACTATATTTGATAAGAATGGAAGAGAAAAGGGAAGAAGAATGAAAACAGAAAAAGGAGAAGTATATGCATCCACCACCCTTCCATCCATTTGGTTTGATAAAAAAAAGAAAACATTACATTAATATAAACTACAAAATGGCTCTTTCCCTTTATTAGGTTTTTTTGCAATACCCTAAATGTAAGAATCAAAACTTCCTTGCAATACCCAAAATGTAAGAATCAAAACTTCCATCGTTCTCCTCATTCTTTCCTGCTGAACACACAAAGTAATCTTACCTCCACCATTCTAATTCCTATATACTTCGTTCTCTCCTACAGAGGAACTTCATAGAAAGCACTTTATGTAGAAACATAACTATTAATCGCTTTTCTCACTACAAAACCGTTTTCTAGAAAGCAATAAGCCAAATGCTTCATCCAGAAACTTTTTTATCTATTTCCGCCAAACGCCACTGCAACATTAACATCTAAAGTACTCCTGATCACACCATACATCTCCAAATCAATCTCTTCTAATCCAACAAACATCAAATTACACAAAAATAAAACCAACAGTATATACCATTAAAAAAAAAAAAAAAAAAAACGAACCTTCATGGCAGAGTTAATAGCATTAGTAGTAACAAGCCACTGATCAGTCTGTTTCATGAATCGGGCAATTGTAGCTGCCAAAGTTCGAATTTCAAGCTCAATTCTTTTCTCATTCAAATAAGACTCTTGCACCCCACCATTCATTGCATCCATCAATAAATCAGACACCCTTTTCGCATTATTAATCGATTCTTTCTTCGCTAACTCTGTTTTTGAAAAAACAACAAAAACCGTAACATCACCCCAAAAAAAAAATGCAAAAAGATTGAAAAAGTTTCAATTGAAAGAGAAAAATAAACCGACCCGTTTGTTGGCGGAGTTTGAGAGAGGAGTGGTGATGATCGTGGAGTAGCTGGAGAAGAGAGGCTTCGAGACTGCCCGGCTCTGCTTGAGCTTTGTCTGTCTCGGCTGGGAATGGCACGCGCGTACGCGCCAGAGGAAGCTGCGGTGAATACATTGATCTCAGCAGAGGGAGTGAGCTTCAATTATGCCTTTATTGTTTATTTTACCAAATATTTATTTATTTATTTGAAATCGGTTAATTCTAGAAAAAAATATATGATCAACCAAGGAATAATTATTTTCGGAAATAACAAAAAAGAAATAATTTTCAGTTCGTTGGTGTTAATTTTAACAGATAAATAAAAATACTTAAAAGAAAAATAAAAATACATAAATATCCTTTCTTTATTCTTAAAATATAAATTTAGAAAATAAAACTTTAAAAGAAAAGAAAATAATTTTAAACCTCAAGTTGTTTGCGGGCGATCAAGGAGGTTTACGCACTTGTATAAATTAAATAGTTTATTTATTGTTTTAGTATTAGTTAGTCAGTTAAGCCAAGTTGGTTAAATAGCTATAACTAAGTTGTAAAACAGCATTTTGTTTCTTAGTTAGATTAGGATTAGCTGACACTAAGTAGCTATTTTTTCTTGTATAAAAGGATGTACTCCGTTTTTCTTCATTAATAAAATAACAACTCTCTTTACCAAATTGCATTTTATTCTATTCATGGTATCAGAGTATAGATCCTTTTACGAATACACTACTTTTCTATTTATGTGGTAAATCTTTGATTCGATAAGCATAGGTGATGGCATAAGGAGCTCAAATCTTCAAAGTGAAAGAGAGATAGTGCTTAATCAAGTACAAAATGGAGAACACATACGAAATGGAGATCATTTGTATCTGCAAAGTTCTAATCATCCAGGAATGATTCTTATCTCTACTCCACTAATCGGTAAGAATTACTTCTTAGAGTCGTTCTATGAAAATTGCGTTGGGTGCAAAAGTGAAGTTAGGGCTTATAAATGGGAAATGTGAGATGCCTAATGAAGAATCTTCGGATTTTGAACAATGGAGTAAGGTAGATTGTATGGTTACTTCTTGGATATTGAACTCAATTTCGAAAGAGATTGTTGAAGCTTTTTTATATACAACCTCGGCTAAAGAGTTGTGGAAGGAGTTAGAAGAAAGGTTTGGTGAATGTAATGGACCTTTATTGTATCAGATAATTAGTTCAATTACTCAAGGAAATATGCATGTTGTGTAGTATTATACGAAGCTCAAGAAATTATGGGATGAATTGACATGTTTGATTCCCATACCAGAGTGTACTTGTGGTGTGGCTAAATCGGTAGCAGAGATAACTTCTTTTAATCGATTAATGCAATTTCTTATGGGTTTAAATGATAGTTTTGATCATATTAAAAATCAAATCTTGGTTGTGGATCCTTTGCCTATTGTAAACAAGGCATACTCAATGATCTTGAGGATTGAAAAGGAAAGAGAAGTGCATGTAGCATTTGGAGAAAATCTTGAGAATAGTGTTATGTTTGCTAAAGCATGGAATTTTAAAAAGGAAGCAATTGTTAAGAATGGGTACAAGAGGAAGGACATGGTGAAGAAGTCTGAAAGGCATTGTGAGTTTTGCAACAATGGTGGACATACGAAAGAGATTTATTTTAAGCTTCATGGTTATCTAGACTAGTACAAAGAATTAAAAGAACAAAAGGGAAAATCTCAGCCTAAGAATTATGCCAACATGACAGATACTCCATTAGAACGTGTGAAAATTATGGTTGTTAACGACCCGAGCCGAGCCGAGTTTTTGGCTTAACGAGCTCGACTCGTGAAAAAGAAGAAGAATTCGAGCCGAGCCTCTAATTTCTTGACTCGGCTCGACTCGTAAAGAGAGAAAAAGATTTCAAGCCTGGCTCGCGAGCCAACTTAACGAGCCGAGTTAGAGCCGGCTCGCGAGCCAGCAAAAAACATGCAATTTTTTTTTTAATTCGATGTAGATTTTCTCTCTCTCATTTATTACTCTTTCTCTTTCACTTCTTTTCCCCTCTAATTTATTATTTGATTTGCTTCACAAGAACTTCTTATACTGTATCTTTAATTATAGCATTTATATTTTATTTTGTATGACTATTTATATATTGTTGATATTTTTCCACATGTTTCTAATTTTGTTTTCAAACTTTTTGGATTTGGGCAACTTCTTTGGGTTCCCAAGAAGCCCATTAGCCCCATATAAAGAACTAAACACAAGATTTACTCCTCCTCTTCCAGGTTTCAACTCTTGAACCCAGAAGGGTTTTGGTTTCGTTTTTGTTTCGCAGAATCGCCATGAAAGAGCCAGGAAGCAGAAAACGCAAGAGAGGGACCCAACCTCAAATCAACACTCAAAGACAATCACAAAGCATGGTAAACAGACCCTTCAACATCAACCTTCTGCTTCTCCTTCCCAAACCACCCAAGTCCTCACTTTCCTCGACAAGGTCTCTCTCTTTACACTCTTTTTAATATCCGTATGTGATTTTTAGGAATATTTGAATGATGGATATTGGGTTTGGTTTTGGTTTTTAATATGCAGATGCGAGCCAGGTTATCTGGGGGCCATTTTAGGATGCTTAACGAAAAGCTTTATACTTGCACGTATTTATACCCTTCTTCTCTAGTACACTATCTTGTTTTAACTACAGCTACAGGATTTAATTTTTATTGGTTTACGTTATCTTTCCAATTGGTTTTTTTCTTCTTTTTTGTCAGTGGAAAAGAAGCACTTAACTTTTCAGTGAAAACCCGTCATCGTTTGATATGGTAAGATTTTCCAATGCAAATTTAGTTTCTCTCAGGATTGTATGTAAAAGTTTGTCATAGTTTGTCATCTGGTCTAATTATGGTAGGATGAGAGATTGTTTGGTCTAGCATTTGAATTATACCTTAACTCTAATGCAAAATATATATTAAATCTTTAAATATATAGTCCTTACATATAAATTTGCCTAGCTGTTTCATATTCGACTTGAATATCCTTAACATCAAAGTTTAGAAATCCCTTGAATGGACTTGAGGCCATAGAAGAGTCCTCGATACGAGACCAAATTTGAGACTTTATAGTAAATCTAATGTTTCATCCATTTCCTCAGATTTCTGTACTGTGACTATCTGATTTTTCACTCCACCGAAACTTGACTGTATTATTTGACTTACTTTTTCTCAGTGCTCTTCTGGTCTAAATAGATAGCTTCAAACAACATTTTGTGGAATTACTATTTGGATGACTGTTGTATTTGGAGAAAAGAGTGTTAACTTGTTTTTTCTTAACTGGCAGTATCATTCGGATATCAAGAACAAATGTCGCATTGGCCTGAGCTTCCAGTTACAAAATCGCAGAATGCTGAAGGGTCACACCCTTCTTTAGTTGTTGCTGATTTTGGTTGTGGTGAGTTTTGCTGAAATCTATCAAATGCTGCTAATTGCAAGAGAGTTCCACTCTTATTTGTGATTAATCTTAATGTTCACTTATATGCTCTTAACGGTGGCTCTATCAACATCTTTGTGCTACATTGTGTTTCAGGATCACCCTGGCAAAAAATGTGAAGAATAAAGTTTTTTCTTTTGATCTTGTCTCAAATGTCCTTCAGTAATTGCTTGTGATATGTCAAATGTACGTCTTTCTTTTTCTTTTTAAGCTCATATAACAGAAAAATTGTCATTTGGACTTTAGACCATGAATAAAGTATTATTATTACTTTCCCTATATAAGACTAAATCGTTGAAACTTGTAACAGTGTTTTTTTTTTTTTTTTTTTTTTTTTTTTTTGTTATTGTTATTGTAAAGGCAGGATTAATCTTGCCATTAAATGTTAGTGTTTACATTTTCTCATGTTATATTTAGATGACAACTTGTACACTCTGGTAATTATTATGAACCATGATATCCTCTTTGTTTATATTATATACGCATCTGCAGCAAATGGTGCTAAAATATAGTTTTGCCTTACATTTCCAGTTTTTGTCTTGCAGGCTTAGGGTATTCATACCTACAAGACATGCTAGAGTCACATGTCTAACTATTGATTATCACCCCTATTCAAGCACGAATTCAGAAACTAGACTCATCCTTTGAATTCCTTTATGAATGTCATTCCTCTGATCTAGTTTTCTATGCCTCAATGTTAAGAGCCTATGATTAAGAAAATAAGTATAGAAAGTCATATAATGGATGAGCAGATTATTTCTAATATATACTCTTAACTAATGTCTTGTTTTCATTGTTTGTTGTCCTCTATTACTTATCATCAAATTATGATTTTGGTGACTCTGGATATTGCTGAAAGCTAGAAACATCAATTGCTAAACTTCTATATGACTTCCGAAGTTTTTTCCTGGGTTTAAGAAATATTGAAGTTGGGCTTACGAATATGCTTTGGAAGTTCCTTCTTTTCCTTTTCGATTTCATTTTAAAAAATTTCTAGTGTTGATTACAGTTTGTGAGATGCGCTCACTAGAATTGTTTGTTTATGCTTACTGGCAGACACCCCTTGACTCTTCATCTGTAGATGTTTGGTCTTCTGCCTTTCATTGATGGGAACAACCTTTCCCAGTTCCTTCAGAAGCGCACAGAGTTCTTAAGCCAAAGTTTGTAACCAATTTCTTGTTTTACTTTTGTGGTTTCAATTCATAATTTAATTGATAATGGTTTATCCCGTGGCTGGCTTTTGATAGCAAGGTGAAGAGCAGATTTGATCCAAATACCGGAGGAGCGGACCCAAGAGAGTTCTCAAATGCAGTTTGTAATCTGGGGTTTGCATCTGGTTAAAGGTCACTTTCTTTTCCTTTAATTTGCCTCTGTAATTGATCACTTTCCCGTGCTTACTGTACATTATTTACAGGACTTATCAAATAAGATGTTTATTTTGTTACACTTCAAGAAAAAGGTTAGCGCTATTTTATAACATGTCTCTGTTCATATCATTTCAATTTATCTGATAAATGAGTGCCATTTAATTTTTTGATACTCATGATTTCGAATCGTTTGCTCTCTAGGAGAAGCGAATTCAAAGAGAAGGAAATCGAGGCCTGGTTAAAACCTTGTTTATACAAACGTCGCTGAAACTAAACACAATGCTCCTCTTAGCTTATGTATCAATCTCCTACAAAGTGGTTTTCTGTACCTTGAACTGAAATGTAATGATAGGCACTTCTGGAGGAATTCATTAAATTTTGTTCCTGCTTATAGCCAAAAGAAACTTCTCATTTTTTTTTTTCTTTCTTTTGTGTTCTTAACAATATTCAATAACATCTACCATAATTATGTAGTTTACCAAAAACTAAATCTACGTCTGGAAATTTGAGGCTATTTTTCTTTTTAGAAGAATTGTATTTAGTCAATTATTTGAGTGAGTTGCAAGTTATTTGACGATCTAGAATAACAGAATGTTACTCGAGCATTTTCAATGAATTTTTTTCATATAAACCCAATGACAGTGACAGTGATATGATTGCTATATATCATTCATTTACTTGGTTTTATTTTCTTTCTATCATATTGTATATCAGGGTTTATATGATAGTTGGCATATGTTATATTATTTTTGAATCCTGCTTCCCTCGACTGTAGGTAATATGCAAGATTCACATGTGGATAAATTCCTTGGTTGTCCTTGCAATTCTGGATTTAACATTCTAGCCGTCAGCCACGTGAAAGGCCTCATCTGTGGCTTTCCAGTACACTAGACTGGGCTGCAACTAATCAGTCTTCAAATTTCATAAACTACGCCACATGAGACAAAGATTGTGAGCTAGTCCAATTGCCTTTGGAAATTTATCCGCACAGCGGAAAAAGATAGTTTTTTGTGAACCATTTAGTTAAAGCTTGAAAATTAATTTAATTGAAGAATAAAGTGATCAACTAACCATAGCAAGAACTTGCTGAAAAACTGGAAAAGAGCTTGGAAGCACCAGAGATTTCCCCAAAGATGACTTCCTTGAAGAGATGGAGCCAATTCTTACTACACATTTTCAAATCATTGAAGTGCCAGCTGTTTCTTCCTTTTTGCTGGTTTTTTATTTCTTTAAAGATCTTCTACTGTTAAGAACCAAGTGTATTTTTATAACTACTTTTGGCGGGTTTATTGTGGCCCTTTGGCCGCCAGAACGGACTGATCAAAGATCTTGAATTGACACAAATTTCGTTCCTGTTTGCAAATTTTAAGGAAGTATTTTATGCACCGACTTCAAAGGGTTTTTTTCCTCCCATTCATTTCCAACTCCCAAGTATTCTCCAATCGGGCTAAGATCTGAAAACTGTAGCAGCCGAAGGACAACATTTACTGAAACCTTTTCTTGTAAGGAACAGAATGGCAATAAAAAAGTACATTATGCGCTCCAAAGAGAAGTTTCGTAGAAGGATTGGTTTACACAACTAGTAAACAATGAGGCAAGAACGAAGGAATACCCAATAAACAAAATCTATTTCCTGCATAACATATAAATAATACCGTTACGTGTTACGTAGCTTGCTCTTACAGAAAATACAAACATCTCAATACACACCACCGCTAACACGAGATGCATCAAAATAATTGAAGTTTAACCAGCCGAAGAAGTGTTCACAGAAGTTTCACAAGTTACTACACATTGTTCTATAATTGGAAAGCATTAGCATTGTCAATAGGTTGTTAGCTCTGTGTGTGAAAGACAACGATAGGATGAGGACAGCAGCGAAATCATTCTTGGTAATATTGCAGATTGCTGCATTAACTTTTACATCAAAATCCATGGTCTTCATCCGTTCTCAAAGTCTCCAATTTCCTACAACACAAACCCATAGGTAGTTTCATAAGAAATTATTATGATAGAAACATCTTGAGAAAGCCATTCAACGAGGATTTTCAATGTATAAACTGGCATGCTTCGCACAGTATTAGTTACTCTTTTCGCATCATCTTTTTATACAAATTTCATGATTATGCTCATCACTGATTAATGTTATTGCAACTATTTCTAGATGTTACTCCTACGTGCCCATATATGTCTGCATGGAGAATCACCATATCAGCTACATAAAACAACTCTCATACTAACTAGAATGAACTGTGTTATCAGCTAATTTTATGTTATCACTACCTAACCAAAGCGCATAATCTCATGTAGTTAAACAGGAATTTATGTATTCCATCCAAACACGAGTTTCTTTCCCCCCAATGCTAAGTCCTATTTTGAAGGTCCATTGTAAAACAATGGCCTAATTTGAGTTTAAGAACAGACATTATATCTTCGGAAAGGGGAAATAGACTCACACTATATTTTATAAGAATGGAAGAGAAAAGGGAAGAAGAATGAAACAGAAAAGGAGAGTATTGCATCCACCACCCTTCCATCCATTTGGTTTGATAAAAGAAAGAAAACATTACATTAATATAAACTACAAAATGGCTCTTTCCTTTATTAGTTTTTTTGCAATACCCTAAATGTAGAATCAAAACTTCCATCATTCTCCTCATTCTTTCCTGCTGAACACACAGTATCTTCCCCTCCCCCATTCTAATTCCTATATACTTCGTTCTCTCCTACAGAAACTTCATAGAAAGCACTTTATGTAGAAACATAACTATTAATCGCTTTTCTCACTACAAAACCGTTTTCTAGAAAGCAATAAGCCAAATGCTTCATCCAGAAACTTTTATCTATTTCCGCCAAACGCCACTGCAACATTACTCCATTGACAAAATCTTTAAGCACGTTATTCACATCCAAGCTCAATTATAAATTAATTTAATTATGTTATGCACGATAAAAATAAAAATAAAAATAAAAACTCTTGAAAATGATTTTTCTTCTGTATTTCTTTTTCTATGGGTATCGGATCGGATCGGATCACACACATACACATACATATATTATGACCGAGATGTTTGAGTCAGTTTATACACACCTCAACTAATCCCTCAAGACTCTAGAAATACCAATCGGGTAAGAGTTCAGTGGTTACCCATATTAACAATCGAGAAGAAACTCGAATTCAGAATCTCTTGAGTAATACACCCAAGAGTCTTTATTAACCACTCGACCACACAGAGATAGACCTGGCAAAACGGGCGGGTGGGTCGGGTACGAGTCGGGTCTCACGGGTACGGGCCCAAAACGGGTCGATTTAAATGGGTCCAATATTTTGGACCCACACCCTACCCTATACGGGTATGGGTGGACCCCCGGGTGCCAGTACTATTCACTCCAGTTTTAGATTTTTGCAGTTACACCCCCAAATCGTCCTAAAATATTCATTTTTGAGCAAAATTTGTCACCAATCAAACAGAAAAAAGAAACCCACGTTTTCTCCCAAGTTTTCTCACCAGCCAAACAGAAACCTAGAACCTAACAAAGAAAAAGTTTAAAAAACTTTATTGATTGTCCTTTCATTCCTCATCAACCAAATAAACCCACGTAAAAAAATCTGAAAAAATAAAAAATTTACAGAAGAAAAACAACAGGTTAAGAATGAATTGACTCTGCAAACAGGCAAAGATTGAACAGATCTGAGTATCCTCTTTTACTGTTTAGTTTTTGAAACTTCTGTCGCAGATTCTCCACTCTTCAGTCTTCATCCCAACCAAAACCTAACTCTAACTTTAATCACCTCCACTTCCACTCCCCACGTCCCACACGCCACCTGCTGCCCCGCAAGCTGCAACGCATCCTCCATCGCAGGCTCCGGATAACTGATATTTGAGCAAATCTCAAATCGACATAATGACTCATCACTGCCACGAATATCAACTTCCGAGTTCCGCCTCTCTCTTCACAGATATAATACAAGAGACTTACAAAAATACACCTCAGATTATACACAACTATCGAAGATGTCTGAAGGTAAAAGAACGGAGCCAGAGAAGAGGAAACTAGGGCAAAACGACGACGGCACTTTAGCTGGACAGGTTTGATTGAATTTTTCCTTTGGGTTTTTGGATATTTGTTTTTATTTGATTGGATTTTTCCTTTGGATTTTTGAATTTGTGTGATTTATGTTTTTGTTTTGTTGTTGGGTTTATTTGCAGAGTCCTTTTGTGCTGATGAGAAACGAAGACAGAAGAAGCAGCAACGATGAGTTTGAGAGAGTTAGGGATTTTGCGATTTGGGGCAAAAACATGGCCAAACCCCAATTTAGAATTTAGGGTATCCCTGCAAAATGAAAAGGGGAAAAACAAACGGGTGCCCGCGGGCACTCGCTGGTGTACCTGCTTGACCCGTTGGCAAAACGGGTTGGGCCGGGTACGAATAGAAGAAAAACGGGTCTAATATTAAAGACCCACACCCTATATTTTTTATGCGGGTTTAGGGTTGACCCATAGGTCCAAACCCGTTTTGCAGGTCTACACAGAGGTACTTTCTTATACTGTACTCTTTAATTATAGCATTTATATTATTATTTTGTATGACTGTATTTGTTTATAGGCTTGATAGTTGTCACATCTGTTTCGAAATTTTGTTTTCAAACTTTTTGGATTTGGCAACTTGGGAAGCCCAAACCATTAGGCCCATAAAAAAGAACAAACACAAAGATTTTCTTCCTCTTCTTCAGGTGTCAACTCTTGAACCCAGAAGGGGTTTTGGTTTCGTTTTGTTTTTGCAGAATCGCCATGAAAGAGCCAGGAAGCAGAAAGCGCAAGAGAGGGAGGCAACGCCAACCTCAAAATCAACACTCAAAGACAATCACAAGCATGGTAAACAAACCCTTCAACATCAACCTTCTGCTTCTCCTTCTTCCAAACCACCCAAGTCCTCGCTTTCCTCGACAAGGTCTCTCTCTTTAACTCTTTTTAATATCGTATGTGTGTTTTCGGAATATTTTGAATGATGATATTGGGTTTGGTTTTGGTTTTTAATAGCAGATGCGAGCAGGTTATCTGGGGGCCATTTTAGGAGCTAACGAAAAGCTTTATATATTGCAAGTAATTATACCCTTCTTCTCTAGTACACTATCTTGTTTTAACAGCCACAGGATTTAATTTTTATTGGGTTACGTTATCTTTCCAATTGGTTTTTTTCTCTTTTGTCAGTGGAAAAAGAAGCACTTAACTATTCAGTGAAAACCCTTCATTGTTTGATATGGTAAGATTTTCCAATGCAAATTTAAGTTTCTCTCAGGAATTGTATGTAAAAGTTGTCATAGTTTGTCATGGTCTAATTATGGTATGATGAGAAGATTTGTTTGGTCTAGCATTTGAATTATACCTTAACTCATAATGCAAAATAATATTAATATCTTTAAATATCTAGTCCTTACATATAATTTTGCCTAAGCTGTTATATATTCGACTTGAATATCCTTAACATCAAAGTTTAGAAGAGTCCCTTGAATGGACTTGAGACCATAGAAGAGTCCTCAGATACGAGACTTCATTTCCTCAGATTTCTGTACTGTGACTATCTGATGATTTCACTCCACCGAAACTATTGATGATTTCACTCCACCGAAACTTGACTGTATGTATTGACTTACTTTTTCTCACTGTCTTCTGGTCTAAATAGATAGCTTCAAACAAACATTGTGTTGAATGGAATATCTCTTTGGATGACTGTGTATTTGGAGAAAAGAGTGTTAACTTGTTTTTTTCTTAACGGCAGTATCATTCAGGATATCAAGAACAAATGTGCATTGGCCTGAGCTTCCAGTAACAAAATCGCAGAATGGCTGAAGGTCACAGCCTTCTTTAGTTGTTGCTGATTTGGTTGTGGTAGTGGTTTTGCTGAAATCTATCAAATGCTGCTAAATTGCAAAGGATAATTACCACTCTTAGTTGTGATTGAATCTTGATGTTCACTTATATGTCTTAACGGTGGCTCTATCAACATTGTGCTACTTGTGTTCAGGGGATGCACGGTGGCAAAAAATGTGAAGAATAAAGTTTTTTCTTTTGATCTTGTCTCAAATGATCTCAGTAATTGCTTGTGATATGCAAATGTACGTCTTTCTTTTTTCTTTTAAAGCTCATATAACATACAGAATAATTGTCATTTGGACTTTAGACCAGCGATAAAAGTAATATTAATTACTTTCCCGATATAAGACAAATCAGTTGAAACTTGTAACGTTGTTTTTTTTTTTGGTTGTTATTGTTGAGGCAGGATTAATCTTGCCATTAAATGTTATGTTCACATTTTCTCATGTTATATTAGAGTGAGAAACTTGTACACCGGTATATTATTATGAATCCATGATATCCTCTTTGTTTAATATATTTATATACAAGCCTCGCAGCAAATGGTGCTAAAATATAGTTTTGCTTACATGTCCAGTTATTAGTCTTGCAGGCTCTAGGGTATTCATACCTACCGACATGTTAGGTGTCAACGTGTCTAACTATTATATCACCCCTATTCAAGCACGAATTCAGAAACTAGACTCATCCATGAATTCCTTATGAAATGTCATTCCTCTGTGATCTAGTTTCTATGCTCAAACGTTAGAGAGCCTATGATTAAGAAATAAGTATAGAGAGTCATTTAATGGATGAGCAATGATTATTTCTAATATATATACTCTTTAAACTATGTCTTGTTTTCATTGTTGTTGTGTCCTCTATTACTTATAAAACTTATGATTTTGGTGACTGTGGATATTGCTGAAAGCTAGAAACATCAATTGCTAAACTTCTATATGACTTCCGAAGTTTTTTCCTGGGTTAAGAAATATTGAAGTTGAGGCTTACAAATATGCTTGGAAGTTCCTTTTTTTCTTTTTCCATTTCAGTTAAAAAAAATTCTAGTGTTCATTTACAGTTTGTGAGATGCGCTCACTAGTAATTGTTTGTTTATGCTTACTGGCAGACACCCCTTGACTCTTCATCTGTAGATGTTGCTGTCTTCTGCTTTCATTGATGGGAACAAACTTTCCCAGTTACCTTCGGAAGCGCACAGAGTTCTTAGCCAAAGTTTGTAACCAATCTATCTTGCGTTACTTTTGTGGTTTCAATTCAGAATTTAATTGATAATGGTTTATCCAGTGGCTGGCTTTTGATAGCAGAGGTGAAGAGCAGATTTGATCCAAATACCGGAGGAGCAGACCCAAAGGAGTTCTCAAATGCAGTTTGTGATCTGGGGTGCATCTGAGTTAAAGGTCACTTTCTTTTCCTTTAATTTGTCTGTAATTGATCACTTTCCCGTGCTTACTGGTACATTATTACAGGACTTATCAAATAAGATGTTTATTTTGTTACACTTCAGAAAAAGGTTAGCAGCTATTTTATAACACGTCTCTGTTATCATATCATTTTCAATTTATCTGATAAATGAGTGCCATTTAATTTTTTGATACTCGTGATTTTCGCATTGTTTGCTCTCTAGAAGAAAGAATTCAAAGAGCAAGGAAATTGAATGGCCTGAGTTAAAACCTTGTTTATACAAACGTCGCTGAAACTAAAGACAACAGATGCTCCTTTAGCTTATGTATCAATCTCCGACAAAGTGGTTTCTGTACTTGTAATGTAATGATAGGCAACTTCTGGAGGAAGTTCATTAAATTTTGTTCCTGCTTATAGCCAAAAAAACATTCTCATTTTTTTTCTTTTCTTTTGTGTTCTTAACAAATTTCAATAACATCTACCATGAATTATTTAAGTTTACCAAAACTAAATCTACAGTCTGGAAATTTGAGGCTATTTTTCTTTTTACAAGAATTGTATTAGTCAAATTATTGAGTGAGTTGCAAGTTAGTTGACGATCAAGAATAACAAGAATGTTACTCGAGCATTTTCAAATGAATTTTTTTCATATAAACCCATAGTCAGTGACAGTGATGCATGATTGCTATCTATCATTCATTTACGTTGGTTTTTTTTTTTTTTTCTTTGAATCATATTGTATATCAGGGTTTATATGAATAGTTGGTATATGTAATATTATTTTTGGAATCCTCCTTCTCGACTGTAGGTAATATGCAATATTCACATGTGGATTAATATTCCTTGGGTGTGTCCATTGCAATCTGGATTTAACATTCAGCCGTCAGCCACGTGAAAGGCCTCATCTGTGGCTTTCCAGTACTGACACTGGGCTGCAACTTAATCAGTCTTCAAATTTCATAAACTACAGCCACAAGAGACAAAAGATGTTGAGCTAGTCCATATGCCTTTGGAAATTTATCGCCACAGCGGAAAAAGATAGTAGTTTATTTGTGAAAACCATTTAAGTTGAAAGCTTGAAAATTAATTTAATTGAAGAAATAAAGTGATGATAACTAACCGTAGCAAGAAACTTGCTGAAAAACTGGTACAGAGCTTGGAAGCACCAGAGATTATCCCCAAAGATGACTTCCCTGGAGCCAATTCTTACTACACATTTTCAAATCATTGAAGCGCCAGCTGTTTTCTCTTTTGTGTTTTTTATTTCTTTAAAAGATATCTTCTACTGTAAGGAACAAGGTATTTTTCTAACAACTTTTGGGGGTTTATTGTGGTCCTTTGGCCGCCAGAAAGGACTGATCAAAGATGCTTGAATTGACACAAACCTCTTTCCTGTCTGCAAATAGTTTTTATGCACCCGACTTCAAAGGGTTTTCCTCCCACTCATTTCCAAATTCCTAAGTATTCTCCAATCGGGCTAAGATAGGACAAATTTACTGAAACCTTTTCTTTGTCAAGGAACAGGAATGGCAATAAATAAATACATTATGCGCTCCAAATGTGAAGTTTCGTAGAAGGATTGGCTTATCACAAACTAGTAAACAATGAGCAAGAACAAGAACGATCAATATCCATAAAACAAAATCTATTTTCTGGGTAACATATAAATATTACCGTTACATGTTACGTAGTGCTTGCTCTTTAAACAGAAAATACAAACACTTCAATACACACCAGCTAACACCAGATGCAACCAAAATAATTGAAGTTTAACAGCCGAAGAAGTGTTCACAGAAATTCACAAGTTACTACCAATGGTCTGATAATGGAAGAAGCATTAGCATTGTCACATAGGGTGTTAGCTCTGTGTGTGAAAGACAAACGATAGGATGAGGACTGCTGCGAAATCATTCTTGGTAAATATTGCGGATTGCTGCATTAATGCTTTTACAGTCAAAATCCATGGTCTTCATCCAGTTCTCAAAGTCCCAATTCCTACAACACACAACCCATAGAGTAGTTATCATAAGAAATATTATGTATAGGAAACATCTTGGAGAAAGCCATTCAAAATGAGGATTTCATATGTAAACTGGCATGCTTCGACAAGTATTACTTACTCTTTTCGCATCATCTTTTAATATACAAATTTCATGATTACATGCATCAATGTTATATGTTATTGCAACTATTTTAGAGTGTACTCCTACGTGCCCATATATGTGCATGGAGTATCACCATGTCGCAATCATAAAACAATCTCATACTAACGTAATGAAACTGTGTTAAGCTAATTTATGTTTTCACTACCATAAACAAAGCGCAAAAATTCATGTAGTTAAAACAGGAATTTATGTATTCCATCCAAACACGAGTTTCTTTCCCCCCAATGCTAAGTCCTATTTTGAGGTCCATTGTAAAACAATGGCCTAATTTGAGTTTAAGAACAGACATTATATCTTCAGAAAGGGGGGAAATAGACTCACACTATATTTGATAAGAATAGGAAGAGAAAAGGGAAGAAGAATGAAAACAGAAAAAGGAGAAGATATGCATCCACCACCCTTCCATCCATTTGGTTTGATAAAAAAAAGAAAACATTACATTAATATAAACTACAAATGGCTCTTTCCCTTTATTAGTTTCTTGCAATACCCTAAATGTAAGAATCAAAACTTCCTCTGCACTACCCAAAAGTAAGACAAAATTCATCGTTCTCTATTCTTTCTGCTGAACACACAAAGTAATCTTACCTCCACCATTCTATTCCTAATACTTCGTCTCTCCTACAGAGGAACTTCATAGAAAGCACTTATGTAGAAACATAACTATTATAGCTTTTCTTACTACAAAACCGTTTTCTAGAAAGCAATAAGCCAAATGCTTCATCCAGAAATTTTTTATCTATTTCCGCCCAAACACCACTGCAACATAACATCTAAAGTACTCCTGATCACACCATACATCTCCAAATCAATCTCTTCTAATCCAACAAACATCAAATTACACAAAACTAAAACCAACAGTATATACCATTAAAAAAAAAAAAAAAACGAACCTTATGGCAGAGTTAATAGCATTAGTAGTAAAAGACCACTGATCAGTCTGTTTATGAATCGGGCAATTGTAGCTGCCAAAGTTCGAATTTCAAGCTCAATTTTTCTCATTCAAATAAGACTCTTGCACCCACCATTCATTGCATCCATCAATAAATCAGACACCCTTTTGCGCATTATTAATCGTTCTTTCTTCGCAACTCTGTTTTGAAAAAAACAAAAAAAACCGAACATCACCCCAAAAAAAAAATGCAAAAAGATTGAAAAAGTTTCAATTGAAAGAGAAAAATAAACCGACCCGTTTGTTGGCGGAGTTTGAGAGGAGAGGAGTGGTGATGATCGTGGAGTAGCTGGAGAAGAGAGGCTTCGAGACTGCCCGGCTCTGCTTGAGCTTGTCTGTCTCGGCTGGGAATGGCAAGCGCGTACGCGCCCAGAGGAAGCTGCGGTGAATACATTGATCTCAGCAGAGGGAGTGAGCTTCAATTATGCCTTTATTGTTTATTTCCAAATATTTATTTATTTATTTGAAATCGGTTAATTCTAGAAAAAAATATATGATCAACCAAGGAATAATTATTTTCGGAATAACAAAAAAGGAATAATTTTCAGTCGTTTGGTGTTAATTTTAACAGATAAATAAAAATACAAGAAAATAAAAAATACATAAAATACTTTTCTTTATTCTTAAAATATAAATTTAGAAAATAAAACTTTAAAAGAAAAGAAAATAATTTAAACCTAAGTTGTTTGCGGGCGATCAGGAGGTTTACGCACTTGTATAAATTAAATAGTTATTTATTGTTTTATATTAGTTAGTCAGTTAAGCCAAGTTGGTTAAATAGCTATAACTAAGTTGTTAAAACAGCATTTTGTTTCTTAGTTATATTAGGATTAGTGACACTAAGTAGCTATTTTTTCTGTATAAAAGGATGTACTCCCGTTTTTCTTCATTAATAAAATAACAACTCTCTTTACCAAATTGCATTTTATTCTATTCATGGTATACAGTATAAGATCCTTTTACGAATACACTACTTTTCTATTTATGTGGTAAATCTTTGATTCGATAAGCATAGGTGATGGCATAAGGAGCTCAAATCTTCAAAGTGAAAGAGAGATAGTGCTTAATCAAGTACAAATGGAGAACACATACGAAATGGAGATCATTTGTATCTGCAAATTCTAATCATCCAGGAATGATTCTTATCTCTACTCCACTAATCGGTAAGAATTACTTCTTAAGTGTTCTATGAAATTGCGTTGGGTGCAAAAGTGAAGTTAGGGCTTATAAATGGAATGTAGATGCTATGAGATGACATAATGAAGATCTTTCTGGATGTTTGAACAATGGAGTGAGGTAGATGTATGGTTAGTTCTTGGATATTAACTCAATTTGAAAGAGATTGTTGAAGCTTTTTTATATACAACCTCGGCTAAAGAGTTGTGGAAGGAGTTAGAAGAAAGGTTTGGTGAAGTAATGGACCTTTATTGTATAGATAATAGTTCAATTACTCAAGGAATAGCATGTGTGTAGTATTATAGAAGCTCAAGAAATTATGGGATGAATTGACATGTTTGATTCCCATACCAGAGTGTACTTGTGGTGTGGCTAAATCGGTAGCAGAGATAACTTCTTTTAATCGATTAATGACATTTCTTATGGGTTTAAATGATAGTTTTGATCATATTAAAAATCAAATCTTGGTTGTGGATCCTTTGCTATTGTAAACAAGCATACTCAATGATCTTGAGGATTGAAAAGGAAAGAGAAGTCATGTAGCATTTGGAGAAAATCTTGAGAATAGTGTTATGTTTGCTAAGCATGGAATTTAAAAAGGAAGCAATTGTTAAGAATGGGTACAGAGGAAGGACATGGTGAAGAGTCTGAAAGGCATTGTGAGTTTTGCAACAATGGTGGACCCACGAAAGGATCTATTTTAAGCTTCATGGTTATCTAGAACTAGTACAAAGAATTAAAAGAACAAAAGGGAAAATCTCAGCCTAGATTATGCAACATGACAGATACTCCATTAGACGTGTGAAAATTATGGTTGTTAACGACCCGAGCCGAGCCGAGTTTTTTGGCTTAACGAGCTCGACTCGTGAAAAAGAAGAAGAATTCGAGCCGAGCCTCTAATTTCTTGACTCGGCTCGACTCGTAAAGAGAGAAAAAGATTTCAAGCCTGGCTCGCGAGCCAACTTAACGAGCCGAGTTAGAGCGCTCGCGAGCAGCAAAAAACATGCAATTTTTTTTTAATTCGATGTAGATTTTCTCTCTCTATTTATTACTCTTTCTCTTTCACTTCTTTTCCCTCTAATTTATTATTGATTTGCTCTCTCTTCTTTTCTCTCTATCTCTCCTAACTAATGCTCACATTTCTCTCTTTTTTTTTTTTTTTTTCCTTTCTTTTTCTTTTCTTTCTCCCCGTTTCCCTTGCTCTCTCCAGTCTCCACCAACTCTGAAGTTATTCTCTTCCTTTTCTCTTTTGTCACTTATTACTCTTTGCTTTCTCTTCTTTTCTCTCTCTCTAATGACACATGTTTCTCCTATTTTCTCTTTCTTTCCTTCTTTCTCCTTTTTTCCTATTTTCTCTTTCTTTCTTTCATTCTTTCTCCTTGTTTCCCCTCACTCTCCACCAACTCATATTTCTTTCCTTCTTTCTCCTTGTTTCCCTGCACTCTCCACCAACTCATATTTCTTTCCTTCTTTCTCCTTGTTTCCCTGCACTCTCCACCAAATATGATGCCGACAACTTGCCTAAAATGGTTTGGTTTGGTTTGATTTTAGGGGAAAGGATTTTAGTCGCGTTTTTAGGGATTTTAACATTAGGGTGTTCTTTGTCATTTTTGCAAACTTTTTGTTTTAAAAATTTTAGTTTAATCCCCTATACTTAATAAAACCCCCAAAACGCACCTAATAATTCGAGCCTAGCTCGGCTCGCTAGCCTAACGAGCCGAGCCGAGGCAGGCTTGAACTCGGTTTGTGCTCTCTCAAGAATAGAGCCAAACCGGCTCGATTCCAAATGAGGAGAGCCGTACTCAAGAGCTTGAGTCGACTCGCCTCGTTGAACAACCCTAGACTGAAAATGAACAAAAAAGCAATGGGATTGAATGCAGTGCTACACTATCTGAGCTAATTCAGCAAGAATTGGCAAAGTTTATAAAGGGAAAAGCACTAGCTGATGGGTCTGTAATCAATTTTGCACATGTTGCTGATTTTGCAAGTATTGGTCTAAAACATGCATTAAGTTCTATTGAATTGTTAGATTCAGGATCTTGGATTATAGACACAGGAGCCTCAAGTCATATATGTACTGATCTTACAATGTTAAATCCTTATACTTTAGTAAATAAACCCATCCCTGTATACCTACCAGGTGGATCAATCAGTTTTGTACAACATATAGGAACACTCGTTTTACAGCAAGTTTTAACCCTTAATGAGGTCTTACAAATTCTCAATTTCAAATTCAACTTGTTGTCTGTAAATAAACTTTCTGAATCTACACTTATCAAATTTATTTTTTATCCTACTCATTGTCTTTTACAGGACCTGCAAACTGAAGTAGTGTTGGTAGTTGGCAAGTTAGTTGGGAGATTATACATTTTAGACAAATCTTCTTTTACTATAGAAACGATTAAAACCCATTCTTCACAGTTTGTATCTAGGATTGAATCATCTAATACTCCTCATACATATAATACCTTTTGTTATGCCAATAATGATGCCACAACTTCAACTCTATGGCATCAAAGATTAGGCCATCCATCACATGTTGTTCTTAATAAACTTTATATTACCAAGTGTTCTACTTTTAATACTTCTATTTGTGATATATGTCCTTTATCAAAACAACACAAAGTACATTCTCCTACTAGTACAACTCATACTCACACAGCATTTGAGTTAGTTCATGCAGACATATGAGGACCATATAAAATTGCTTCATTTACAAGTGCACATTATTTTTTAACCGTGGTTGATGATTTTAGTAGGGCAACCTGGACTTTTCTTTTGAGTCATAGAAGTCAAATTGTTCATACCTTAACTACATTTTTCAGCATGATTAAAAATCAGTTCTGGTTATCAATAAAGAACATTAGAACTGATAATGGAACTGAATTTCTTGGCAAAGATTGTGAAACTCTTTTCCTTGATCTTGGTATTTTACATCAAAAATATTGCATTTATTCCCCACAACAGCATGGGTTAGTAGAGAGGAAACATAAACACTTGCTTCAAGTAGCAAGAGCTCTTATGTTTCAATCTGCTCTACCTAAAAGTTTTGTCGGGAATCAATTTTTACAGCCACTTATATCATTAACAGGTTGCCCACTCATATTTTATAATGGAAAACACCTTGTGAAATACTTTTCCACAAACCACCAGATTATTTTTTCCTCAAGACTTTTGGTTGTTTATGTTTTGCTACAAACACATATCCAAACAAAGATAAGTTTTCCCCTAGAGCTTATAAGTGTGTTTTCATAGGATATTATACTGGTCAAAAGGCATATAAAATTTTTTACATTCATTCAAAAAAAAAAAAAATTATGTCAAGAGATGTCATATTTCATGAAAACTCTTTCCCTTTCAAACAAGTTTGTTCTTCTTCAACAGAGGTATCTTTACCTCTTGTTCCTGTTTCTGAAGACAATGACTTCACCCCTCTTACTAATACTCATGTTTCTGCAAAATTACAAACTCATTCTCCCTCAATTTCACCATCTTCCTTAACTACATCTTCTCCTATTGAATCTCAACCTCTCTTGGTGTTCCTCCTCCTACATGACATAGTACCAGATTATCAAAAAAACCTGCTTGATTAGATAACTTTGTGTCTAATGTTGCTTCCTCTACATCGACTTACACTGCCACTGCTACTATGTCTTCTACCTCTTCACCTCATACACCAATTACTTTTCCATATGTTCAATCACCTCTTTTTAATACATCATATATGTCCTTTTTGGAAAATGTGTCTAGTATCTAAGAACTAGCTTCTTATGATAAAGCTATACTTAATGTTCAATGGGTTCAAGCCATGAAAAATGAGCTTAATGCTTTAGAAGCAAATAATGCTATGGGAGCTAACACCTTTACCTGCAAGAAAGAAAGCCATTGGTTCTCGTTGGGTATATAAGATCAAACTTAACCTTGATGACTCTGTTGACAGGTACAAAGCTAGGTTAGTTGCAAAGGACTATAATCAAGTTGAAGGCATTGATTATTTTGACAGTTTTTCACCTATGGCAAAGTTGGTTATTGTCCGTATTTTTCTTGATGTGGCTACTACCCAGTTATGGCCCATTCACCAGCTTGACATCAATAATGCATTCTTATATGGTTATCTTGATGAAGAGGTTTATATGTTACCTCCTGATGGTTACACTAAGGTTGGACCAGCCAAGTTTGTTGCTTAAAAAGATCCTTGTATGGTTTGAAACAGGCTTCTAGACAATGGAATAATGAGTTCACTTCTCAATTAATTGCCTATGGATTTTCTCAGTCAGCTCATGATGCTTGTTTGTTTATTCAATCTACAGCTTCTTCCTCTTTTGCTCTTTTAGTTTATGTGGATGATGTCATTATTATTGGCTCTTCTGAAGCTGACATTCTTACTGTTAAGACCTATCTTCATGACAAGTTCACTATCAAGGATCTTGGGTATACTAAGTACTTCCTTGGTCTCGAAATTGCTAGGTCTTCTCAGGGTACTTACATTTATCAAAGGAAGTATGCATTAGACATTCTTAAAAATGCAGGGCTCTTTGGTGCTAAGCCTACTTTTACCCCTCTACTTAAAGAGTTCAAGTTTACTACTACTAAGAATGAATTACTTGCTGATCATGATAAGCATCACAGGTTGGTTGGTCGACTAATTTATCTTGGTTTTACTCACCTAGACCTTGCTTATGTTGTTCAACAACTTAGTCAGTATGTTCAACAACCTTGTAATAATCATTGGGCAGCTACTGTGCATGTTCTTCGATACTTGAAACACTGTCCTTCCAAAAGTTTATTTTTCCCTACACATAATTCTTTTAACTTGGAAGCCTTTTGTGATGCAGATTGGGCTTCATGTCCAAATACTAGGAAATCTCTTACTGGTTATTGTGTGTATCTTGGTTCTTCCTTAATTTCTTGGAAAACTAAGAAACAAACTACTGTTTCCAGGTCCTCTGCTAAAGTTGCGTATCGTAGCCTTACTTCCACTATATGTGAATTGCAATGGATTTCCTATATTCCCAAAGACTTTCATATTCCTCTGCACCTTCCTATTCCTTTATGGTGTGATAACCAAGTTGCTCTTCACATCACAACCAACCTTGTCTTTCATGAACGCACAAAACATCTTGAAATTGATTGTCATGTGGTTCGTAATCAATACAAGGCTAGTTTTGTACTTCCTCAACATATTTCTTCCAAGCTTCAAGTTGTTGATATTTTTACTAAGTCCTTGGCTGGTCCCTTGTTGCATCAGTTTGTTTCCAAGTTGGGCTTGCATGATTTTCATCAGGCTCCAACTTGAGGTGGGGATGTACAAATTAAATATTTTATTTATTGTTTTAATATTAGTTAGTCAGTTAAGCCGAAATGGTTAAATAGCTCCAGCTGAGTTGTAAAACAGCATTTTGTTTGTTAGTTAGATTAGGATTAGCTAGCAGTAAGTAGCTATTTTTTCTTGTATAAAAGGATGTACTATGTTTTTCTTCATTAATTAAATAAGAACTCACTTTACCAAATTGCATTTTACTTTGTTCATCAATTCCTTAAGTTCCTAGATTCAAACATTAGGACCACTTACCACAATAACATTGTGACTTACCTAGTCTTTTGGGCTTGTAGGGTGTTCAATGGACCTCGAAAAATAATTGAGGTGTACGCAAGCTGGCTCAGACACCCTGGTTACCAAAAAAAAAAAAAATCTTTTTCCAATATTAGAAGAGGTTTATGATAAATTTTGTGGGAGTTTGACAAGACATTTGTGATAATTTTAAAATGAAATTAATAACAATTTTTTCGATTTTTAAATATTTGTGAATATGATAATTTTTTTGATAACTGTGTGTCCAAACCAGTTTGTGCGTATCTCAACTAATCCTTATGGTCTATTGAACATCCGTCAGTTTGCACATACCTCAATTAATCATTGATCTATTGAACATTCGTTAGTTTGTGCATACCTTAATTAATCTTCGAGGTCTATTGAACATTCGTCAGTTTTCGCATAACTTAACTAATCTTCGAGGTTTATTGAACATTCACCAGTTTGCGCGTATCTTAAATAATCTTTGGGGTCTATTGAGCTTTCACATGGTTACTTTGTATAACTCGAACACAATATCTTTGGGTAACCCAGAGTCTTATTATCTAGTTATAATTTTAGTAATTAATTCAATCCCCTTTTTCATGTTGAAATTTAGGTCAATAGTCAATTATGAGTTGGGTTGGTGGGCAGTGGGCTCTAGATAACTACTCCCTCCGTTTCTATATACGTGTCGTTTTAAGTTTTTACACTGTTTTTAATGAATCAAAAATTGTACAGAGAATTGACTTTTTTCCTCATATTGAAGGTGGGAAAATTTTGTTTTTCCCACTGCAACACGTGTGTGAAATATTAAAATAAAGATAGAAATTGTGAAAGAGAGGAGATGAGGGGAAGAGATAGATAAAGAGAGAGAGAGAGAGGAGTGTGGGGCAGGGTAGAGAAAAAGGTGGAGAGAGGAAATGAGGGGCAGGTTGGAGAATGAAGATGTGGATTAGAAAACATTGAAAAAAGAGAACGTCATTTATTTTGAAAAAAATTATTACCCTCAAAACGACGTTTATTTTGAAACCGAGGGAGTAATTAATTAGAGGCCACCGATTTAATTTTAACATTTATGGTAGGTTTTATAAGTCGTAATTTTTATTTATGCAAGGAATCAATTAATAAATGAAACTTCAAACAATACAAATAGTTAACTTGAAAAGGGTATGGTTTTTTCTATATACTATATAGTATTTTCTCAATATTTTTCTAAAAAAAAATAAATTTTCATTTATTTATGTCAAACTTAAAAAAAAAAAATCCATGAAAATTAAACAAATACAAAAAAAATCCAAAAAAAAAAAAAAAAAAAGGGGAAAACAAGTCATGAATCATGTAAAGCAAGTAGACAACAAACTTATTCAATCTTAAAAATAGATAAACCTCGAGGACAACATGTGATTAAAACTACAATAAAGTCAAATGGAAAATAATAATTGTTTCTTGTAGCGTATAAGATTATATAGACAAAGATTTCAAGGATTTGCGCGCTGATTAAAAAATTGTATGATTGAGTGAAGTTAAAATTGTAGTCTTAACACTTTTTGAAGCTTAAGGTGAAGGCCCATAACCAAAAGAGGAGCCGCCTGATTGACTCGCTCAAGACCAACACTTTTATTTAACCAAAACGTCAACAAATTAATCATTCACAACCTACCCTTAAAAGCGACCTCCCTTTTTTTTCAGACTTTTTGCTTTTTGTACCTCACCGACATCGTTTTTATACTTTGTTTTCTTTTTATATATATATATATATATAAGATGACTCTACATTTAATCTTCGATAGAACTTGAGATAGGACTATGTGTCGCCAACTCGTTTGTACAAGATCGTTACAAAATAACTTACATCTATTGTACACTAGTTTTCCTTTTTTCGTTCATAAAAATACTAGGTAAAACTAATAGAAAGAACTAACTATAGGTGATAAGTTTTTGGGCAATGTGTTCTTCAAGTGATGATCTTTTTTTTTTTATGATAAAGAAAGACAACAAATTCGTAGGCGATGAGATTTTAGCCTTCTCACGTTGTTGATTTCAACTTCAATTTATTTTTGTATTTTTTTGTTGATCAAACTTTCATTTATGAATGATAACTATTTTGATCATGTACTTTCATGCTAGCCGTTAGGCATGCACAAAGTTCATTCTAACCATAAATTTAGTTCAATTTCCTTCAATAATAGACAATTCAATTTCTTCTATAAGTGTCGAGGCCAAATTATGTAACTAATTCCTATAAGTATTTAGCACATCCACATTCTATAATAGACATTTTTCTTTACTTATTATTATTATTTAAAAAAAAAAACTATAATAAAATAAACCTTATTCAATCCCCATTTCCTCACTCAACCCAAATTCAAACTTATCAATACGTCAAACTCAAATATTATTATTTAATTGAGTATTGAAATAGTTCATCATATTTGAATTGAAGAACAACCTAAGATTTTTTTAATAACATTCAAATGTCAACCATCAATATTTTTATTGCTCTTTTACCTAAAATCAACTTTGTAGTAATTCAACCAACACGATGACTTTGTAAATATTTATTATTTATATTATACTATTTATAATTTGATAGTTTTCAACAAAATTTATCAACCAAATCTTATCTTCCGTAAACTTAAGTACAAATCAAATATCAAAAGTGAATTCAAATTTAAGCTCTATATGCATTTAAATTATTTATTTTATGCGAAATTTTTTAATTAATTTTTATTTAAATATAACCATTTAATATGTTATATAAAAATTAAAAAAATATTATTTATCTTAAAAACCATTAATGATTACAACAAAAGGTGAAAATGGGTTAACGTGAGTGAATTAACAGTAGAAGGTCAAACATGTCGGTGGAGTTGTGTCAGGCTTTTAATGTACGAAACAATCAAAGTCAATTCTCTGACGAAAGCCCAAGTAACGGCCCACCCATTTTATATTTTATTCTCCTTTTTCAATTTGTTTTTCTTATCAATCTCTTTTTTCTTTTTCCACGTATTTATATTTCTTATTTTTATTTATACAATAATCTTTTTTTAAATCATTTAATTTTTTAATGACAAAACCCATTAAAAAATTATTTTTTTATTATTTTAGTACACTAATCCAAACAAAATTTACAATTTTTTTTTTTTTTTTTGCATTAAAAAGTGTTTGATCTAATTTATACGTATCTCAATTAATTTTTCGAAATCACGAAATCAACGATCAAATAAATTTTTAGTTATTATCCTTTATTAGTAGTCATAAGGATTCAAACTCAAGATTCTTCAGTAATATACTCAAAATCTATTTTATATTTTTAAGAACAATAACTCAGGATTTTAATTTTAAAAAATGTATATTTATTTTGTTTAAAATGGTAAATTTTTATTTTTAAATAAAACAGTAAAATCAATGCGATAATAATTTTAATTTTAATTTAATAATTAATAATTTGATTAGCAGTAGAATCAAAAGCAACGGAGATTTGTTTTTATAGTCTTTCTTCTTCTAAATTCTAAACAACACCAAACGATACTGTTTCTCTGACAAAGACTCAGTGTCTTCCGCGGCTTTATATTCTCAGATCACCAACGCGTTATCATGATGTCTTTATTTTAATATCTCCAATTCCAACCCATCCATCCTCCACCTTCCTTCTTCCTTCTCCCATCCATTCACTCTTTTCTTTTTTCTTTCTTGCGTTTTTTATAGCTCCGTTGTGACTCAAACACTCGTGGGTTGGTTTTGTTTTTTTCTTTCTCAGTAAAGATAGTTTCTTTTTTTCTTTTTTCATTTTTCTTTTTCTTTTTTTTACTGGTTTGGATCTGTTACTGAATGTGGGGGTCTGTGTTTTGACACGGAGAAGTTTGATTTGGGTCATAGATGTTAGTTGGGTTCTTGTTTTGATGAGTTAAGAAGAAAAATGGGATCTGCAAATGAGTTTTTTTCTACTGGAGAGTTTAGTTTAGACCCCAAGTGGTTGGTTGATGGTAAGCAGCTTTTTGTTGGTCCAAAGATCGGAGAGGGAGCTCATGCTAAAGTTTACGAGGGAAAGTAAGTCATTGTTGTGTTCTCTACGAATTTCGCTTCTTTGATTTAGAGACTGAATTGAATTCAGTTTGTGAAGTTTTTTTTTTTTAATTACTATTATTTATTTTTTTATATGCTAGTTGGGTTCTTTCTGGAGATTATCCCAATCTTTGACTTTATGAACTCTTGTTTGTGTTTTCAGATATAAGAATCAGAATGTTGCTATTAAAATCGTTAATAGAGGAGATAGCCCCGAAGAAATTGCCAAGAGAGAAGCTAGGTTTGCAAGAGAGGTTGCAATGTTGTCTAGAGTACAACATAAGAATTTAGTGAAGGTTTGTTGATTAGCCTATAGGTGAAATTTATGATTTGATTTTCATTGAAAGATATTCGCCATCAACGGTTATTGAGACTGGATTTCATATGAAAATCATTGAATCATATTACCGATAACTAAGATGGTGACAATTCTGTGTTGCCAGTTTATAGGTGCTTGCAAGGAGCCTGTGATGGTCATAGTAACCGAGCTCCTATTGGGTGGGACATTGCGTAAATATTTGCTTAACCTGCGGCCGAGGTGCTTGGACATGCGTGTGGCAATTAGTTTTTCCCTTGATATTGCCCGTGCCATGGAATGCTTACACTCTCATGGAATCATTCATCGTGACCTGAAACCTGGTATGATTTTGTTAACAATTGTTTTAATTTGATAGTTAACCATATTTAGCTTGAATGGGCAGTGACAGTCCTGCTGCAGTTTGATGGACAGCCGGCCTGGTGCTAAGTTTGTGAAATTTGGAGTATTTTTTGGTATATGTTTAGTGGCCATCTTAATCAAACTCATGAAACTATAAGAAAAATATAAATGCTTGGTCACAAGCAGATTGTATCAGTCTGTGCTCTGCCTTTGTATTTTTCTTTTATTCTGAGGCTGATGTAGGGATCTAATAAGTGGTGTGTAACCCTTGAGAAACATTCAACTTGAGTTCCTAGTCTCAGCATGTATGTTTGTCCCTTTGGATGTTCAATGTTGTTGTAATATGACTCCAAAACTGCTGGTGTGTATCTTATTTGTAGCATGATTACTCGCTTTCCATGTTGATAGGTAAACAAATTGGATATTTTTCTTGTTTATTTGCTTTTTTATGGATTTTCTTTTCCTGATTTTCTGGGACTACCCACCTATGACAAAAATATGTGAAAGTTAAACTGTGTCAGAACATTCCTTCCTCATGTTCCAGAATTTGGTGGGAATAATAGATTACTTCTGCTCCATTACTCTGTATCTGCCCTAAAGACTTCCCTATCCCCTACTGTTCTCTGCTTGCTTGTTCATTTTTTGCCAAGGAACAATTACTACTTTTATTGCACCCAATAATGTAAGACCAAATTCACAAGTGAGAAATGGAGATTTTGGTATTTTAGGGACTGGGTTGTGTCTTTTATTAAACATTCTTATGACATGAAGTTTAACTATCTCATTAGCATCAGCATATAGCCTGAAACTTTTGTCTTACACAAAACATTTGTTGAATATTTATCGGGTAGTTTTGGATTATTGAAAATCTATCCTGTAGTTTCTCTTAGTTCTTGTTTCCTGGGTTAGTTCTAAATCTCATCCTTTGATTTCTCCAGCTGGTTCTGATAAAGGCTTCCTGCTTCTGATTTATTCCAAACATGCTATTTTTTATAATCTCCCAAATCTAGTGCAGCAACTCTTGAATATATATATATATATTTTTTTTTTTAAATTATCTTGTTCCATAAATCTATGATCTTGAAATTCATTTTAATTGACATAGTATTAACAGTATCATAGTCCTAAGTGAAATTTGTTGAAAGAAGAAGTAGGTGCTTCTTCTAGGATATTAACTACTAAGCATAATTCTTATGACTTTGTTTGCTTCTTTTCCCAGAGAACTTGATCTTGACAGCAGACCACAGAACCGTAAAACTTGCAGATTTTGGTTTAGCCAGAGAAGAGTCATTAACGGAGATGATGACTGCTGAAACGGGGACGTATCGGTGGATGGCTCCGGAGGTACTTTGCTATATTTTTCAGATCTTGATCAACTGAAGGAGATGTTCCATATTAAAATATTGATTCACCTTTGGTGACAGCTTTACAGCACAGTCACATTAAGACGCGGAGAGAAAAAGCACTACAATCACAAGGTGGACATATACAGCTTTGGGATTGTGTTGTGGGAGCTTATCCATAATAAGTTACCATTTGAAGGCATGTCAAATCTACAAGCAGCATATGCAGCTGCTTTTAAGGTAATTTTATTTGGCCGCCTTGTTATATAATGAAGATGGGATGGATTTTTTGAGGGTGTTTTTTCTCTGTTAGTGTTGAAAAGGCACCCTTTTTGAAATGTCCCAGATGCTTGCTTAATTCCAGAACAGCTGCAGACAGCCCCTTCCCTGCCATTTAATTGAGTTACACGGAAACATTTGACACACTCAAAATTAATAGATACCAAAGAGACATCACATGTTGAAGGGCTGGAACTTGTCGGCACAAACATTACTGACGGGTACTCCTTGAGAAAAGTGTTGAACCTTGACGGCCATTATCAAGTCCTTCTAGATTTGATCTTGACCTCCTTTAAAAGGAAGCCACTTGTTAAATGGGCAGCCATGTCCAGAGAGGCAGAGATACAAGGGGTGGCAGGGATGGACCTTGTGGCCCTCATGAAGGACTTCGAATTAGCTGCTCAAAATTGCTAAAGTAGATGAAACCAATCGCTAAAGATTCATGAAGAGTGAAATTGTTTCCATTTCACATTAAAGTACTGTATTGTGTAGGATATTGATTTGACGAGGCCCATGCATGTCCTTTTGGTTTTATCTAAAGTTGGTTGAGTGAATATCTCTCTCTCATCTGACAGTCGGTTGGATGATCAGGACATTTGTAGGGGTCTCCAATCGTGCTGTTCAACATGGCATTAAATGGCTGATAACTCTTTATCTTCTCATAGTTCATTATATCTCAGCCATACTTCCAGCTTCTTTTTGGGCTTCACGATGTGATATTTTACTTTGTTGTTTCAGAATGTGAGGCCCAGTGCTGAGGATCTCCCTGAAGATTTAGCTTTGATCGTGACTTCTTGCTGGAAAGAGGATCCCAATGCACGACCTAACTTCACCCAAATAATCCAGATGCTCCTGCACTATCTCTCTACAAATTCGCCATCAGAGCCTGTTGTTCCTCATCGGACATTTTCTTCTGAGAACACTGTACTACCACCAGAGTCTCCTGGGACAAGCTCTCTAATGGCTGTAAGAGATGACTCAGGTTCAGCCCCAAACACCAGAACGGAAGACAAGCCAAGAGGTTTCTTCTTCTGCTTTAACCAATGTTACTGATCCTTCCAACGGCACAAATTTGTCATTGGATGTATCCCATGTTATTTTAGGAAGCAGATCAATAAACTATATCCTCAAATATAAAAGAATACATCAAGATTACAAAATAAGAAAAGAAAAAAAAAAAGAAATCAAATCTTTTGAGATCAGCCAGTTCAGTGGCCATAGGAGCTTTGTAGCATCTGATGTCTCTATTATAACTTCGTTTTTTCGGTTATATTACAATGCTCTGACCCAGATGCTCCATCAAGAAAATTGGAGTTGAGGTTGCTGTGATGTATTATGATTGTAAAATAAGGTCATCCAAAGGCTTCTACTCCTGTTTAATTTTTTTGTTTATCCTATGAGAATGTGTGTAGTCCAAACCACTGAACCAGGACAGAGAGCAACTTTGATTTGACCAAATGATTTGAGTTTGTCACTACATTGTCACTTAGTAATGTTATTTTAATTAAAAAAAAAAAAAAAACCCATTTTATATTCCCAACAAAAGTACAGTTTCCTTGTTTTACGACTATTTGGTCCCAGAAAATTGTAACAGCAGTGGCAGGCACTATTTCTCGTTACAGCTCCCATTTATAAGTTGTACACAGCAAGCCAAAGGCAAAAACATCCATCTATTTTACTTTTTACATAATCCATCAACATCCACAAGTGAAAGAGGAAAAATCTAATAGTAACGTCAATGACTCAATATGAATACATAGAAGAGTAAACGACTTTACCCACCCAAGGTTTCATAAATGCCAGATTCCCACCCTTAAATTAACACTTTAGTTTTCTCTCAAAATAATTCTTATATCTCAAATTTCTCTCAAATAACCCCCACAAGAGATCTTGGCCCAGCAAAAAATCCGGCTTGATTTCGGCACCGTTGGACCTCTCCAACACCACCCTCAGCATCCATTTATCCTCCTCACAAAAACCCCTAATTTTTTCACCCAATTTCACCTCGGCCGGAATTTGGTTGGAAAGGCGTGACAACATGCGAAAACCTAAGGGAGAGGCGGTGGCAATCAGCGAGCAATTGTGATTGACGATGTTGAGGGTTTTGGTGGGGGAAGCCGGTGATATTATTGGTGGTGTCGGGGTGGTTTCTGGTGCCGAGACCTGTCGGAATTTGGATGAAACGCGCCACTGAAACTAAGAGCGGTGGCCAGCAATTGGGGGATTCAATCAAGCAGAAAGGTTAGGGGTTTTGATGTGCGGGTTGAGGGGATTGTAATGGTGGTGTTGGAAAGGGTTGACTGTGTTGGGAACAGGCCAGAATGACCTGAAATCGCCAATAAGATGAGTTTGAGAAGTGAAATGTTATTTTAAAATTTATCGTTTTTGAAATGATCATTTTACCCTTTTAACAGTTAGATTAAACAGTTTTTTATTAATTTAAAAGTGAAAATCTAGATTTTATAAACCATAGTGGGAACATACAGATTAGCCAAATCTTCGGTGGAAAAATGTCGTTTACTCTATATAAAAAGTGATAATTGAGCAACTCTTCAAGGAAAGTCTGCGGTAATTACAGAGCCATACAAAGTGTGAGATTACAGGGAAATTACGGGGTCTACTCAAGCCGCGTAAGTTTACAGTGATCTCAATCTAACGGCTAACAAGAATGGAAAGTGGAGACGATTCTATACAAACGTCAATTATTAATTATTGTTGGAAAAAGTGGGAATTTCACAAGATTAAACTCTACTGTTGTTTCCAAATTAAGCTTGGAGGGCACGGAAGCTTCATGTCCCTACTGCAATCTGGTTATACGGATTTACGAAAATACCACTGACCCGGTCTTCGAGGTTGCCAAGTGCTTCACTTTCTAAAGACAGGATTTAGGTTCGTGTCCGAACAGGCAGCTTCGGACTTAGGTTCAGTCAACGTTTGGGACCCACAAAAGACGTTAGATTTGCCTCGTCTGTCTGAAATGCTTCTATCCGAAGCTGGGGTTCGGTTTACAAGCCTCTCATAAGAGGACCGAAACTGAGTTTTCCCGCTCACTTACACTCTCTCTTAACCTTGGAGAGTCACACACTGTTCAGTTAACTTAGTCGAGTGGAGAAAAGTGAAACCTTCCTGTAAACTTGTTAAGCAATTTACTGTCTCTCTCTCTCTCTCTCTCTCTCGCTCTCTGTTTCTTAATCTTTGTTGTTTCTTAGACATGTCAAGGTAAGATTGAAATCGAGGATGAGTCTGTGTCTCTGTGATATGATTATACTGAGAACTGAGCTGAGTCTCTCTTCAAGATTTTATTTTTTTATGAAAGAAAAATCATTTTTTATTGTTGTTTGAAGATGATTGGAGAAACCCCTTGAATAGATTTTTTTTTTTTTTTTTTCTTCTTGTTTTGAGATTTTTGTTCTGGGTGGCTGGGTTTGATAAAAATGTTGCTTTTCTTTTTTCTTTTTATGTGTATGAACTGACTCAGTTACAAATTTATTGATAAATATGTTTTGGATTCAATTTCTGGTGTTTATTTGACAAACCCTTTCCAACTTTTTTGTTAAAAAGAAAAGAAGGAACTTCTGGGTACCCTGTTTATTTGACAACCGTACGCTGCCATAAGTAAATTGACAATAAAGGGAGTTTGTAGGAGATGAATATTGGAGTAAACTTTGATGTAGGATTTCTTTTTGAAGAATGAAGCTCATTCGTGGTTTAATGGATGATTATTACCTTGGTATTTTAGTAACAAAATAGCTGCAAAGATCAATGAGTATTAGATGATTAAATAATTTCCTGTTAATCAAGTTGGATTTGCAACTCCCCAATAGAATGCAGTGAATAGAAGTGATGGTGTCTCTTGATCTATGCCAAACAAGTCTCAAATACATGGCAGCCGAAATAAAACCGGCATGGTCCAATAAGTTCAGCAGGCTATTCTTAGATTCAATTGATGTTTGTTTTATGTTGTTCTTCAGCATACTTGAACTCTTTGCTTATAATTTTGTCCTTTTTTTTTATCCTTTCTTTTTTATTCTTGGCTGCTTGTGGTTTATAATTAGAGTAATCTTACACTTACACAAAGATCTCTACACAAAAGAGTGAATATAATGAGTTTCTCCTCAGATTTTGCCTCTTCACTTTATATGAAAATCATTGTAAGATTTCTTTGAAAGTATAGTATTAACCTTGAGATTATGGCATGTGTTTGTTGCAGGAGTTGGATAGTTAACAGTAGAGCAATTGCAAAGAAAGTGAGAAATGCCACTCGATCATCTTCTCAACTAATCAAAGACTGTGGAGCAAATCGAGAATGCCCAAATTGCCATTATTGCATTGATAACAGTGATGTATGTTGGAACATTTGTCTTTGTTTGCACAATTAGCTTACTAAATTTTTTAGATTTGTTCATGTCATCATAGAGAATGTATTTACTCCAAAATTATTTATATCAATTTGTTGTTTTCCTGCTCATTTGAGTAATTAATCACACAACAGTTTGTCCTTGTACAGGTCTCTCAAGAATGGCCTGGCTTACCGGTTGGTGTGAAGTTTGATCCATCTGATGTAGAGCTTGTACAACATTTAGCTGCAAAATGTGGTGTTGGAGACTCGAAGCCTCACATGTTTATTGATGAGTTTATTCCAACACTTGAGGGGGACCAAGGAATTTGTTATACCCATCCAGAAAATCTTCCAGGTGAGGATCTTCCGAGCTTACAGTTTTATTTGATTATTTCGACCGTGCTTCCTTTTGATGATTATTTCAACAACATGAAGTCAATGAACCAATAAGATGATTCTCTCTAAAAGAAAAATAGCTGAATGATAGTAAATTCTCTAAATTGAAAGTTATGAAGGCTGCTGCATAGGAACCCCTGCTCTTTACTCCACCCATGTACACGAGGGCTCTGAATCATTTGAACGTCGGTTACATTTGGTTATTGTCAGGTTCTTTTGGTGTTACCTGTGTCCTCTAGGCTGGACTTAACGAACTTAATTTGCCTGCTTTTGCCAAGTAAATCAGATTTATTGTTTATTGTCCAGTTATTCTATGCCAATTCATGATCACACTGAATTTTATTTTGGTTTGACAAATTGGACCAAATGGATCCAAGCATGTGAAATTGCAAGTCTATAAACTATTAAAATGACAATGTCTGAATTTGTTGCAGGTGCTAAGAAAGATGGAAGCAGTGTCCATTTCTTTCACAGAACAATGAATGCTTATTCTACTGGTCAAAGGAAGCGTCGTAAGATCCACAATCAACATAGTTTAACTGAAGATCATGCGCGCTGGCACAAAACTGGTAAAACCAAAGCTGTGATACAAAATGGAGTGCAGAAGGGCTGCAAGAAAATCATGGTTCTTTATAAGAGCTCAAAGAAGGGCAGCAAACCAGATAAGGCCAATTGGGTCATGCAGCAGTACCATCTGGGGACTGACGAAGATGAAAAGGATGGTGAATATGTGGTTTCTAAAATTTACTATCAGCAGCCGAAACAAAACGAAAAGGCTGAAGATTGTCCAGTTATTGAAGATTCGGACAATTTGGCACTTGAAACTAGTCCAAGGACCCCAAATACAAATCCTCCCATTCCTCCGCGGCCAGAGAAATCTTTAACATGTGATAATGCTGCTGATGGTAATATACTAACATCACCTGTAAAGGTAGGTAGTTATCTTTGTAAAATTCTCACGTGAAATATTACAACAGCTCGTATACAGGAATTGAGATTTTAGTTTGTAGGTTGCCATTTGCATTAATTTATAAAAAATCTTGTTTGTGAAATGAATTGCTAAAGCTTTCATTGGATGTTTATCATTATCATGTAAGGTTAGCCTTCATTTTTTCTGATAATGAGCCAATGACAGTTCATAACATTTCTACATTTTGATTGCTATCACTACTGTGATTTTTTCTTTTCAAAAACTTGTTTCTAAATGATGCAACGTGATATACCATGAATTGGCAATAAACTCATTTCAATTATCCACACAATTTAAGTTCATGTCATTTGGGATTGATAAAAACAGAACATATATGATTTGATTTCAAGTTTGTTTACTAGATGCTTTATTCATTTTGGTCCTTAATGTAGTTGAATTTTGTGGATTAGGCACCAGAGCATATTGTAGAAGCATCGTCTGCCCCTTTACCTTCTGCTGTTAAGCCTGAGGACCATCTAGGGAGCATAACATGGTTGGCGGGTGAATCTCAGGATGTTGACTATCCTGATTTGAATTCCATTGAAGAATCTTTGTTATGCAAGGAAGAAAACATTTCTTCTGCTCTCTTAGAGAATTCAGGAATTAATAATGTCTCATACACCGATCTTTGGTACGACACAAATAACATGAAAGGGAACAACAGTGCACCCTGTGGAATTTCTGATCTCGAGAACCTAGAACTGGATACTCCGCCAGATTTTCAGCTCGTAAGTTTACCCTCTTTCATCAATGTCTATAACTTACCGGCATTGTCATTTAGTACTATTTTCTCTGACCTCCTTATTTATGTCATGAAGGATCTACAGACGTTTTCTGGGGAGAGTATTCTTGATTGGTTAGACCGTTTCTGAAGAACTAATATGCAAGCCCTGACAATAGATTTCGAAGTTATGTTTTCCCGGCCCTGGCTGAAGTTGTTTTCTTCACTAACATTTTCTTCAGCGGCAAAGAATCAATTGCTCTTTTCGAGGGAGTTCTCTATACAGTTCATGAATCCAAGGACTCCACAAAGCTTGCGGCAGATGAAGCTATGGAGTAGTTGCTTTAGCTTTCTTGCATTATTGATCATTCCTAGAGTTTGATTTGAGCAGAAATGTTCCTGGTGGCTTTTGTGTAGTAGCATCAGTTGCAGCATATGTAATGTATGTTAATGCACCAGTGAGGTGCTCAGATTCAGAGATCATTTTATTGTGTTGATAAACTACGTAAACATTATAAAAACTTAATGCTTTGTTACTGACACATAAAATATTTGGTGTTCCACTTAGTGATTGTTAACTGATGATGACCATTTAAAAATTAAACAATGCAATATAATGATCTTAAACAAATGGACTATACCCTTAGGGTCTATTTGGTTAAGTGAATGTTGGATTATTGGGAATATTGAATTACTAGAAAGTTAAATTATCTTGAAGATTATTGAGAATCTTTAAAAAAATGTGTTTGGTTAGTTGAAATAAATTGGTGGATATGTTATATTAATATGTTTAGTTGAAAGGAATAAATTAGTAGATATATTATTTAAATTACTAAATTGTCATCTTTTTAAATATTAATATAATATTATTTTTATTATTAATTTTTGAATAATTTTTTTAACCCCCAACATTTAAGATTTAGCTAAAATACCCCGTTTATATAAAACTTTAATTTATAACAAAATCACCCCCACCACCCGAAGCCACTGCTTGCCACCGTCAGCCGTTGCCGGAAGTCGTCGAAAATCACCTAGAGTGATCGTGAGTAATCCACCATCATCGGGAGGCTCCGATATGGCCGTTTTTAGCCATATTGATGGTAAAAAAGGCCATATCAGGAGCAGATCTGGTTGTTAATGGCCAGACTCATGGCCTTTATCGGCCATATCTGAATAAGATATGGCCGTTAACGGCTAGATCTATTCTGGCCGGAATAGATTTGGTCGTTAACAACTATATCTTATCCAGATATGACCGATAAAGACCATTAACGGCCAGACCCATCGATTTGGCTAGAAATGGCCAGAATTGATCTGGCCAGAATTGATCTGGCCAGATCAAGTATGATATGGTCGGAAACGACCATATTGGAGCCTCTCGGTCATTTTTAGCGACTCCGGCGACTTTCCAACGGCGGTTGGCAGTGGTTGGCCCGCTATCGGTGGTGGTGGTTTGTAATTTGTTTTAAATATAAGGGCATTATTGTCCAAAAACTTAATTAAACAAGGGTAAAATTGTAATGGTGGATTAATGTAAATTGATTTTAAAACAAGGGCATTATTGTCCAAAATTTTTATTAATAAGAGATAAAATTGTAACAAAAATAAGATTACTTTGATAATCTTACAATACCTAAGAAAATTAAGCTAATCAGATTACCTCCAATATTACCAACGATAACTACTATTGGTATTGAAAGATTACCGGAATCTAAGGCACAATACCAAACGTGGTAATCAAAATAATATAAGATGACATAACCCCAGTAATCTGATATACCCCCCAACCAAACGCCCCCTTAGAAGATAGAATCAACATGAGTTCTGAAAGTATTCTTCTGCCTAATATGTGCCTTTTTTTTTTTTTTTTTTTTTTTTGAGTATTTAATTTTTGTTATACGTTGAGAGATTATGTACAAAATATTTCAATGAGTAATTTTTTATGAAAAAATTATATAAAAGTATTTTCATACATAACTGGTTAATTATGGTTATATTTAGTAATTTAATAGTGTAAAAGATTTTTTTTTTTTTTCTATCAAAATAATGGCCTAATACAAATTCTCATCTATAAAGTTTCAAAATATATATTACCGAAAACACGATTCCATTAATAATTTCGTTGTGAGAAGGGGAGAATGGTCAAAAGTCTTTATAAGTAAGGATAGAATAGTCAATTAATTGATTTCGTTTTCTCTTTTTTTCCTTGCCCTAACCAAATGTTTTCTTTCTTCAACTGATTTTTCCGTTTTAAGAAACCGTCAGCCTTCCCCGGTCACCACCACAAGAACCCCTAGCGTCCCACCATCAAAACCCCACCCTTTTCCCCTTATTCGTCCAGCCACTGATTTGTGCAACTATCCTTGTTGATTTTTGATCGATTTGGGCGAAAACAACTCCTTCCACCACCACCCTATGACTCATTTGCACCTCCCCTTCCAAAACCCTTATCCTCTTCGCCCATGGCAACCCATTGTTGTTGTTTGCTGCTCATAAGGGTTTTTTTTTTTTTTTTTGTGTGTTTGTTGAAATTGTTGTTGTGTGTGGTTTGTTGTTTAAATTGAATTGAGGTTGGTTTGTTTAGTTAATTGAAGTGTTTTTGCTATTGTTTTTTGCCGAAAAATCCCATCCAATCACCACCGATCACCTCCCTTTTAGCTTGCTCACCACCTGATTGTTGTTTTTCCCAACCAACCTTGGGGTGAGTGGAGGCTACGAACAGTGGTAATCGGCGCCAAGGTTGTTAGGGGTTTTAGAGAGAAGGTGTCAGTGGTTTAAAAGTAGTGTTAGGAGGGATTTCGGTGTCGAGAATAGCCAAAAAAGCTTGAAACGTGCAAGGAAAACCCAAGGGTAATGGAGATCGAGGTGCTGACCAAGTTGATGTTCCCAAATATTCCCAAGATCCTTTGCAAGGAATTGGCGGTCCAATGACGAGGGCAAAGACAAAGAGGATGAGAGAGGTTTTGCAAGGCTTGATCATGGAAGTGCAATACAAAGAGGCTGTACTAGAAGACTCTAAGACTAAATTCGAAGATTTTAAAGCACCAAGGATGATCTATTATCTTTTTATGTAAGGGTAGATTTGGAAGATCAGTGGAAGCGAGGATTAATTGGAGACTTATTTCGTTTCTTTATCTTGGGTTTTTTTTTTATGTTTTAATTATCATTAATTCTTTAGTCTTTTATTTATTTAAGGTTTATTTAGGCCCAATTTGTTTTTCTTAAGCCCAACCCGTTTTTTTCAATTACGGTTTTTTTTTAGGGTTTGCTGGTTATAAAAAGGGGCGCCATGTTATTTTTGGGGGACAGATTATTATCAATTGAAGTTTATTTCAGAAGCTATTTGCTTTGCCATCTTGTGTTCTTGATTGAATGCTTGAATCTCGACTTATCAAAGGATGATCACCCTTGTGGCATCTCAAGATTAGGGCTTTAAGGACTTAGTTTCCTTAGGTTCTAATTCGATCATCCTCACACGTTCCTACAAACAACTTGTTCCTATCTACATTTGGCATCAAAGCTTTGGTTGCTGAAACAAGTTATTTATCTCCAACACTCTTTGTTTGCGTTCTTGATTCAAAAAAAAAAAAAAAAAAAATTAAATTTTCTTGTGATTTATTTTTCTGTGTTCAATCCATCTTTGTTCTACAAAAGAAAAAAAAAACGAAAAAAAAAAAAAAAGAACGAAGTGGCAATTTTGAGTTGTTAAATTTCCCATTCTTGTTCTCTTTGGTAAGTATCATATTTTTGTTGAATTAAATTTTCAATTCTTGTTTTCTTTCTTGAGTTTCTTATTCTTGTTGAATAAGTTTCCTTTATTCTGTTCTGGTTTCCCTTTATTTTATTTTATTTTTATTTATTTTTTTTGTTCTACTGATTGTTTCAACTATATACAAGGTTCTTTTGTGTCTTTTGCCTTCTTAATCAATTAGTGTCAATTCTAGTGATTTCTTTCACATGTCTTTTGCTTCCTTTTAGAGTTTTCTTTTTTTTTTTTCTTCGTTCTTTAGAGTCATCTTGGGTCTTTTTTTTCTGTTCACCATTTGCCTCAACTAAGTTTTTAAAGTTCTGATTTTTGAGATTGTCACCATCTAACTGGTTGCTCTTGAGATTTGTGAATTCTTTGATTCTGTTAAGAACATAAAGGGGGTTGGCTTGGCTTTGAGTGGTAAAAGGCAAGAGAGATCATTATCAAGAAAAAGCCAAAATAGTGTGAAACACGAGTGATAACAATATGATTTGAGTGCAAACACGTGAAAGAGTGTGTGAGGAACAAACCTTTTAGTTTATTTAATTTTACAGGTTGAAACCATGAGTAAGGAAAGAGGAGAACCACAAGAGGTTGACATGAAATTCTTCATCAAGGCTGTTAATGACCAATTTAAATTGCTGAATGCGAGATTGAATGATTTGAAGTCCTTTTTCGGTTCTAAATCACATAGAAGACGTGAGTTCGAAGAAGAAGACGAAGCTGATTCCGAAGTGGAGAGAACAGGTTATAAATGGACCAAGAAGGTTGACTCCAAAGGAGATAACAATATAGGCAGTATAAAGATGGCAATTCCGACTTTTCAAGGAAAGAATGATCCTGAGCTATACTTGAAGTGGGAAAGAAAGGTTGAGCACGTATCTGATTGTCATAATTACTCCAAGGAGAAGAAAGTAAAGCTAGAAGCTGTGGAGTTTACAGATTATGCAGGTATATGGTGGGATCAATCGGCGATCGATAGGCGCAGGAATGGTGAGAGGCCAATTCGGTCATGGGAAGAGATGAAGTTGGTGATGCGCAAGAGATTTATACCAAGCCATTACTATAGAGATTTGTATAGGAAGTTGCAAGGGTTGGTTCAAGTTTCCATGAGTGTAGAGGTTTATTATAAGGAGGTAGAAATCGCCATGATTAGAGCAAACATAGAAGAAGACAGAGAAGCAACAATGGCTAGATTCATTGCCGGATTGAACAAGGAGATTGCTGATGTGGTTGAGTTGCAACATTACGTAGAGATGGAGGAGCTACTGCACAAAGCCGTTAAAGTGGAGAAGCAAATCAAGTCCAAGAGGTTTAGATCTGGTTCTTCCTCTATCTCTCCGTCGAGATCAAATTGGAAGGACAACAAAGTTGCCTTCAGAACAAAAGAAGAAGCAAAGTCGAAGAATTCAGTTGTTGTTCTAACCTTTCTACGATTTTGATTGCTATCAATACTGTGATTTTTTTTTCAAAAACTTGTTTCTAAATGATGCAACGTGATATACCATGAATTGGCAATAAACTCATTTCAATATCCACACAATTTAAGTTCATGTCATTTGGGATTGATAAAAACAGAACATATATGATTTGATTTGAGTTTGTTACTAGATGCTTTATTCATTTTGGTCCTTAATGTAGTTGAATTTTGTGGATTAGGCACCAGAGCATATTGTAGAAGCATCGTCTGCCCCTTTACCTCTGCTGTTAAGCCTGAGGACCATCTAGGGAGCATAACATGGTTGGCGGGTGAATCTCAGGATGTTGACTATCCTGATTTGAATTCCATTGAAGAATCTTGTGTATGCAAGGAAGAAAACATTTCTTCTGCTCTCTTAGAGAATTCAGGAATTAATAATGTCTCATACACCGATCTTTGGTAGACACAAATAACATGAAAGGGAACAACAGTGCACCCTGTGGAATTTCTGATCTCGAGAACCTAGAACTGGATACTCCGCCAGATTTTCAGCTCGTAAGTTTACCCTCTTTCATCAATGTCTATACTTACCGGCATTGTCATTTAGTACTATTTTCTCTGACCTCCTTATTTATTCATGAAGGACTACAGACGTTTTCTGGGGAGAGTATTCTTGATTGGTTAGACCGTTTCTGAAGAACTAATATGCAAGCCCTGACAATAGATTTGAAGTATGTTTTCCGGCCTGGCTGAAGTTGTTTTCTCACTAACATTTTCTCAGCGGCAAAGAATCAATTGCTCGTTTCGAGGGAGTTCTCTATACAGTTCATGAACCAAGGACTCCACAAAGCTTGCGGCAGAGAAGCTGTGGAGTAGGTGCTTTAGCTTTCTTGCATTATTGATCATTCCTAGAGTTTGATTGAGCAGAAATGTTCCTAGTGGCTTTGTGTAGTAGCATCAGTTGCAGCATATGTAATGTATGTTAATGCACCAGTGAGGTGCTCAGATTCAGAGATCATTTTATTGTGTTGATAAACTACGACAATTATAAAAACTTATGCTTTGTTAGACACATAAAATATTGGTGTTCACTTAGTGATTGTTAACTGATGATGACCATTTAAAAATTAAACAATGCAATATATGATCTTAAACAAATGGACTATACCTAGGGTCTATTTGGTAGTGAATGTTGGATTTTGGGAATATGTGAGATACTGAAAGTTAAATTACCTTGAAGATATTGAGAATCTTTAAAAAATGTGTTTGGTTAGTTGAAATAAATTGGTGGATATGTTATATTAATATAGTTTGGTTGAAAGGAATAAATTAGTAGATATATTATTTAAATTATAAATTGTCTTTTTTAAATATTAATATAATATTATTTATTATTAATTTTTATAATTTTTTAACCCCAACATTTAAGATTTAGCTAAAAACCCGTTATATAAAACTTAATTTATAACAAAATCACCCCCACCACCCAAGCCACTGCTTGCCACCGTCAGCGTTGGGAAGTCTCGAAAATCACCTAGATGATCGTGAGTAATCCACCATCATCAGGAGGCTCCATATGGCCGTTTTTAGCCATATTATGGTTAAAAAGGCCATATCGGAGCAAATTGGTTGATTAATGGCCAGACTCATGGCCTTTATGGCCATATCTGAATAAGATATGGCCGTTAACGGCCAATCTATTCTGGCCGGAATAGATTTGGTCGTTAACAACTAATCTTATCCAATATGACGATAAAGACCATTAACGGCAGACCCATCGATTTGGCTAGAAATTGCGAGAAATTTGATCTGCCGAAATGATCTGGCAGATCAAGTATGATTGATATTCGGAAAACGACCATTTGGAGCCTCTCGGCTATTTTTAGCACTCCGGCGACTTTCACGGGGTTGGCAGTGGTTGGCCGCTATGGTGGTGGTGGTTTGTAATTTGTTTAAATAGAAGGGCATTATTGTCCAAAAACTTAATTAAACAAGGGTAAAATTGTAATGGTGGATTAATGTAAATGATTTTAAAACAAGGGCATTATTGTCCGAAAATTTTTATTAATAGAGATAAAATTGTAACAAAAATAAGATTACTTTGATAATCTACAATACCTAAGAAAATTAGGTAATCAGATTACCTCCAATATTACCAACGATAACTACTATTGGTATTGAAAGATTACCGGAATCTATATTGACAAACCAAACGTGGTAATCAAAATATAAGATGACATAACCCCAGTAATCTGATATACCCCCCAACCAACGCCCCTTAGAAGATAGAATCAACATGAGTTCTGAAGTATTCTTCTGCCTAATATGTGCCTTTTTTTTTTTTTTTTTTTTTTTTAGTATTTAATTTTTGTATAGTTGAGAGATTATGTACAAAATATTTCAATGAGTAATTTTTATGAAAAAAAAATATATGAAAAGTATTTTATACATAACTGTGTTAATTAGGTTATATTTAGTAATTTAATAGAGAAAGACTTTTTTTTTTTTTTATCAAAATAATGGCCTAATACAAATTCTATCTATAAAGTTTCAAATATAACTTATTACCAAAACACATTCCATTAATAAATTTCATTGTGAAGAAGGGTGAATGGTCAAAAGTCGTTATAAGTAAGGATAGAATAGTCAATTAACATTGATTCGTTTCTTTTTTTCTTTTTTCCTTGCCCTAACCACATGTTTTCTTTCAACTGATTTTTCCGTTTTAAGAAAACGTCACCTTCCCTCACCACCACAAGAAGCCCCTGCGTCCCACCATCAAAACCCCACCCTTTCCCCTCATCGTAGCCACTGATTTGGAACTATCCTTTGTTGATTTTGGTGATTTGGGCGAAAAAAAACTCCTTCCACCACCACCCTATGACGCATTTGCACTCCCCTTCCAAAACCCTATCCTCTTCGGCCATGCAACCCATTGTTTGTTGTTGCTGCTCAATCTAGGGTTTTTTTTTTTTTTTTTGTTTTGTTGAAATTGTTTGTGGGGTTGGTGTTTGTTTAAATTGAAGTTGAGGTTGGTTTGTTTAGTTAATTGAAGTGTTTTTGCTATTGTTTTTTGCCGAAAAATCCCATCCAATCACCACGATCACGCTTCCCTTTTAGCTTGCCACCACCTGATTGTTGTTTTTTCCCAACCAACCTTGGGGTGAGTGGAGGCTAGGAACAGTGAGTAATCGGCGCCAAGGTTGTTGGGGTTTTAGAGAGAAGGTGTCAGTGGTTTAAAAGTAGTGTTAGGAGGGATTTTGGTGTCGAGAAGAAAGCCAGAAAAAGCTTGAAACGTGCCACGGAAAACCCAAGCGTAATGGAGATCGAGGTTGCTGACCAAGTTGATGTCCAAATATTCCCAAGATCTTTGCAAGGAATTGGCGGTCCAATGACGAGGGCAAAGACAAGAGGATGAGAGAGGTTTTGCAAGGCTTGATCATGGAAGTGCAATACAAGAGGCTGTACAGAAGACTCTAAGACTAAATTCGAAGATTTTAAAGCACCAAGGATGATCTATTATCTTTTTATGTAAAGGGTAGATTGGAAGATCAAGTGGAAGCGAGGATTAATTTAGGACTAATTTTCGTTTCTTTAATCTTGGGTTTTTTTTTTATGTTTAATTATCATAGATTCTTTAGTCTTTTATTTATTTAAGGTTTATTTAGGCCCAATTTGTTTTTACTTAAGCCCAACCTTTTTTCAATTAGCTAGGGTTTTTTTTAGGGTTTGTGGTTATAAAAAGGGGCAGCATGTTATTTTTGGGGGACAGATTATTATCAATTGAAGTTTATTTCAGAAAGCTATTTGCTTTGCCATCTTGTGTTCTTGATTGAATGCTTGAATCTCGACTTATCAAAGGAGTGATCAACCTTTGTGGCATCTCAAGATTAGGGCTTTAAGGACTTAGTTTCCTTAGAGTTCTAATTCGATCATCCTCAACACGTTCCTAGCAAAACAACTTGTTCCTATCTATCATTGGCATCAAAGTTTGGTTGCTGGAAAAAGTTATTTATCTCCAACACTCTTTGTTTGCGTTCTTGATCTTCTTGTTTTGAGATTTTTGTTCTGGGTGGCTGGGTTTGATAAAAATGTTGCTTTTCTTTTTTCTTTTTATGTGTATGAACTGACTCAGTTACAAATTTATTGATAAATATGTTTTGGATTCAATTTCTGGTGTTTATTTGACAAACCCTTTCCAACTTTTTTGTTAAAAAGAAAAGAAAGAACTTCTGGGTACCCTGTTTATTTGACAACCGTACGGTGCCATAAGTAAATTGACAATAAAGGGAGTTTGTAGGAGATGAATATTGGAGTAAACTTTGATGTAGGATTTCTTTTTGAAGAATGAAGCTCATTCGTGGTTTAATGGATGATTATTACCTTGGTATTTTAGTAACAAAATAGCTGCAAAGATCAATGAGTATTAGATGATTAAATAATTTCCTGTTAATCAAGTTGGATTTGCAACTCCCCAATAGAATGCAGTGAATAGAAGTGATGGTGTCTCTTGATCTATGCCAAACAAGTCTCAAATACATGGCAGCCGAAATAAAACCGGCATGGTCCAATAAGTTCAGCAGGCTATTCTTAGATTCAATTGATGTTTGTTTTATGTTGTTCTTCAGCATACTTGAACTCTTTGCTTATAATTTTGTCCTTTTTTTTTATCCTTTCTTTTTTATTCTTGGCTGCTTGTGGTTTATAATTAGAGTAATCTTACACTTACACAAAGATCTCTACACAAAAGAGTGAATATAATGAGTTTCTCCTCAGATTTTGCCTCTTCACTTTATATGAAAATCATTGTAAGATTTCTTTGAAAGTATAGTATTAACCTTGAGATTATGGCATGTGTTTGTTGCAGGAGTTGGATAGTTAACAGTAGAGCAATTGCAAAGAAAGTGAGAAATGCCACTCGATCATCTTCTCAACTAATCAAAGACTGTGGAGCAAATCGAGAATGCCCAAATTGCCATTATTGCATTGATAACAGTGATGTATGTTGGAACATTTGTCTTTGTTTGCACAATTAGCTTACTAAATTTTTTAGATTTGTTCATGTCATCATAGAGAATGTATTTACTCCAAAATTATTTATATCAATTTGTTGTTTTCCTGCTCATTTGAGTAATTAATCACACAACAGTTTGTCCTTGTACAGGTCTCTCAAGAATGGCCTGGCTTACCGGTTGGTGTGAAGTTTGATCCATCTGATGTAGAGCTTGTACAACATTTAGCTGCAAAATGTGGTGTTGGAGACTCGAAGCCTCACATGTTTATTGATGAGTTTATTCCAACACTTGAGGGGGACCAAGGAATTTGTTATACCCATCCAGAAAATCTTCCAGGTGAGGATCTTCCGAGCTTACAGTTTTATTTGATTATTTCGACCGTGCTTCCTTTTGATGATTATTTCAACAACATGAAGTCAATGAACCAATAAGATGATTCTCTCTAAAAGAAAAATAGCTGAATGATAGTAAATTCTCTAAATTGAAAGTTATGAAGGCTGCTGCATAGGAACCCCTGCTCTTTACTCCACCCATGTACACGAGGGCTCTGAATCATTTGAACGTCGGTTACATTTGGTTATTGTCAGGTTCTTTTGGTGTTACCTGTGTCCTCTAGGCTGGACTTAACGAACTTAATTTGCCTGCTTTTGCCAAGTAAATCAGATTTATTGTTTATTGTCCAGTTATTCTATGCCAATTCATGATCACACTGAATTTTATTTTGGTTTGACAAATTGGACCAAATGGATCCAAGCATGTGAAATTGCAAGTCTATAAACTATTAAAATGACAATGTCTGAATTTGTTGCAGGTGCTAAGAAAGATGGAAGCAGTGTCCATTTCTTTCACAGAACAATGAATGCTTATTCTACTGGTCAAAGGAAGCGTCGTAAGATCCACAATCAACATAGTTTAACTGAAGATCATGCGCGCTGGCACAAAACTGGTAAAACCAAAGCTGTGATACAAAATGGAGTGCAGAAGGGCTGCAAGAAAATCATGGTTCTTTATAAGAGCTCAAAGAAGGGCAGCAAACCAGATAAGGCCAATTGGGTCATGCAGCAGTACCATCTGGGGACTGACGAAGATGAAAAGGATGGTGAATATGTGGTTTCTAAAATTTACTATCAGCAGCCGAAACAAAACGAAAAGGCTGAAGATTGTCCAGTTATTGAAGATTCGGACAATTTGGCACTTGAAACTAGTCCAAGGACCCCAAATACAAATCCTCCCATTCCTCCGCGGCCAGAGAAATCTTTAACATGTGATAATGCTGCTGATGGTAATATACTAACATCACCTGTAAAGGTAGGTAGTTATCTTTGTAAAATTCTCACGTGAAATATTACAACAGCTCGTATACAGGAATTGAGATTTTAGTTTGTAGGTTGCCATTTGCATTAATTTATAAAAAATCTTGTTTGTGAAATGAATTGCTAAAGCTTTCATTGGATGTTTATCATTATCATGTAAGGTTAGCCTTCATTTTTTCTGATAATGAGCCAATGACAGTTCATAACATTTCTACATTTTGATTGCTATCACTACTGTGATTTTTTCTTTTCAAAAACTTGTTTCTAAATGATGCAACGTGATATACCATGAATTGGCAATAAACTCATTTCAATTATCCACACAATTTAAGTTCATGTCATTTGGGATTGATAAAAACAGAACATATATGATTTGATTTCAAGTTTGTTTACTAGATGCTTTATTCATTTTGGTCCTTAATGTAGTTGAATTTTGTGGATTAGGCACCAGAGCATATTGTAGAAGCATCGTCTGCCCCTTTACCTTCTGCTGTTAAGCCTGAGGACCATCTAGGGAGCATAACATGGTTGGCGGGTGAATCTCAGGATGTTGACTATCCTGATTTGAATTCCATTGAAGAATCTTTGTTATGCAAGGAAGAAAACATTTCTTCTGCTCTCTTAGAGAATTCAGGAATTAATAATGTCTCATACACCGATCTTTGGTACGACACAAATAACATGAAAGGGAACAACAGTGCACCCTGTGGAATTTCTGATCTCGAGAACCTAGAACTGGATACTCCGCCAGATTTTCAGCTCGTAAGTTTACCCTCTTTCATCAATGTCTATAACTTACCGGCATTGTCATTTAGTACTATTTTCTCTGACCTCCTTATTTATGTCATGAAGGATCTACAGACGTTTTCTGGGGAGAGTATTCTTGATTGGTTAGACCGTTTCTGAAGAACTAATATGCAAGCCCTGACAATAGATTTCGAAGTTATGTTTTCCCGGCCCTGGCTGAAGTTGTTTTCTTCACTAACATTTTCTTCAGCGGCAAAGAATCAATTGCTCTTTTCGAGGGAGTTCTCTATACAGTTCATGAATCCAAGGACTCCACAAAGCTTGCGGCAGATGAAGCTGTGGAGTAGTTGCTTTAGCTTTCTGGCATTATTGATCATTCCTAGAGTTTGATTTGAGCAGAAATGTTCCTAGTGGCTTTTGTGTAGTAGCATCAGTTGCAGCATATGTAATGTATGTTAATGCACCAGTGAGGTGCTCAGATTCAGAGATCATTTTATTGTGTTGATAAACTACATGAACATTATAAAAACTTATGCTTTGTTACTGACACATAAAATATTTGGTGTTCCACTTAGTGATTGTTAACTAATGATGACCATTTAAAAATTAAACAATGCAATATAATGATCTTAAACAAATGGACTATACCTTTAGGGTGCGTTTGATTCAGTGAATGTTAGATTATTGAGAATATTGGAGTACTGGAAAGTTAAATTACCTTGAAGATTATTAGGAATCTTTAGGAAAATGTATTTGATTAGTTGAAATAAATTGGTGAGTATGTTATATTAATATATTTGGTTGGAAGGGATAAATTAATAGGTATGATATTTAAATTATTAAATTGTCCTCTTTTTAAATATTAATATAATATTATTTTTATTATTAATTTTTAAATAATTTTTCTAACCCTCAACATTTAAGATTTAGCTAAAACACCCCGTTAATATAAAACTTTAATTTATCACAAAATCACCCCCACCACCCAAAGCCACTGCTTGCCACTGCCAGTCATTGTTGGAAGTCATCGAAAGTCACCTAGATTGATCGTGAGTAGTCCACCATCATCAGGAGGCTCCAATATGGCCGTTTTTAGCCATATTAATGGTCAAAAAGGCCATATCGGGAGCATATTTGGTTGATAATGGCCAGACTCATGGCCTTTATTGGCCATATCTGAATAAGATATGGCCGTTAACGGCCAAATCTATTCTGGCCGAAATAGATTTGGTCGTTAACAGCTATATCTTATTCAAATATGGCCGATAAAGGCCATTAACAGTCAGACCCATCGATTTGGCTAGAAATTGCTAGAATTAATTTGGCCATTTTCGATCAGATCTAGTCTGATATGACCATTTTCAGCCATCAATATGGCCGAAAACGGCCATATTGGAGCCTCTCGGCTATTTTTAGCAACTCCGGCGACTTTCTAGCGTTGGTTGGCAATGGTTGGCCCGCTATTGGTAGTGGTGGTTTGTAATTTGTTTTAAATAGAAGGGCATTATTGTCCAAAAACTTAATTAAACAAGGATAAAATTGTAATGGTGGATTAATGTAAACTGATTTTAAAACAAGGGCATTATTGTCCGAAATTTTTATTAATAAGTGATAAAATTGTAACAAAAATAAGATTACTTTGATAATCTCACAATACCTAAGAAAATTAAGGTAATCAGATTACCTCCAATATTACCAACAGTAACTACTATTGGTATTGAAAGATTACCGGAATCTTATATTATTTGACAACCAAACGTGGTAATCAAAATAATGTAAGATGACATAACCCCAGTAATCTGATATACCCCCCAACCAAACGCCCCCTTAGAAGATAGAATCAACATGAGTTCTGAAAGTATTCTTCTGCCTAATATATGCCCTTTTTTTTTTTTTTTTTTTTTAAGTATTTAATTTTGTTATATGTTGAGAGATTATGTACAAAATATTGTCAATGAGTAATTTTTTTATGAAAAAAAAAAATATGAAAAGTATTTTCATACATAACTGTGTTAATTAGGTTATATTAGTAATTTAATAGAGCAAAAGACTTTTTTTCTTTTCTATCAAAATAATGGCTATAACAAATTTCATCTATAAAGTTTCAAAATATAACTTATTACCCAAAGCACAATTCCATTAATAAATTTCATTGTGAAGAAGGGTAGAATGGTCAAAAGTCCGTTATAAGTAAGGATAGAATAGTCAATTAACATTGATTCGTTTTTCTCTTTTTTTCCTTGCCCTAACCACATGTTTCTTTCTTCAACTGATTTGGTGTTTTAAGAAACCGTCAACCTTCCCCATCACCACCACAAGAAGCTGGCATCCCACCATCAAAACCCCACCCTTTTCCCCTCATCCGTCCAACCGCCGATTTGCACAACTATCCTTTGTTGATTTTCGGTTGATTTGGGCGAAAAAAAACTCCTTCCACCACCACCCTATGACGCATTTGCATCTCCCCTTCAAACCCATATCCTCTCCGGCCATTGCAACCCATTGTTTGTTGTTGCTGCTCAACTAGGGTTTTTTTGTGTTTTGTTGAAATTGTTTGTTGTGGGTTCGTTGTTTGTTTAAATTGAAGCTTGAGGTTGGTTTGTTTAGTTAATTGAAGTGTTTTTGCTATTGTTTTTTGCCGAAAAATCCCATCCAATCACAACCGATCACGCTTCCTTTTAGCTTGCCACCACCTGATTGTTGTTTTCCCCAACAACCTTGGGGTGAGTGGAGGCTAGCGAACAGTGAGTAATCGGCGCCAAGGTTGTTGGGGGTTTTAGAGAGAAGGTGTCGATGGTTTAAAAGGTAGTGTTAGAGGGATTTTTGGTGTCGAGAACAGCCAGAAAAGCTTGAAACGTGCAAGCGAAACCCAAGGGCGGTGGTTGGCGAACAACGAGGTGAGAAGGTCAATGGTGGTATGGGTTTTGGTGAGAGGGCTATGGGGAGTGTGATGGTGGTTGCAGGGTTGGTTAACAACGCCAGAAACAAGCGAATTTGGCTGGATAGTGGCCGCATGGGGTGTGTGTGTTTTGCACAGTCGGCTCAAATTCTCGTCAAATCAAGGATAAACTGGTGGTAGATGATTGAGAGTATGAAATGGTATTTTTGTCTTCACAATAAATATCATTGTATTTAATAAAAATTATTAACGGAAACAACATTTGGATAATAAAATTGTATTTTGAAACTTTGTGGGTGCAAAAGTGTCATTAAAGTATTATTTGGATGGTAAAAAGTCGCAACTCTTTATAACAAAAAGAGTCCAAATTTCTTAGGGTGCGTTTGTTTTATTTTCATACCCTATTCCCAAAATACTTGTTTGTTTAAATTTGAGAAATACTATCTATTTTTAATAATTTTAGTCCCCTTAAGTTTATTAATTTAATTAAACACCCCCATAAAAAGTTTAAAAATTAACAAAACACCCCCATCCACCTATAGTTGTCGGAATTGTCACAAAGGCGTAGAAATGACCGGAATGGTATATCGTTGGCCGTTGTTGACGGTCAAATCTGGCCTTTTGAGGCCATCGACGGCCATATCTGGCCGTAGATCTGGCGATGCACGACTGGCCGACGATCGATCTGGTCGTAACACCATTTTTCGGCCAGATTCTGACGGTGTCGAGCGGGCAGTCATCCGGAAGCTTAGCCTGTGGGGAGAGGATGTTTTTGTTATTTTATAAAACTTTTATATATTGGGGTGTTTAGTTAAATTAACAAACCTAAGAGGTTTTTTTTGTTAAATTTTAAATTTTACCTCATAATACTCACCTTATTCAATTACCCAATATTATTTCCAAAATCTTATTCAAAATAATAAAGCAAACGTACCCTTAAATTTCCGGGTCAGACCCGGGTAATTTAATAAAATTCTCCCGAAAGAAACCATCTTCTCCAACCTAAAACCCTGAAAACCCTCTCCCACTCTTGCAAGTCGATTAAACAACAAAGAACCATGAAATGAACACAAGCTGTTATTGGGATTAAGATAAGAGAAACAAAACAAAACAGGATCAAATGTTTGCTACGAGGAACATTCAAAAGCATTGCTTCAAGTTCAAGACCCTCTCTTGTCTTATCCAATCCAATCCTTACTATAAGTAAGTTCTTTCTTAATCATCCTCTAGCTTCTGGGTTTAGCTTTTCTCTTTCAGAATCCTTACTTAATGATGCTATTTGATTCAATGCCCTGGTAGAGATTGTTTTTGTTTGCCCTTGTTAAGTTCATGTATTATTTTCTGTAAAATTCAGCTTGTTTGAAAGAGAAGAAAGAAGAAAATAACCTAGTTTTGAATCGTATTGGACTTAAAATTGGATTTGAAGAAGAAGGAACTCATTTTTGTTCAGTTTGCATGCTTGTGTTTGCCCCGGGGTCTGAACAGGGCCTTAAAAAATTTCCCTCTTTCAAATTAGTGTGTTTTTCTTACCGTTCCTGTTTGATGAATTACAGGAATGTTGCATTATTGAAGGAAGTTTCCCCTATGTTGGTGTCATCCAATGTCATTCAACCAAGTACTTTGTTTCTTGATGATAACCCTTCCTTGTTTAAGCGATTGAGTCATCCCTTCAGTGGGTGGTCTCGTGCAATGTCGACTTCAAGAAGGGGGAGCAGCATGTCAACTTCAAGAAGAGGAAGCAGCATCCGAAGCAAGGTGGAGAGGCGATTGCAGAAGGAGTCTGGCAAAACCCAAAGAGAGATCAGGAGAGCAAAAAAAATAAAGAAGAAGCTTATGACTGATGAGGAGAGGCTTATTTATAACCTCAAAAGGGTATCTTATCTTGCCATATAAATCATTGTGATATGTATTTACTTTAATATTGATTTTCAATTCTGAATTTTGGTAGCAACAGTCGACTCCTTTCAAGAATTTTTGGAAATGCTGTTGCATACAAATTAGTTATGGATATGGTAGATCTGCTAGCAGTTGAATGTTGAAGGAATTTATTCAACCTTATTTGTTTTATATGCCCAACTTATTGTGTAACTTTAAACCCCCAAAACCCCATTTCTCTCTCAAATGACTCTGGATTTTTTATGTAAATAAAGACTCTTAATTGTCAATTTGTTATTTTCTTGTGTGCTGCTATCTTGACCAATTGCCATTTGGAATCTCCAAAGTAGTAGATGATTTCTGGTGCAATCTTCTGTTGAAAGTGCATTAATCTTCTAAATTGAAAATTTGTGTTATAATTTGGTGTAAAAAATGAATTTCGTTGATCTTGCTCCATTTGCTGATGTGTGGGTGCCATGCTTGTCTCTGCATATTTGGCACAAAATCACACACTAATATATTTCAACCATTGCTCTCTGGTATATGTGTTGTAAACTCTTGTATATTTTTAACAACCATCCAAGCAACTATTTGGTGCAGGCCAAGAAGAAAGTCGCTTTGCTGCTACAAAAGCTAAAGAAATATGAGCTACCAGAATTACCAGCCTCTCTGCATGATCCCGAGCTATTTACACCTGAGCAGATTCAAGCATATAAGAAGATAGGCTTTCGAAATAAAAATTATGTTCCTGTCGGTGTTCGTGGAGTATTTGGAGGGGTCGTCCAAAATATGCATCTCCATTGGAAGTTCCATGAGACAGTGCAAGTTTGCTGTGGTAACTTCCCCAAAGAAAAGATCAAGGAAATGGCCACCATGCTTGCAAGACTGAGTGGTGGTATTGTGATTAACATACATAATGTAAAAACAATTATCATGTTCCGTGGTAGGAACTATCGCCAGCCCAAAAGCTTGATACCTTTCAACACCCTTACAAAAAGGAAGGTTGGTAACTTAAATTCTTCCCTGTTATATTAGGTTATTCTACTTCTTTTGGGCTTTTTCCTTTTTTCATTAATCTGGCTGGTCATATGATACTTATAATTTTTTAACCTTATTCTTTGAATTGTGATTATCTGCATTTTAGCTAATTGGATGTTACAATGAATTCATCAATAGCAAATCACACATGGCTTGCAGAAATGGTTGCACCTAAAAAATAAATGGAGGCATTGTTGCACAAAATTTGCTATGATATCTAACTTAAGCACTCCATCAACAATTTGAACATAATTGAGCAAGCTCTTGAATCTTAGAAGTTAAACATAAAGTTTAAGAATTGATTTTTCGTTTTCTCATCTTTAAATGCAGGCATTGTTCAAGGCCAGGTTTGAACAAGCTCTCGAATCTCAGAAGTTAAACATAAAGAAGATAGAGCAGCAGCTCCGACGAATGGGTGTAAACCCTGAGGATCCAGTTGCCATGGCCAGCATACAAAGAGTTGCTTCAACATTCTTCAATGCAATTGACCAGAAGGAAGGAAGCCCTTATGTCTTCAGAGGAGACAAAGAGTTAGTTGGGGAACCCAAAAGGAATATAGAACATTCAGAACCTCCTGATGATAGTGACCAGGAGGAACTAGACAATTTTATAGCTGAAATAGAGGATGCAGCAGATAAAGAATGGGCTGAAGAGGAAGCAGCAGAGAATGAAGAGGCTGGTAAAATCAGGTATTGGAACAGGGAAGAATTTGGGGGAAGGTTCAGAAGATCTGAGAACCTTAGAAATGACGACCCAGATGATATCAGAGGTTGGAAGGATAAACATGGCAAGAGAAGATTTACTGGTAGTGATGATGAAGACAATGGCTATCCGGACGTTGATGATGAATGGGATTCCAATAATGTTCAAGAGGTGAATGATCTTGAGAGTGATGCTGATGAAGCTCGTAAACAGTTCACCAGACCTAGACGAGAAAGAGGGGAGCAGGAAAAGGTTGTCAGAGCTAACAGTAATAAAGGTTGGAAGAGAAATGCTGAAGCTAATCTTAATAGAAAAATGGCAGAAGAAGATTCTGAGTCAGAAAACATGTTTAGTGATCTTGAAAATGCAATGTGGCAATCTGACTCTGAGGAAGAGCATGATATAAGAGCATCAGGAGCAGATGCAAGCCCTAATTATATAAGCAACAGCGATGAAGAGGATGGGAGTGTGGAGGATGTTCGCAAGACTCATGCCAATACTCATTTCAAAAGAAATGCTGAAGCCAACTTTAGAGGAAAGATGGCCGAGAAAGATTCTGGTTCAGAAGATTTATCAAGTGAATCTGAAGTTGAAATGCTTGAATCAGACTTGGATGAAGATTCAAGAACGTCGATGGGTGGGAGATATAATTATATTAGTGGTGGCGAAGAATATTATCACCAGCCAAAAGACGAGAAGAGTGAAGTGAATCATGGACCACAGAAGTCACTAAAACAGATGGATGAAACCTGGGACAGTGATTAGATCAGTAATGCAATGCATATCATTCTTCCTTAAAAGATTGTATCATGCGAGCTGACTAACAGAAAGCAATTTTTTCGTGATCGTAAACAGCATGAAGTGAAGGTTATGTTTATCACGATTTATTGCATGTAACATTGCTCATTTTAAACGCGAACATAAAAGGTTCAGCACCACATAAACTGAGGATATTTTTGAGCAATCAATCGACGATTAAATGAAAATGTGCCATCCTCAGTATAGCATAGCTTTTCAATGATTCTTCATTGCATTTAAATTTCTAAGTGTCTTTACTTTGTTGAATGGATATCTTTTGATATGGGGGTTTATTTTGAACTGGCATGTACCAGGGGTTATGCTTCTAGTTAAAACCTGGAAAGCTGCTGGAGGGAATGCTAATTTAAAGGGATTGTGTTATAGTAATGGCTTGGTTATGTAGATGGATTTTTTTTTTGAAGGAAAAAAATAGAAAAATAAATTTCAGATTACAGTTAAATTGGGTTTACTCTGGATAATATTAGTGAACTTGCTGTGAATTTTGCTAACTCAACTATGATACACTAAAATGAAGATGGGTTTAAGGCAAGGTTCTAAAACCCGACCAGGGATGTCACCTGGCCAAGGGGCCGGGTCCGGTTTGCTACGTTCGACTGGTTTTCAGTGGTCCAGAAAGTTTGAAATCTTACAAACACACCCCTAAAAAACAAAGCAGTCCCTACAGGTTTGAAATCTATCAAATACACCCCTACATCTAACCCTAAATTGATTTTTCCAGCCAAATTTCAGCTGATTCCGGTGGCCAAAATTCAATCTGAAACCACCACCTGAACCATCGTCCTCTACTCTACAAAACTCCTATAAATCCAATACTTGTTAGCCCCCCATTCGTCGGTAGTGACTCGCAAACAACGCCACAATTAGGTTGATTTTTCCGGCCAAATTTTGGCATCCAACACCATCACTTGAACTACCGACCTCCACTTTACAAGACCCATCTAACATCGGCACTTGGTAGCCCTCCATTCATTAGCTGTGACTCGTGTATTAGGTTGATTTTTCCAGTCAAATTTCAGCGTCCAAAATTCAATCGAACACCACCCCTTGAACCATCGCCTCCACTCTACAAAAACCTTCTAACCTCGACACTTGATAACCCCTCATTCGTCGATGATCAGATTAGAAATTTGGTGAATAGTTAAAAATGGCAACTCAAACCAAAGAAGGCGTAGGTCTTGGTTGGACCGGTCCGATTTTCAGAACCTTGGTTTAAGGAAGTAAAAACAATTTATTTAATTATTTATTCTTATCCTCAATGATACGTTGCTTCATGGATATATTCTTATTTAAATAATACCTAAGTTTTTGTGTTGAATAAAAATAACAAAACCGCTCCATCTACATGGATGATTAATTAGATTTGAAAGAAAAACATTATAGAAATAAATATCCAAGTCCCTCTCAAGAAGAATAGTCCACACGTCATAGTAGAAAAGTTGATCATATTATTTAAAAATTTCTCAAGCTCTTGACCCTGCTACCTGCCACAGCCCACCAAGTCTTTTTGTTTGAATTGTCAATTGTAAACGGTGGACCAGCTTCTCGTCAACCTCCCCATCTTGCACCAATCAACACTCTACATCTTCCACTACTTATTTTAACATTTTCTCAATCCCTTTTTATTTTCTTCAAATTAAAATCAATACCCACTAACCAAATACACCTCTTTTTATGTTAGTATCATTGAAGGAATTGTCAAAACTGTTTTATTAGTAGAAAGAAAGTCGGCCTTGTGGAATAGATTTGACAGGTTGGTTTTGAATGGATGACTCCTAGGCTCCTAGCCACCATTGACAAGTTCAATATTAGCCCCTTTTTTCTTCACCCATTCATAATTTGGCTTTTAGCTGAGACTTGTTCACCATTTCAAAACAGTCAAGTTGTTAGAGTCCAAAAGGGTTTATGAATTGCTCAATCTTCTTCGGAGTAGTACAAATAATACCAAGTCTTCCAATTGCTAGACCAGATTCATAGTTCATGTGAGGATCCCCTTTAATTAAGATATCCTGTCTCACTTTTTAATAATTTGGTAGACAGATTGTTGGAAAATAGTAAAGTTAATAGCATGATTTTCTAGGGAGGTTATGAAGATGATGATAATAAAACAATGTTGTGAGTTGATCTACCATTTTGGGCACTAGTGGGGAAATGAAATCAAACTAGGGTTTGTTTCCAGAAGTTAGCTTTGTGGAGGAGTGTTTTGTGGGGAATTAATTAAATTATATTTGCTGCATCCAAACCCAACTGGGTTTTGTATCAAATTAGACAAGTCAATTGTTGGACATTTTTTACATATTTCTGTCATGATTAATTACCTTAATATGTTTAGCTTATGCATATTTGTTGTATTATTAGGTGCATGAGTGCATCAAATGAAGTCTTCTCACCTAATTTATGCTGCATATGAAATGGACAGATTGGTATATTAAAGTGTGGTGTCATTCTGGGGTTAGAAGTTGGCAGAAAGGAAAGGAATACTGTGAATTGCTTTACCTGAATGAAAAGGGGTTTTTATTAGGTAGTTTGGGGATAAAGTTAGCCCCAAAAAGATTTCTAGACAAGCATCATAAACATATGGAGATTGAGACATGCCAGCTACAATAGAGTTGGCAGTTTCTGGACACTTCTTTAGATTCTGGAATTGTAATGTCAAATCACTCAATTAATACTAAGCTTAAGGCTTAATTATGTTTAGATTCAATATTTTCATTATGAATGTGTCTTCAACTCTGTATAATAAGGGCACCATAATATTCATATGCAGACAAAGCTCATAATTAAGAGAAGAGAAAGTCCGAACAGCATGTGCCAACTGATGCTTTTAGGAAATTTCTTAACTTCCCCAGGAGGGGCAGCACCAGACGACACAAACAGCAAAGAATAGTTAAAAGAAGGTTTAAAAGGAAAAAAAAAAAATTAATGTTGACAAATCAGGGGCAGTAGGGGAATCGGTGTCCTATTGAAGATTCTTTAATATTTTGGGTGCATGGTGGGACAATCTGATTAAGTATTCCACAACTAAGTTGCACAAATTGACCTTCTTCAATAGAAAGCCATGAACCAGTAAAATCCCACCATTCTTGATCAGAGACAAGTAAAATATCTTCCCCATCATTAAGGGTTAGGACTCTCAGGAGTCTCGACTGAGTCAGTTTCAACTCACATCCACAAGTCACAAAAATTAAGTAAAAAGGTGACCATTACTTCCTATCGAGCACAAGGCATATACCGGAAAAAAGTAAAAATGAAGAGCAAAGATGAGAAGGCAACAGAAATTTAGAAAAGAACAAACAAACATGATGATGATGAAGATTCTTCCAATANAAGTTGCACAAATTGACCTTCTTCAATAGAAAGCCATGAACCAGTAAAATCCCACCATTCTTGATCAGAGACAAGTAAAATATCTTCACCATCATTAAGGGTTAGGACTCTCAGGAGTCTCGACTGAGTCAGATTCAACTCACATCCACAAGTCACAAAAATTAAGTAAAAAGGTGACCATTACTTCCTATAGAGCACAAGGCATATACCGGAAAAAAGTAAAAATGAAGAGCAAAGATGAGAAGGCAACAGAAATTTAGAAAAGAACAAACAAACATGATGATGATGAAGATTCTTCCAATATCAGAGAAAGAATAAATCCGCATCACAATTAATAAAGATCCAGAAGAAATTAGATTTACAAAACTAGGAGTTAATAAGCAACACATATTTAAGAAGAATATACGATAAAAATTAGTTTGAGAAAGCAAAACTCCCATCCTAAAAAAAGGTGGGAAACGTCATTCTACTCCAGCAATTCGGGGATTAGGCCTTACTGACAACAGGCGGTAAGCTTGCCAAAGTCATCATTCTATTCTGCTCACAACAAGCTCTCCAGTGGAAAAATTGGATAACCTCCGAAACAAAGTAAATATACAAAGTTTCCCCTCAAAATCTAAGATCCCATTAATTTATCTATAAAGAATGACCTAGATTTCATCTGATATAAGGTATGCCTGTATTGAAACCTCACTGTCGTCACAACCAGCAATAGAGCCCACTAAGGTGCAAAAGCACAATCTCTAGACTATGTACAATGTAATCACATCACCAAATAAAATATTAGCCACCTTCTCTTTTGCAGTTGCCAGGCAAGAGATATTTGTAGTCCTCGGCATTGTTCAACAAATATGCAGGAAGATTAACTGCTGAATAAGAACGAGGTACAGGACCCATCTTCCCAATAATCTCCTGAAATGTATATTCTTCAGGAAGCATGTCAAATAGGTCAGCTCCATTGCATATTACATCTTGAATCCTTTTAGGGTTCAAGTAATGAGAAAACCTCACTCGGTCATAGTGGCTGTAGGCTTTCATCTTAAATATGAAATCACTGATATGACGGAAGCAAAAGCTACAATGCCATCCTGAATCTGACAAGAGGAGATCAGTTTGACGAAAGTGTGCATACCTAGTCTTACCCGAACGATATCTATGAACTGAAGCTCTCCAGCTCTTGCTGTCTAGATAATACTCAAAGGAGTACAAGTAGTTCCTCAGCTGAAGATGGAGGATAGGTGGAATATTATCACACCATCTCAGCAGATTAATCGTGTGGGCACTAGGTATCTCATCGACATCAGACATTATCAACAAGTCATCATCTTCTATCCCAGCTATTCTAAGAAGCTGGTCCAGTGCAACTCTTTGATATGCCTCTTCAACAAACGGGTTTTCACCTTTCTTAAACCTTCCCCCAATCATCCCATAAGTCAGCCGAGGCTCCACAAATTCAAATTTCTGCCGATTGCTAGAAAAAAGCAATGGTTTGGGTAAGCCAGTGAATGTGGAGTTTGACTCAAGAAGCACGAACTGAGTAATGTAAGGATACAATTCCTTCCATCGAATTGTAAGAATATCTACTTCATTACTGAACAACACTGCATCGAAGACTCTTCTCGGGGATTCACGAATTCCCCACCCATGAAGCTTGCAAAGAGTCTCTTGAGTCACATTTTCATTATAATAGTGCGGAATCACATTGAAGGGCTGTGGCGGAGATTCCCATATTGGTCTTAGGAAGTAGGTGATTTTCTGCCCATGCAAATAGACGCTAAAAATGAATAATGGGATAAACACAAACACAAAAAGATAGGTCTTCATATCCAATCCTCGAAACATACACCGAAGCCTTGACATGGTCAATGCTCCACGAGACGTCTGCTGCATATAAAAAACCAGACTTTCTAAGACACTTGATTAATATAAGTTCAAAGCTATAGAAACCTTAAAGAAAATAGTGATATGAAACCATCTATGCAGAGTATAGAACATTATCAACAACCAAAAAGTAAAACCAATAAAGTATAATCGGAAAAGGCAATTTAAACTTCAAAAGACCCAAAGCAAGTTCACATAGCTATATGATCCTGCTAACCAAAATAAGACCAGAGCAAAAATCAATATCGACAAAATTTTGCTTCTAAGAACACAAATTGAATGCTGTAAAACTTAAGTCAAAAACTTCCCTAAACCATTTATTTCCGTAAAAAAATTTAAGACATTATCCATAAAAAAGAAAACATGAACTCAAGTGGTTTCAATGTATCAACCATAGGTTAACAAAACCAGCAACCCAAACCCCAAAAACTATTAGTTTTAACGAAACATGAACCAAAAGCCACAAAACTGAAACACAAAGAAAAAGTAAATAAAAATTAAAACCAACAATAATCTAATTTCTAAGCAATTTACAAAACCAACCTCTGTAGGCTTCGATGGTCGTCATGAAAAGTGAAAACAACCAATTTCCATCAAACCAAAAAAAAAAAAAAAAAAATAGGGGAACAGCAAGCAGTAATAATAAAGCACAAAACACGTTTTTTCAATAATTTAAAACTAAAAAAACCCCGCAAACTAGAAGCTCGAAAACAAAGCAGAAATTCAAAAAATAACCAAAAATTTTTATTAAAAAAAAAGTAAAATGAAAAAGGCAAGTACCTCTCCGCAAACGTCTTCACATATATCATCAGTTTTTTTGGAATTATAGTACCCATCGGTCATGATTAAAATATCCCCAATTCTAATCACACTACAAAACCAAAATTGAACTCCTTAATCTCCGGTAAGTAATCAACCAATCTCTGCAAAAACCACAGGGATCGTTTAAGCCACCCCTAGATCAGAACCCCCTACAAAAGACCAAATTTTCTCAGAGAAAATCCGGCAAAGAAGAAAAACCCTCCACGGAAATACAACGATCTAAAATGCCCACCACTCTCTATATTTCTCTCCCCACAAACACACTTTGTAACGCTAATTATAGCCGTTTGGTTGTTTTCGCTCTTTCACCACATAACTCCTTTTCCCGAAATTTAGAAAACAAAACTCTCTCACACAAAATTTATAATAAAAATATCTCACAAATATTTCTTTTAAAAGAATTGTTTTCATGATCTAACGTTGAGGATGACGCCACGTGTGTTTTAGAAGACTTTAAGGAAACCAGTGCTAATCTGTCGTTGATTAAATGCAGTTAATCTACATATGACAACGAGCCGTTTTGTGTGGTTTCACCGGCGTACGTTAAAATTCTTCTTTGTAAACCAGTGAATTACCATAATGGGGTTAAACTGTTGGATGTTGAAGTAGATAGTTGAGGGTTATTTTTGTCAAACAATTGACGATTTTTCTCCCACGCGCAGTTTGACCTGGTCTTGCTACTTTTCTTTTGTTTTCTGCCTCTGTAAATACATGGTCGTTTGTTATACCGATAAATAGTTAAATACTTTTAACACTTTTTATTTATTTCTCCAATCACAACATTTTCAAATAATCTATTTTTAGATAATTTAAAGTTAATATTATTTTTTTGGTTGTATTAAAAGATAATCATATTTGCATTAGTACACCCAAAAAAGACTTTAGTTTAACTACAAAGTTCCTTTTTGTTGAGACGGTTTGAAATTGGTAAGAAGATTAAGAATAATAGCTTTATGGGTAAGTATCCAAATAGAACAGCAATTCAACTTTTTTTTTTTTTTTTTAATCAGGCTGTCATTCATTTTTTTTTTCTTTTTATATTCGGGATATTCTGATCAGTTTATGGACAGTTCAATTAATTTTTAAAATCTATTAAATATTTTATAAGTTAAAATAACCAAGTAAATAATAATATTATTATTGTAGTATATGACTCAAAGGTTATAACCCACCCAAAAACTTAAAGAAAATTAATAAAACTCTCGTATCGTCAAATCAACCCTTGAGATTAGCCATTCATCTTCTTAAATAATTAGAAGTCAATTTATAATAAATCGTGATAATTAGTTAATGACCTCGATCCATTAAAAACAAAAAGAATGTAGACGTCCCATTCCCGTATACATAAAGTAATTGAAAATTGAATTGAGGAGAAATATTCTGTGGAATGACATGCCATGTGTCGACCAAACATGCCTTCCCTATTTGATTTGATTTTATATAAAACGAGAGAGAACCTTTGATAACTAAACTCCACATGTAATGTTAAGAATCTTCATTTCTTTATTCTACTTTGCGAACCCAATTGCCCAATGTTTTGGACCTAGTTTTAATTATTCTTTTTTAATCCATCATTATTATATTAATTAATTCTCCTCTCATTTAAACGTATAAACCTATATCACCAAATCCTTTAAAGATTGAATTTTGAAAAGGGGAAAAAGATTCAAATTCTTCTTCTTCTTCATATTCTTTTTAAATTTTGATGTGAAGTTTAATCTATGTGGTTATATATGTGTGTGTGTCAATGTATGTGTGTGGTAAATTAGTAGGGTATGGATTCTCGACACATGTTCTACGACTAAATAGATTGAAGCACGTACTCTCGTTATGTGCTCTATGATTATGCATTTGTCCAGGTCGTATGACAAAGATAGAAGGAATTATTTTACATGTAAAGTTGTTAAAGACGGCTACAATAGTAAGGAACATAATCGAATTGCCAGCCATATCGCATAGCATTTTATAAGAGGATTGTTTCACTGTTAAGTCTCTATTAAAAGTGTTTTGTTAGACCATGTGTCTAATGATGTGAGGTTACTTCACGTGTAAAACCACTCGGGCAATAGTATAAATAGGAGTCTCCCACCCCAAATCAAGGATCCAAGATTTTTATTCTCTCAAATCTCAATAGCTAAGAGCAATTGTCTTTCTCGAGAGCAAATAGTTTTTTATAAACACATCAATAATATAACGTAAACGTAAGATTTACACATTACATCCGAATCACTTTGAAAACTGTTATTATCTATCATCTTTATTTATTTACTTGCATTATTATTATTATTATTATTATTGCTCATTGGTGTAGCATCATATTTCACAATCTCACGTAGATCTTTGTGCAAACTCTCTTAAAAGCGCACTTCTTCCAATTCTTGGTGCATAAAATCATAACGTGTGTGTATATATATATATATTAATTTTTAATATGATTTGATACTATTAATTTTAAGTAGTATCGCAATTTTTTTCTTCAAATTATATTTTAAAGAAATATATTATAAAAATTAAGAAATGTGCTTTAAGGGAATTGATTTAAAAAATTAGAAATATTTTTTTAAAAATGATATAAAACATTACAGCTGTACTGTAGGTGAAGCCTGTGGGGTGAGGTCACGTGCATGTTTTTGCCTTTTAATTGATGTAACATTAAAATTTTCTATTTGATTTATTGTCTTAAAAAAATGTCTCAAGATTTTATAATTAGGTGTTTAAACAATGATTGATTATGGAGTGATTAAATTATTAAAACCGTTTACTTGACAATAATTTGATTCTCCACAACGTGATAACTTATCATCTTTTCTTATACCATTCAATTTTTAATTTCAATTATATTATCAAATCTTTATTTAATTGGAAATCAAATTGATATAAAAAAGTTGACTTAATAATTTCCTCTCTCTACATAATAAAATACGTACAGTATTTCAAAATTATTCATAATCATATATAACAATTTATTTATATGTCCACTTGTATTAATAACACAACTCCATAATTAATCAATAATCAACCTAAATGGCCACTCCCCTATATTTAGCTTTACTTTTCTAATATTTATTCATGTAAGAGTTTATAATATATAAGAAAAAACACAAGAGTGTGAATAATTAACCTAAGTGGTCACTCACTTATTTAATTTTTTTTTTTATTTTGGGATTTTCTAATATCATTTTCATGTGTATTTATTTTTTAATTACTAAATTTATATTATTTTATATATTAAAGTTAAATCACAAAATCCAAAACGACAGGGTAGGAAAGAAAGCAAGTGTGAGAAGGCAGCTTCCTAGAAGCTTCGAGTGTGAATAAATAGAAAGGCTTTTTGGTTTTAGGGAAAAAACCAACAATACTTGTGAGAAAGGATTTTCTTAAAGCATATTCTCTGTGGAATGATTTATAATTTAATTTTTCTCTTCTTTTGGAAAATAGATATATTATCTTGAACAAATAGTTAATAATAAATGCATAAAAAATATGTGACTATTTATTTTTTAAAATTTTGAGTTATTTTGGGTAAGTATTTTATGAGGTGTGTGATTTATGATTTCAAAAGAATTTTTAAAATCTAATAATAGAATTTGGGTTGCGTCCTACTTTGGTAAAAGGTGATTCACCATATACTATTTGTAAGATTTGCTAAAATTGGGGGGTTCTATATAATTTTAAGTTGGGTTGAAATCTCTTTTCCAAATATTTATCAAACTATTTCACAATACAATACTGGAGAGGGTAACGTAACCGGATGATTATGTAACTTGATAACTTTGATAGTTAACGTGAGTGATGAAATTGGTTGAGCTGAAATGCGGGAAATCTCACCTAGATGCTCAAACTCTTGTCAAAATTTGGGAGTCGTCCACCAAACTGATAAGAGAGTCTTCGTCCTCTTCTTTTTGTTCTTCCCATTCAGACTCCTGTCAAGACTCAAGACTTCGACTCCCTTCATTTACATATACGTTTTCAAAAATTTATTTGCTTTAATATTTCTTCTATTTCCTTACATCCACTGGTTATCTAATCACAATTTATAAGATATTTTTTGTCAGCCTTGACAAGAATATTTTTTAACAATAATTAACTTTGTCGTGTTCAATACACTTGAATAGTTGCTAAGAGCATAACGTTTAACTGTTTGGGAGCATTTGGTGTCCGTAATGTTTTATTACTGAAAATATAGGATTACCTTGAAGATTAAGGGGATTGTTATATTATATATGTTTGGTTAGATTAGTTTATATAAATAATTAATATGTTTGGTTGGGGGAATAAAATAATTATGGGAGAGCCTTTTACTAAATTGCCACTATTTTATTATTTACATTATTATTTTTAACAATCTACATTTGAAAGTTTAGCTAAAACATCACAACCACAATAAAAGTTTAAAATAACAAAATACCTCCAGCTGTCTAAGAAGGTTGTCGGTTGCCGTCGTACGTCGATTTGGTCACTTCTGGCCATATCCATGGCTATAAACGTTCATATCAATGGATCTGGCCCTTTACAAATCGGTTCACGATCAACCAAATTTGGCCAGTCATGCACCGTTTCGATGACTGCCGGCGGTGGTGGTTGACGGCCGACAATAGTCTTGGGTGGCTAGGGTGTTTTTGGTGGTATTCATGTAAATAGTTTTCAAAAATAAGGGCATTATTGTCCACAAATTTAATTAATCATGGGTAAAATGGTAAAAATTAAGATTAATTTATGTAAAATGAGGGACATTTTTGTCCAAAAAAAAAATTTATGAGATTACAAAAGTCATTTTACACAATTGGGTTAATTGTTATTTGATAGACACGAGGACATTTGTGTTTGAAATGTTAATTAATTAAGGATAAAATGGGAACAAAAATTAAATTACCCAGTAATCTTAAAATACCATTATTTCAATTGGTAATCAGATTACTCGCAAAATTATCTACAGTAATCACTGTTAGTATTAGAAAATTACTGAAATCTTTTATTACCTAAAAACAAAACAACGTAATGTTGGATTAAAAAATAAATTACCAAAGTAATTTTTCATTACTACTAACCAAACAGCCCCTTTAAGTATTCAATATTCATGTTGTCATCAAGTATGTTAAATATCGTTGTTTACTCATGAAAATGATTTTTTTTTTTTCTTGATAAGAATTGTATTCGTTCACATCCACTTAATTTCTAATCACAATTTATAGGATATTTGGAAAATATATAATTCAAATCAATATTTTTTGTATTATTAATCGACTTTTGCATATTCAAACAAAATTACCTTTCAACGATAACTAATTTTGACGTGTTCGATAGACTTGATAATAACATCATTGTTAACAGCTATAAAACTCCAATAACTCCATAATCATGTCACTATCAAGCATGTTAAATATCCTGGTTTACTTGTGAATATGATGTTAAGAATTGATAATTTTATTTTTTTTTTGTGATAAAAATGTGACTAGCTAATGCAAAATTTCACCAAATCATCAATTAAATAACATATCATATTCTTGTTTAAGTATTTCATCTTTCTTTTAAACCTCATTTAGTTCCCAATTTTTTTTTTAATTAAATCCATTTTATGAAGATAAATGAAAAATAAAAGTAGATGCCATTTGTTTTTATAATCAGTTTGTGTAACATCTTTATTGTAGCAAGAAGCAGATAGTGGACATTGGGAATTAAGCCTGCTAACATGTTTCCAACTTTTGGCTTTCTTTTGATCTTTGATTGTGTCACTAATAATTTAATATACGACTTGAAAGAATTATTTTGTTTTTTTCTCTTTTGTCTGCTAATTATATGGATATTTGCCTGAGCCATATGGCTATAGTGGCCACCCTGTTTTTCCATTAAACAATTTCTCTTTCAATAATTCCTATTTTAATCAATTCCACCTCTATGTTATGTACAAACATTGTTGACATGTAGGGTCTACATTATTATTTAGTTACTCTTAAGATTAAAGATATTAAAACCATTTTAATAATGTATTCTTATTTTTATTTTTTTTTAACAATATTAGAAAGTGCTCCTATCAAATGCTATGCCAAAAAAAAAAAAAAAAAAGAAAGGGAAGAAGCTATAACACTATGTCAGGTTGCAACTTTTGTGGATGTCCCCGAAACGGCACATTTCGAAGAATTCCTTTATGAATCTATGACTTCAACGCTTGTGATAGAGCACACCGTGTCGGTGGGGATTTGTGGTAAAGACGATAACGTGCTTTTTTGCCCCCTTTCAATGTTTCCTTTGCTCGACCATGAGAGAATAGAAATCTCAATGCCTATTGTTTTCGCCAGAAGATTACAGACTGAATGGATAATTTGAGGATAATGTCAAGGCATATGTTCGTGTCATGCCAAATAGCTCATCACGAGCAAGGCTAGCAAACGAATGTAATTGGCCGATAAACGGATAAGCAAAGCTTAGCGCTTATACAATCGATCTTACCAAATGCATCCTTGGCTAGTTTTGGTAAGGACGTTTCCGCCCTTTGCTATGCCCTTCCTCCTTGGGGGGACAACTAATTATCTTTTTTATTCGCCCATTGCCCTAATTAGATTTTCTATTTGGCAGTTTTCCTAATTAGATTTATTGCCCGTTGTTAAATTTTTATTTTTTTTTGTCCTCTATTTTAAATTAGCATAACACAATATTAACACGATATATATACAAAATGGACAGGACATAATTTTATGTTTCCATTAATATTAGCTAGACAGAAAAAAAAAAAAAAAAATTGACCCACTTGACATCTTTATGGTGTATTTAGTTTTAAGACAGTAATCAGTAAGAATGAAAGCATTCCAGTCTATAACTATACGATTGCTTTTAGGATTTTGCCTTACGGCATTGATATTACGTTTAGTAATGGTGAAAATTCTGGGCCTGGCCCAACTTTGTGAACTAATTAGACCCACCAAAAGTCTAATTTTGATCTGGCCAGTTGTTCAAAAGAGGAAACATACATAACACATATTTTGAACAATACCTTGTGATGTTCTAAAATCATAACCATGACTAATGGTTATGATATCGCTTAGCTGTGTTCGAAATCAAAGTCCATATGAAGCTCTACAATCTTTGAAATTTTTGATAATTAGAAAGCTCTCGTTGAACCCTACTATCTTGGAAATTTTGATAATCTAGAAAGCTTCCGTCCAACCCTACAATCTTGAGAATTTCGATAATCCATAAATCCTTCAACCTTGCTTTGTGTTCGAAATTGAAGCCCTTGTCAAACTCTATAATCTATAATTTTTTGATCTCGCTTTACAAAGTTGAAGTAGAAATTGGAATCACTTGTGACAAATCTTGCATGGGTGGATGTTATCATTATATCGTACAACTTCTGGGTTCTGGCTATAATATCAGTTGTTAAGATTGAACTTTCTTTTATTGTCCAATTAATGTATGAAAACATGACTGATATACTATTCAAAATAAAAAAAATTAATTTTTTGATTTCAGTATAACTTTTTAGTAATGTTTTCAAGAAGCATTTCACTGAACATCTTTATTTCAAATAATATTCAATATGTAGATGAACAAAAAAGTGACTGAAATTTTACTTAAATCTACAAGGCCCAAAGACGTGGCCCATTAGTTGTCCCTGCCAATTCCTTTGAAAAGCAAGAATTTACGTGATTAAAGGTTTCTTGCCACTGACTGTAACGAAACTCGTGTAACTCTACTTCGTCCTCATCAATCAGTGTTTCTGGTCAAATACCTCCAAACTTTATAATCCTCCATTCAAAATCCTCGTGATCCAATTTCAGATCGGTACGCTATCAACTTCTTTCCATTTCGTTGATAACTGTTCTTTTTTTAGGGTTTTAATTTCTAATTTTGTAATTTTTTCCACAGTTAAATTTTTTAATCCAGCTGTTGGAATGAAGAAGATGGATTTGGTTTCCGGTTACAAGGTTTGATTTCTTTTTTTAAAGTCTTTTCTTTGTTGATGAATGTGTCGAGTAATGGAATTTGGATCTTTTGGTAAATGTGTATGTTACTTTGTGATTGATTAGCTTGTTCTTGTGCAGGGGGTTGTTGGGCTCGTTTTTGGCAATGAAAATTCTGCTTCGGATGAGGATAGGTAAAGTAGTCGTGTTATGTTTATTACAGTTTTTTGAACGTCTGGGATTATGTTGATGCAACTCAAACATGATTTAGGACAATCTAGTCAGTTTGAAATTAGACAAGTTTAGGTGCATAATGCTATACTAGTTTTGAAAAACAACCTTTTTTTAGCCAACAGTAGTGGGAAGAACTCCCACTCTGTTGGTCTTCTTCGGAAAGGCTTTTGTTTTGTCACTTTTTTTCCTATTTTATCTTCATATTATATGTGTACCTAATGAACTGTGTGATATCAATAGTTACGTCGAGCGCTTGCTCGACCGTATTAGCAATGGTGTACTGGCAGAGGACAGGAGGTCAGCAATGACTGAGCTTCAGGCAATTGTGGCAGAAAGTAGAGCTGCCCAGCTAGCATTTGGAGCTATGGGTAAGTGTTTCACTCTAGGTTCGGGAGAATTATATACATGGTTTCTGTTTCTTATTGTTGGTTATAACAAACTACTTTGTTGCAGGCTTTCCTGTAATTATGGGTGTCTTAAAGGAAGAACGGGATGATGTTGAAATGGTATTGAAGATTCTCTCCCCTATTTCTTCTCTATCTTTTTTCTCTTAACCCCCTCCCTTTTAATTTTAAAAGTTTAAGTAGAAAGCTTTCTTTATAAGAAAACAGAGGGGCATGATGGGATTACAGGCCTGAAGTGGCTTTCAGTAAAAATATGGATTTTGTCTTTTTTTCTTTTCCCTATTTCAGCTATCATTATAGATTTTCATTCTGATGAACTGGTTTCTTTACTTCATTTCTTAGTGAAAATGACATCGAATTTGTCCATTTCTTTTGTGCAGGTTCGAGGTGCCCTAGAAACACTTGTTAGTGCTTTGACTCCTCTTGATCATGTAAAAGTGCCAAAGAATGAGGTTCAGCCAGCTTTAATGAATACTGATTTGCTCTCCCGAGAAGCAGAAAGCATTTCTCTTCTTTTAAGTTTGTTGGTGAGTTTTTCTATGTAGATTTGGAACGTTTGACATGTTACTGGATCATACTTTCTGTCTTTAGTGGCTGATTTGTTTTCTTTTCCTTTTCTTCGGTGCTTTTGCAGTCAGAGGAAGACTTTTATGTAAGATATTACACTCTTCAAATTTTGACAGCACTTCTCACAAATTCTCCTAATAGGTATGATTTAAAGAGCAAATGTTTTTCTTCTGTATCTCGACTTTTGGATTTTTTTTAGCTATGCTGGAGAGACTCTTGCTGAGTTCCTCTTCAGGTTACAGGAAGCCATTCTGACCATTCCTCGTGGTATAACTCGGTTGATGGATATGCTTATGGATCGTGAGGTAAAAATCTTTTATCTTTTTGTAATACATTTACTTCTGATGATTTAATTGTTAAATAAATTTTTGCCACATGAACTTGCTAAGGGAAACTTTGAAATAATGTTGATTGTTTTATAATGTTTATTGTTACTGAACCGATGCTTTTCTAGTTTGTGATTATGGTTATGGTTTACTTTATAGGTGATACGAAATGAGGCCTTACTACTACTCACTTACTTGACCCGTGAAGCTGAGGTGAGCTTTTCCAACACATTATTATCTTTTCCTTGCATCTCTTTGAGAAAAGGCTTTTTCTTCTATTATGTATATTTACAGTGATCAGATATGATCCGAATGAGCTTAAGCACCTAATGTGTTTAGCTTCTTTCTAACTCATGATGTTCTATGTTTATAGGAGATTCAAAAAATAGTGGTTTTTGAAGGTGCATTTGAGAAAATTTTTAGTATTATTAAAGAAGAAGGAGGTTCAGATGGTGGTGTTGTTGTGCAGGTATTTCATAACTAGTCTTTCCTCTAATCATGTTAAAAGTACCTGCTCTAATAATGTGATATTACTGATACTAATATAATATCACTGCTCAGGATTGTCTTGAGTTATTGAACAATCTTCTCCGTAGCAATGCATCTAATCAGGTAAGTAGCCTCAGTTTTAATGACGTCCAGGCCTTACATCTCTCCCTGCTACTAATTTTGTTGTGTATGTGTTTTAGATACTGCTGAGGGAGACCATGGGCTTTGACCCCTTATTATCAATTTTGAAGCTACGAGGAAGTGCATACAAGTTTACCCAACAAAAGGTTAGATACTCAGATGTTTGTAGTTCAATGTGGTTGTTGCTACTTTTAGATGCTGCAGATTCTTGGATGTGTTATCGCAAACCTTACCAGAGATTTCTTGTTGTCCTTGGAACAATCACCATGCCAGTAGACAATTAATCTACTCAGTGCATTAGAAACCATCAATTTGCTGATGATGGGAGGTTCGGAGACTGATCCTGGAAAAGATTCTAATAAGCTGACCAATAAGACAGTTCTAGTTCAGGTTTGTTATGAATTATTTATGCTCAAATTAATGCCTTAGTTGGTTGCTAACATGACAATATTTTATTTTTTATTTAATGGTTGATGTTTGTAGAAAAAAGTGTTGGATCATCTTCTAATGTTGGGTGTTGAGAGCCAATGGGCTCCTGTAGCCGTGCGATGTATGGTAAGACAGCTTTTTTTTTGTTTTTGGTTTTTTGCCTTTGTCATCTTCATCTCTGTTTTTTTCCCGCTCTGTGAGACAATTTTTCAAGACTTATTTATTTCTCTTTTACTAGTTATTTGCATAGTTTAATTTAAAAGAATAGAAGAACTGATTAGTACCATATATTTGGTCCTTTATCCCTTCTTTCAATTCAAATGGGAATGGAAATTCGAAAAGTTAAGAATGCATTCACAAATGAATGATTGATTGAGTTAGAAACCTCATTTTTAAGAATAGCAAGGCGTTTTATCCTTGACTTATCAAGAATCACTCTTGTGAGGTCTTCCACCTCACCTTCCCATAATTTGTGAACTGATATAATGTTGATTAAAATGTGCATTTTTTTAAATGGTGTGGTATCATTTTTAAGATTGACTTTAATGGATTATACATATCCTCATAGTTGTATAGATGTCTTGTTTCTTGTTTTTGGCCTCTTACTATCATTTTGCAATAGTTGTTTGAATTGGCTGTTATGTGCTTATTCACTTATAAATGTTATTCATTTTGTCAGGCATTAAGGTGCATTGGTGATTTGATTACTGCACATCCCAAGAATCTTGATGCCCTTGCAAGCAAAGTTCTTGGTGAGGAGCAACAAGTAGAACCTGCTCTGAATTCTATTCTTCGAATCATTTTACGGACTTCTAGTATGCAAGAGTTTTTTGCTGCTGACCATGTTTTTAGGAACTTTTGTGAGGTTGCTATTGTCTATTTGCTTTGTACTTTTCATTGTTTATTATGTTTTTGACTTTTGTGGTCATTTTTCATTCATATATACAGGTTAGAATCTTGCAATGAAATACACCTATCTTTCTTTATAATCTTACTCCAATCTTTCTTGTTGTTTGCTCAGAAAAATCTTGATGGCCAACTAATGTTAGCATCCACATTAATTCCTCAACCTCAGTCAATGAGTCATGCTCCTTATGAGGAGGATGTGCACATGTCATTTGGAAGGTTTGCTCATTACAAATGTTCATTGCTTCTTCTTATTTTAAAAAAAAAAAAAATTCTTTATGGTCTTTTCTTTTCTATACACTAGTGTATTTTTGAACTGCAACTTTAATGATGTGTAAAAGTTAAATGTCTTCATTGAATACACACACACACACACACACACACACATACATATTGTTATTATTTTTTATTTCATATTGGTTTTTGGCTAGAAGTCCTACTTTTGGTGACTCATCTTATGAGAATTACTTACATGGCAGCATGTTGCTACGTGGTCTTACATTGGGTGAAAGTGATGGTGATCTTGAGGTAACGCAATTCTTTGAGTATTTTTTTTTTTTTTTTTTTTTTTTTTTTTTTTTTTTTTTTTTTTTACTTTTGATCAAGAACACAATGTGCAAATATTTTTGATCATCATAGCCGTGCAGTGATTGATCGACATTGATCTGTGGCACATAGAACCCAAGATATATTTCTAAGATATATTTCTTGATGCTTACTGTGTGAGAAGAATCCAGCTAATATTGTGAATTGCAGGCTTGTTGCAGGGCTACTAGTGTTCTTTCTCACATACTGAAGGACAATATGCAATGCAAGGAAAGGGTATGCTATAACAGTTATTTTTGTTATGACTAAAATTAAATATACAAAGTTGGGATCCAACTGATGCGGTTGATGACATGTCAACATTATATTAATTATAGGGAAGTAAATCTTTTTTTCACATCAATATATAGTTAAATGTGGTACTGACACATCATCAGCCACATCACTTGGGATATGAAGTTGGGATTTGATAGTGATTGTCAAGATATTAAGCATATTTGAAACTGGCACTTTGAAAATTTGCGGAGAATTTTTTACCTAACCTAGCAATGAGGCTCTAAAACTGCCCCCTTTTTTTAAGGTGTAAAATATTTGATTTATTTGTTTAGTTACAAAAGAAAATCGGAACATAAATCATTGGATCTTATTAAATAGCTGGTCAGTTAACTGTACATTCTATTTCAGTTCCCTTCTTTCTACCCTTCTCTTTTCCCTATTATCTAATTTGAGGGGAGCATTTGCAGGTTCTACAAATTGAACTTGATGCACCCACACCATCCTTGGGAGCTGCAGAGCCACTAATGCACCGTATGGTGAAATACTTGGCTCTTGCCTCTTCCATGAAAAATAAAGATGGGAATTCTGGTGCTGCAGGGTTTGTTCAACTGATTATATTGAAATTGCTCGTCACCTGGCTAGCAGATTGCCCAAATGCAGTGAATTGCTTCCTTGATTCTCGCCCTCACCTAACATATCTGCTTGAGCTGGTGGCAAATTCATCTGCAACTGTGTGCATAAGGGGGCTGGCAGCGGTTCTCTTGGGAGAGTGTGTTATTTATAACAAGTCCAGTGACAGTGCGAAGGATGCTTTTTCCATTGTTGATTCTGTAAGCCAGAAAGTTGGGCTTACATCATATTTTCTGAAGTTTGATGAGATGCAGAAAAGCTTCCTTTTTACTTCTGTGAATACAACCCAATCCCATAAACCTTTGACAAGATCAACTGCTGCTAGTATGGCGGAGATCGAAGATGTTGATGAGAATGATTTGCCTGATAAAAAGAATGAAGATCATCCAAGTCTCTCATTAATGTTTGATGTGAATTTTGTTAATTTTATCAAGAGTCTGGAGGCGGATATCAGAGAAAAAATTGTAGATGTTTATAGTCGTCCGAAGAGTGAGGTTGCAGTGGTGCCTGCAGAACTGGAACAGAAGAGTGCAGAGAATGACAAGGACTATATCATAAGACTGAAAGCATTTGTGGAGAAGCAGTGTTCTGAGATACAGGTATTGTTGTTTTAACAGGTCATTTGAATGTGTAACTACTACTGAGCTGGAAATGCCTTTGTGTTTGTGAGGGATGTTTTATGGACCCTAAGAAACCTTTAGAAATATTATGGTGGCTCAGAAAAAAATAGTAATTTCTAGAGCAGATCGGGTTAAGTTATTCCTGCCTGATCTTCTCAACCTAATTCTGTCTTTATACTGGCAAAATAACGAAGTGCTCTGAAAGTATAATAAAGCTACACTCCACTGGATTCAACTTAGCTCACCTTAAGAAGAAGAAAATGTGCCACTAGATAATAGTACAGATAAATTAACCATTAAAAATATCTCCAAGTGGAAGCATATACTGCCACAAATTAATTAGTCTGTTGACTATCCTAACCCGCTTAGGCACTTTATTGGTTAGATGGTAACTTCATGGCCTCAGTTTGGTTGCTGTGGCTGGTCACTTTTGATGATGTAGGTTCTCATCATGTTTAAAGTCTTTGATCTAGATTTTTTTTATGACTCTTTGTTCTTTAATTATGTTTAATTATCATTCTTAGATTTTATTATGTAGTGTCTTTTTTATTTACAACGATTATTGGTCACACAAAGTATTATACATCTTGATGTGGGATAAAGCTGTGTTCTGTTTTTTTCATTTGTAGAAACTCCTTGGTCGGAATGCAAGTCTGGCGGAGGACCTGACTAAGGCAGGTGGGAGTTATTCTTCCCAACTTGAGCAAAGGGCTAGTGGGGCCTCAGAGAGAGTCCAAACAGAGACACTCCGGAGAGATCTTCAAGAAGCATCTCAACGGTTAGAGACTCTGAAGAACGAGAAAGCCAAGATCGAATCTGAGGCATCGATGTATCAGAATTTAGCAGCAAAGATGGAATCTGATTTAAAGAGTCTGTCTGATGCCTACAATAGTCTTGAACAGGCCAACTTCCATCTGGAAAAAGAGGTGAAAGCTTTGAAGAGCGGAGGAAGCTCAGTCTCTCCCGATGTTGAGGCGATAAAGGCAGAAGCTAGGGAAGAAGCCCAGAAGGAGAGCGAGGCAGAACTGAATGATTTGCTAGTGTGCCTTGGGCAAGAGCAGAGTAAAGTGGAAAAGCTGAGTGCAAGATTGTTGGAGATGGGGGAGGATGTGGACAAACTACTTGAAGGAATTGGAGATGAAATGGGACTGCCTGACGATGAGGAAGAAGAGGAAGACTGAGAGCACTCTCATTTTTAAAGTATTAAGTTTGAAGTCACTGAACCATCTTCTTCCATTCGACTCACCTTGTACATTTCTGAGTGAATTGTACAGTTCTTTTATTGTCCAAGATAATGACCCTTTGGATTAAACTAACCTTCTCAATTGGGTTTAAATTATCATTCCTTGAGACTGCTGGGTTATCTGATCTTGCTGTTACCATTTTGGAGGTGTTTTTTCGGTGTAAGAGAATTGGGAAAGTGAAAAAAAGGAGTTAATGATTTATCTTATCTTTTTGCAGTTCTTCATTGTCTTAATTGTAATTGCTTAACTGGGTGACCTCAAGAACTTGAGTTATAATCTTGCATTGGACATTAAATAGATCAAAAAACAGGTTTGATTTTGACAGACAGCAAATTTTACGTAATGAAAAAGATGAACGTAAATGGTGAGCTAGCTATTTTACTACAACACTCAACAGAGCTGTTTCAACAGAACAATATTTTTGCCAAGCAGCTAATTGTAACAAGTGCAGAAGCGAAGAAGTGAGAACAACTAAAAGCATTTCCCTCCAGTGACGTTGTCTTAAAATTTTGGAAAAAATAAAATCCTGCACATGGAGCCCAAACTACAAGAAATCTGGTGGATTTCTGTACATTTAGGGGTGTTTATCTAAGGTTATGAACTTTAAAATTAAGTCAATCTATTTGTTATAACTTTTTGGGGTTTATAAGTTGGATATATAAGCAAAAAATAAAAATAAAAATAAAAAATAAGTTAGAGGATTTTTTTTTTTTTTTTTTTCTTATAAGCACTCTGTTTATAAGTTAGTTTGACTAAATATATTATCACATTATCTTTATTTAATTTTAAAATTCTATAATAATGTACATTTATTTTTATATTTCAAACATGTCATATTATTATAGTACCTTTTTTAATTATTTTAATAATAAAATATGTTCTTCCGTAAGGACAACCAATATTCTGAAAACCGGACCGGACAATGACCTGTTCAAGGGTCCGATTTTCGGTTTGACCGGTTGGATCGGTCGGTTGGACCGTATTCTATAAAATTCTTTTAGTCCCTAAATGTTTGAAATTAATCAAAAACACTCCTATAATACTCTCTTAAGGTTTGAAATCTGTCTAAAACACCCCTGTCGCTCGAAGATTTTGGTGAGTGGTGGCGGCAGCGACGATCGACGGCCAATCGAAGCTGGAATCTTGGGGCTTTTGATGTGTAGGTGTCGGCGACTCTGATGATGGTGCTAGGGAGTTCCATCGGCGTCAAAACTCGTTGGAATCAACAAAAAAAATCCGACATCGCGTAAAATTTAGGTGGACGGCGAGCGACGAAGGCTAGACAACAGCCACTGAAAATGGATGAGTTTGGTCGTGGAGATGCCGTCACGTTGAATGGGGGTGTTTTCTCTGTCGAACGATGTCGGAATTCGACGGGATGGAGCTGCGATTGGATCGCGACTCAACAGTATTTCGACGGTCCAACCGCGGCTCAATCCGGTTTAATGGTAAATGCCGGTTTTTACAATATATTGGACCGAAAATACCACCGGTTGTTAGTCGAATTGGTCCGACAGGACGGTCCGATCCGGTTTTCAAAACACTGAGGACAACCAAAAAGTTTAGAAATGACAAATAACCCCTTTCCGTCCAGATCTGTTGGTGAATTCCGTCCATAGTAACAAAAAAACTAAAACGCCCTTATTATTTTTTTTTTTCTCCTCTTTTCTTCTTCCCTTTTCTCCTCCACCGCTTTATATACATCTCCTTCTCCAAGATTTCAGCTTTTCATCTCCATCGAACTCCCCCTCCCCCATTGCGACTTGTACCAATTTTTGTTCAGTCTTGATTTCACAGTTCCCAGATGTATTGGATGCTTGATAATGGCAAAGTAATCGGTCAAACCAAGAACCTTAACATCAACAGGAGCATTAAACACCCAACCATGCTTGTCTTCATCAATTTCTCAAGCAAATTACTATAGTTCTTGAAAACCTTACTTCCCGGTCCAAAACCGTGTCCCAATTCCCCTCCTGCCTTCTTCGGAGAATACATCTGATATAGTTTCATGAGTGGTGTCACGCACAGCCTTATTCAGGGCATCCCCCTTCAATGGATCCAACTGCCCCTTGTAATGAAACAACTGACGAACCGCCGCTGAATGTCCGTGCATTTCCCTTCTGAACTCCACACCAAACTTTCCCACTACATATTTAATCAATATCAGCACCTACAAAATTATTAGAAAATCTCCACTTCAATTGCCACTTTTATTAATTTGGGGTCAAGGTCGAAGCAGGAGATTAATGGTGGCATGAAGAGGCTTGGAGAATAAAGTTAAGATTAATTTTTAAACCCATTATCAACTCCATCACTCACTGCCACTGGCACAATCGAATTATATTTGTTTTTACGGTAGTAATTATATGAAAGAATGAAAGCAAAGCATAAATAGCGTTGGAGCAAAGCTTTTCTAAACGGAAACAATGTTGTGCTATTGTTAGTTTAAGTTTAGACTCAGGCTTTTGCATGCTATCCTGACGTGCCAATTTAATAACATGCCATGTACTTCATCAGCAGTACATTCTAAAAATAATCTAATCTTATTTTTGAGATGCAAGTATGTCAGAAGACGCCAACGAAATTTCATATGAAAGCGGTCTGAAGCTTAAAGGTGAGTTATCACATTTATATGCAGCCAAATAGTTATACTTTCTTCCTTGATAATTTGGGAAAAGCTGAAATCATGGAGGAGATGTGTAGAAGAAAAGGGAAGAAGAAGAGAGGAGGAGAAAGAAGAAAATAATAAGAGCGTTTTAGACCTTTCTGTTACTGTGGATGGAATTCACTAACAGATCTAGACGGGAAGTAGCTGTTTGTCATTTTCAAACCTTTAGGATAGCAAATTATCGTTCTGCCTAAAATATATTTATGACCCATATTTTACCTAAACTACTTAACATTTATAAATAAGAGTTAAATCTTATCAGCTTAAAGGATAGAGTACCGTATTTGCTAGGTGGGACCCATCCCTACCAATTGCTGAGTTATAAAAGAAGCTAACAATCAACCAGTCACGTCTCTAAAAGATTTCAGATTCAGAATCAGAAGTAATGGATGAGATCATCGAGCATAAAGCGCACGCCAGAGTTGGATTGTTAGGTAATCCCAGTGATGTTTACTACGGCCGTACCATCTCTTTCAGTCTCGGTAACTTCTGGGCCACTGTCAAATTAGAGCCCTCCGATCATCTCATTATCAAGCCTCATCCGGTCCACGATCTCGTCCAATTTCAATCTCTTCATCACCTGGTTTCTCTCTCACTCTTTCTCTTTGGATCCCAATTAGATTATCGTGATTTTATTCATATACATTGTTGTCTTCGTTCTGCTTGATCCGTCGCTATATTGCGGAATTCATTACTTTACTGTTACCGGAACCAATGTCCTAGGTTACGTATGAAGTTGCATGTCAAGTTAGAAGTTAAAATGAATAGTATATAAAGATTTTAATTAAAATGGTAGATATTTATTTGTAGTGTTTTATTTTATATATTACGAATTGTCTGTATGATAACTTTGTGGTGGAGGCTAAAGAAATCAATTTAAGGAAGTAAATCGTATTGAAACAAGGTAAAAGTGTTATATTTAATCAATGAAAGGTTGAATGAGAATTGAGAAACCCAATTTCTTCAGGTGCATTAGGTTTGAGCTTCAATATTTGCTTTATAGCAGTATTCTATATAAGAAATCTTATATTTAATAAGAATTTGTGAATTTTTGCTGACAAAGAGAGAGGAAAAAACTTCGAAGTCGTGAGTTTTGTGATTTATAAATTCTGAAAATCTGTAAACACAATAGAGACAATTTTGGATACTACACAGGAAATTTTTTGCAGTCTAGGTCCTCTAGGATGGGGTGCCCTTCCTCTCTTAATGGCTCTATGTTATTGGGTTATGGGGAGAATTATCATGCTGACCTAGTCATTTTGCTGAGTCTATCCCAAATGGCTGGGCTAGTAATGTAGTACCTCTCTTGTTACAGTCGTCGTTTCTACATGGATAGCAAGTTTGAGTCTGAGATATTGTGACGTTTTAATTATATTGTGGTTGTTTAACGTACTTACAGGTGAATAGGTTGCAAAATGAAGGTTATTATGGAGGAGTGCGATTGCTTATGGCTATCTGTAAAGTTTTCCACAGTTATTGCAAGGACAACAATATTGATCTTCACGACAGGAATTTCACTCTATCTTATGATACAAATATCCCTCGCCAGGTACATAATGGTTTGGTTTAATTTTTTTACGCAAGTTTATGACCTATTTAACACGCAATGTTGATTCAACTCTTTGTTTTGGATAATAAGGGTTAAAAAAAAATATCCAATCCTAAATACAAAAATATCAACATGTAACAGTTTTATCCTAATTTTTGAGAAATATTTCGGATGCAAAGCAAATGCCCCTCAAGGTTACCATTTTGGTATTTACTTTATGTGCAGTGATGATTGGCAAATAGAAATAGATGACTTGTACCTCTACATTTTAATTGATACGATTCTTTTTTCTACATTTTTGCTTTTGGATGTAACTAGAGTAAATTATGTTTTGCACTTTGATTTATTTGGAGAAGTGCTGAGAAGGTATTGTGGTTTATGTGTGCTTTATTCTACTTGTTTTTCACCCTTAGGTTTCATGTATAATGGTTTTTGGTAGCAACGTATAGCTCAATCAAGTTACAATTTTGACATTTCAGACAGGACTTTCAGGTTCCAGTGCCATTGTATGTGCTGCTCTAAGCTGCCTGCTTGACTTTTACAAAGTCAGACATTTGGTCAAAGTGGAAATCAGGCCAAATCTTATCCTTAGTGCTGAGAAAGAACTTGGTATTGTTGCTGGTCTTCAAGATCGAGTGGCACAAGTTTATGGTGGCCTTGTTTACATGGTGTGTGATGTTATGCATAGATGTTCAAATGCTTATAAATGTATCTATTTTTATAATAACAACTTTCATCCGTAGGATTTTAGTAAGGAACACATGGATAACTTGGGGCATGGCATCTATACACAAATGGATACTGATCTTCTTCCACCTCTCCATCTTATCTATGCTGAGAATCCAAGTGATTCTGGGAAGGTTAGCACTTTACAGTAGCTTCCTCCTATTATCTTTGTTGTTTTATATCTGTTTTAGATTTCATTCGAACAAATCTTAAATGCAGGTACATAGTACTGTTCGTCAAAGATGGCTTGATGGTGACGAGTTTATTATATCATCAATGAAGAAAGTTGCAAGTATTGCAGAGGAAGGATATACAGTGATACTTCAAAAGAACTATCCAAAACTTGCTGAGCTCATGAACCGCAATTTTGACCTTAGAAGGTTAGATATCTTTTGCACCTGAGAGGTTTAGATAACATATTATGAACAACTAATAGTGGTTTAATTAACTCTTCAAGCGAGAGAGCCAAGTTCCAATGATCAACTCTGCTGAAACTCTTTTGTTTATATCTTAACAATTGTATAAGTTCCACTTGGTTACTTCAAAATTACTTTTTAAGGATAGAAGATGTGGCTTTTATGAACATCTGTTGTAGTCAATGAGCTAACTTGTATTTTAGTGTATTATTTACACTGATGCTTGGTTTGTGGATCTTATGCAGAAGCATGTTTGGAGAAGCGGCATTGGGTGATTTAAACATAAAAATGGTGGAGGTTGCACGGCGAGTGGGTGCTGCTTCAAAATTTACGGGCAGTGGAGGAGCTATAGTTGCATTCTGCCCTGATGGTCCTTCGCAAGTTAACCTTCTGGAGGATGCATGTCACAAAGCCGGATTTTCAATTCAACCAGTGACAATCGTTCCTTCCTGCCTAACTGATGTTGATAAAAGTACCCTTTCAAATGAGAGTATAAATACGAGAATTTAAGGCTCTAAAAGAGTTAAAACCAACAAAATCTGGAAAAATGCTTCACGTGTTTATTTGTTTATTGTCTAATTTCTATTGTCAATAAAGTTGAACTTGCCATGAAAATGCAAACATGATATGATCAGACTTAGAATAAATGTTTTCAGTTATGTTTCATAAAATATTTGAGATCGGCTAACATGCCCTTGAATTATATTAAGCTGCAAAGTGCAACTTTGCAATCACAGAGTCCTCTGCAAAAACACACATCTGGTTTTGGTAATAACTGATTGCTACCGGAAAAAATGGAGATGAGTACTCCCCCGGAATAAAATATCTTTCAAACTTCAATCTGTCTCCTGAAATTAGCCTACAAAATATTCTTAATATTGAACGTAAAAATTGCTATTCATAAGTAATTAATCAAAACATAATAAAATAAACATACATGTACATATTCATTCAGGTTCCTTTCCACAATTTTCTCACCCTACCTATCTCTCCTTCATCAATCAGATACAACACCTCCTAAATCATAGATCATACAAAGAAGAAAAAAATAAAATAAAAAATCAACTAGAAGATTTATACTATCATCCAGGTTCTTTCATAATGTATTCATTACAGTTAAAGACCACCCTCCATATACTAACACTCCAGAAGTAACCTAATTGTCACAAAGTGAAGCCATAAGCTCACGCGGTGAAGACCAGACAGGAAGATTGACAAAGGATTGATTTAACTGTTCCTCTTGTGCATTGCACATTGCTTCCGCCACATCGCACAAATTCGAAACATCATGAATTATTGCTTCCTGAGCTTCTACCTGCAATTCAGGACTTACTGAGCTTAAAACAAAATTCAACTTTAAAGACGAACCAAAAGTCCCCGTTCATGTGGGGTTATGCAATTCAACAGAGGTCTTCAGTAAAGCAAGAATAGCAAACACGTATATGAAACAAATACCCCATTACAATTAAATTCCTAAAAGTAACTCTTTCAGTTCACTTTCTGTTCTTGGTTGCTATGAAAATGTTCTAAAGAATTGCAATTAATTCCTCTAAAATTCAATCCAATTAATATCACTTGGGTTTCAAGAAGTTCCACCCTGAAAACAATCAACAAAATTTTTTCATAAACAAGTACTCTTTGATAAGTTCAGTTTCGTTTCAGTATTCTTGGTTAAAGATTTGTAATCAGTTCTTCTAAAATTCAATCCAATTAAGGCTACTGTACTTCTGTTTCAAGAATTCCCATTAATGATCGTAAGAACTCAAACAACAAACCAATTGAATTATTCAGTAAGAACTAAAAACCCTAAGCCCTAAAAATCATGCTCCGCAACTAACAAAATTAAATGCTAAAAGGAAAAAGTTACCACAAATCATGAAATTCTACTCCCAAACTAAACCCAAAAACAAATCTTAACTAAACCCAATTCTCACATTCATCACTTTTAACTAAAACTCAAAATTTGACCCAAATTACCTGCAAAAGGAGCTCATCGACTACTGACCCACAACCCGTTTCAGTCTCCTCAACGAGGTTCGAACCCGAATCCAGAAACGACGGCGTTTCTTCAACGTTCTGGAGTCTTTTATCTTGCGTCTTCTCTTGCATTGCATGCAAAGTACTAGACAAAAGTTCCCACTGACTGATTTCTTTCTGGTAGTGTTTTTTGAGCTTCAACAAGGCCTTTCTCTTGCGTTCTTTTCGGTGCCTTTCTTCTTCTTCAGGATCTGTGGGTTGAGAGGCTGATGGTTCGGCGAGCCGCCGCTTCTTCCGCTTGTAAATAAAGCCATCGTCGTTGCAGAGCTCCCACTCGTCTGATGCTGGGTCCATGTGCGTGGAGTGGAGCGAGAGCGCGAGTGAGGGTGAGAGACTGAGACCCAGAAAATTTGAAATAAAATAAAATTAAAAAAATGAAAATGAAATGAATTTATAGATCAAAAAGAGTGGACTGGGCCAATGGGCCGGCCCGCATGGTCCACATTACGCTTCATTTGCATATCATCTTCAAGAAATCCAACGACCAGACGAAGTTGCAGAGCTTTTGCTATCACCACTGCTTTAAAGACAAAGCTACGCGGAAACCCAGCACTTCAAATGATATGAACATCAGCAACAACAACTCAATCAGTCAGCAAAACCAATGACAAAATCAGTTTCCCTCACCAACATGTCTCTCCTCTTCTTCCGCCCAAAAATTTTCTTGCCTTCTTCATCTTCACCAACACTCTCTTACTTACTACCTTCACCATTAAACAACAAAATCTTCTTTTTACTCTCACCGAAACACTTCTCTACAAACTCAACTCCCTATCCTCTTCAATACGACATGATCAGTAACCGTCCCACTCAGTCTTCTCTCAACCAAACTCCTCGCACTCGCCGACGACCCGCCCGAGTCAACTCGACCAACTCTCCTGATGACGCTGAACCGGAACTTGAATCGGGTTTTGACAACTGGGTTGATAAGAAATTGGCTTTTGAGAAAGAAGCAACGAAAGGAAGCCAACTACCCAGTTCGGCTAATGTTGAGATGAGTAAGTCTATGAGAAAGTATTATAACAAGAGAAGGAAAAGAATGTATGGGTCGGATTCTGATGATGAGTTTGGTAAAAATGATGAGGGTTTTGTTGAGTTGAAGCCTGAAGTTGTGGAGTTTGATAGGTTGCATAAAAGGGAAGAAGAGTTGTATTTTTATGATACGTTTGCTTATCCATGGGAGAAAGACAAGCATTATAAGATGGTGTATCAGTTGGAAAAGAAGTATTTTCCTGATCATTGTCTTGATAAGGCGTTTCTTGATACTAATGTGGAGCAAAATGTGAAGAAAACAAAGAAGAAATTGGGTGACAAGAGTAAGGAAAAAAAAGAAGAGGTCAATAGTGTAGATGATGAGAAAAGGTTGGTGTTTTTTGATGAGGAGAAGAGTGAAGGAGACGGAATTTCGGCAAAAAATGTGAATGTTGATGTTAAGAGGGAGGTTAGTGAGAAAAAAGTGCAGGAGTTCTTTAACTGTTTGAAGAAAGTTCCCAATAAGGAATCTGAAGTTGACAGTGTGGAGCCTTATGTTCTCACTAGAAGAACTGAGCTTCCTCCGACCTGGGATGGTCCTTTTGGAACAATGGTTTTGATTAACAAGCCAAAAGGTGAATCAATAGTTATGTTGCGATATTTATGGCATTACCATAGTACTAACAAGGGGTGTATTTTATTTGGTGCATGAAATTAGTTTACACTTCTGCAAAACAATTTCTTTTTCTTATTATTACTACTTGACGTTGTACTACTTAAAGAGATAAGTTTAATACATTGGCAACAGATGCATTATTTTAAGTCTCAGTGTCAGATTAAATAGACAGATTTAGTATAGATGGAGTTAAATTGTAAGATATTGATGAAAAAGTAGAGAAGCATCGTTTGCCAGCAGTGTGTGCTTGAGGCTTTTTCAATTAGAAAGACAATTATGTTATTTAGGATTCTTTATGCAATTGTAAATAATTGGATACATTAGACAGTACGAAAGTACATGTACCCTTCGACATTTAGTTTTCTTGTATTGGGAGGCCTGAGAAAAAGTTAACCTCAGTGGCAGTATTAGAGCTTGTCATGTGCTTTTATAAGAGAGACTACTGTGCTTCATGTTATCTTATTTTAACCGCATTGTGTAGTCTGTCATTTTGCCACTCATTTGTGGACACTAAGAGGACACCAAATTCTTAGTTCTCTTCATATCCCTGTTATCGACAACTTGTTTAAAGTTCAATATCAAATTGTCATCTGTACATCTATTGAAAGATAAAATAGTTATTTTGCGAACCAGGGTGGACTTCTTTTACAGTATGTGGAAAGCTGCGGCGTCTTGTCAAAGTGAAAAAGGTGTTTTTTTTTGTTATTATACCCATGTAACTATTTTTTTTTTCAAAGAAAAAAAATTTATTGTATATGCTTGATTATAGGTAGGACACGCTGGAACCCTTGATCCCATGGCAACTGGTTTATTGATTGTATGTGTTGGTAAAGCCACTAAGTTGGTGGATAGGTAAGTTTTGAATCTAATCGAATTGGTTAAGTTATATTGCTACTTATCCATGCAGGGACTTTATAAACAAGTTATTCACTTTTCATTCTCTCTACTCTATTTTAGTGTCTGCTCCTCCTCCTTCCTTGGCGTACTGGATTAAGTTTGAAATGTGCTTTGTTGAATATGCACCAAAGGAAGGTCATTGAGGGTTTCAGAAATTTCTGTTGCAGGTATCAAGGTATGATTAAGGGTTACAGTGGAGTTTTCCGATTGGGGGAGGCTACTTCAACATGGGATGCTGATTCACCAGTATGTTTGTCAATTAATAATGACTAACCTGTACACCTTATTTTCAAGTTATAGAATGTGTTATTGTGTTTTTCAAGTTAAACTGTACACCTTATTTTCAGTGGGTTGACCTTCTTATGTAGGTTATTCAGCGTGAGCCTTGGGAGCATATCAAAGATGAAGACATAAAGAAAGCTGTTGCATCCTTCTGTGGGGAGATATGGCAAGTTCCTCCAATGTTTTCTGCCATTAAGGTAAGAATTGGTTCTAGCGACAGATATGCGGACAGATTTTTTTTCTTCTTATATTACACACATAAATGTGTAGATATGCTTCCAGAAACTTAAAAATTCAAAACATACAACTGAATTTGTGGCTGAAAGGTAATAGTAATTTGACAAATAAGTATATATGAGGTTGAAGTGCTGACACTATGGTTGCATCCATCCTTATCTTTTGGCAAATCAAGTCATGTTATGCTCAATATCTATTTCATTTACGCTCCAGGACTTACTTGTAGACAAAGTTGACAAGCTCAAATCTTTATTCAGTTTTTATCCTACAATGAGCACGTGAGATAAAATTTCTTTGTATAAGTCACATCAATATTGTAGACTGGGAATGCAGGCTCCTTTCAGCTTGAATAGTTTGTTTATTCACACCCTTGAACTTGTTTTCTAATTCTTTCCAGAAACAATTATACGAGATTTGAGTTTGTATATTTTTCTTCAGCTTGGGATATTGTAAATTCTTCAAATTAATTAGAAACTCTTTTTGTCATAGAGAGGTTCTTTTCAAATAGCATCTAACAGTCTATTTACTTATAGGTTGGAGGTGAAAAGATGTATGAGAAAGCTAGAAGAGGAGAGAGTGTTGAGCTTTCACCTAGACGAATTTCAATTTTCCAGTTTGAAATTGAGCGTAGCTTAGAAGACAGGTTCTTTTTATTTTCCCATTCTTTCTTTCTATATTTTGTGGATTTACTACACAAAACTCATAAACTTCTTGATATTTTCTTCTATTAATCTGTGAATAGAAAGCATAATGTCTTTTTAGTTGACCTTTAAGAAATGAAGCTGATGGCCAGAATGACTGTTGTAAAACTAATGGAAGCTGTGTCTCTTTTTCCATAATTTTAGACAGATATGGTTTTTCTTGTTATTAACTCTGTGCTTTGTATACAGACAAAATTTAATTTTCCGAGTGACATGCTCTAAAGGAACATACATTCGGTCACTATGTGCAGATTTTGGGAAGGCTCTCGGCAGGTAATCACTGCTTATGAACTCAATCCTTGTGTAATATTTTTTGCCTCGTCATGGTGCAGGTACTTCATTCTAATAGTTGCTGGACTTGAACTGTTTGACATATGATTTATTTGAACCCTTATAATTAATTGTGTCCTGAATCATCCTACTTGATTCCTCTGAAAGCCGGGTAAATTTTGTGAAACTTACAGAATGAATGACTTTATATAAATGAGGATAGTATCCAAACTCTGAAACTCTAAATTATTGAATATTGAATTTTTTATCAAGGAGCTCACCTTTTCATCCTTCATCACAACCTGAGTTTTTGTGTGAAAAGGAGAAAAACAGTATGAAAAAGATATATTGTGTCCAGCATGAAAATTTGTTTAACTTTGCTTAATGAGAAGGAATATTTCTGATCTTACCTTTTCATTTACAGTTGTGCTCATCTAACTGCGCTTCGAAGAGATTCAATTGGTAAGGCTTCTCCACAGTTTTGATTTAATAAACTTTATATTACATGTAAAAATGTGATATTTGGATAACACCCAAATGTTAATAGTTTCTCAACTCTGCCCTTTCCCCCTTTGTTTTACAGGGCACTATTCTGCAGATGATGCTTGGGACTTCAAAGAGCTGGAAGAGGCAATTTCTAAAAATTACTTCTAATTGATGACTCTTATATGCTGCTGCTTTCTGAAGATTTTGGGGCAACGGCGAGAGGAAGTTATAGGTGTCATTAAATTATATCTATATAAAGTTAATAACATTCAATTGTTTGATAAATTGTGTTCGGTTTTTATTCTCTCTGGAGTTGTTGCAGTTGGCACACAAGAGCTCTTGATAATTTAGCTTTTTTTATTGGTTTCTACTAAAACCAAAACACTATATATATGTTGCAAGCCACCATTTTAAAGTATGTTGAAAAATTAAAGATATGTAAGAAGATCTAGATAGTCTTTTATTTTTTGATAGAATCAAGTTGAGTTGGAATCACAGCACAAAGAAAATCCCATGCCACTGCGCGATAAAAGAAAGGCTTTTTTTTTTTTTTTTTTTTTTTTTTTTTTTTTTTTTTTTTTTTTTTTCCCTGAAACTAAGTCGAAAAAGATGCATTATTCATATCTTCTTCCCTCACTTGTAGTCCGTGATCACTTTATATGAGAATTTTTGGATCCACATTGAGACTTTGCATGCACCAGCAGTCAAACCTGTAAGCATTCTTAAATTCAGTTCATCACTAATTCAAAGACTTTGCATGCACCAAGTAGTCAAACTGTAATGCATTCTTAAATCAGTTCATCACTCAATCCCAAACTACCCAATGAGATGTGAGCCGAAGAGAACGATTCCTAAGATAATAATAATATGACGCTTGGAGAAGCTACATTCAGACCATTTATCATTAAAAGTGGCTGCCATTTTCTCAATGAAGAGTCTTCTGAAAATGGTTCACTAAAACCAAAAAACAAATAAGGAATGCATATTCTAACATCTTTAATTGTTTTTTTTTTTTTTTTTTTTCTGGCAATAATCAATGTTATTTACTAAAATAAGGAATGCCAATTCTTAATTAGCATTTAGCAATAGAAAGAGAACCAAAAAACAAAAAAAGAGAGAAACCCTACAAGACTAAGCGATGAAATGATACTTTGTGGTATGAAAAGTTCAAAAAAGAAATAAAAAGAGTTAAATATCACAAAGAATGGGATGAGAAAAGTTAAGAGTGTTCAGTCCATGATACTTTTTTGATTGTCTGCTGTTAGATTGGAAGAATCAACCCCCAGTTCCTCAAGATATTCTTTCTCCGCATTCGTTAGTCGATCTTGAAACATTGCCCATTCTCTTTTACACCTCTCCCTCACCTGCCATGACAACACAATTTCAGTGCTCTTCCTATATTTATAGTGAAAAATTCATCTGAATTCAACAAATTGCATTTCTAATGTGTGCGCTAAACGGTCTATCTACAAGCATGAAAGAGTAAGAACTACAGACACTGAATAAATTATGATTTTGCATACCCCTTCCCAGGGAGCCTTTCCACTATAAGCCTGCCCCTGTTAGAAGAAGAAAACATAGGAAGAACTTATAAGTAGGAGTTCGAACTCTTTCTATGTATGGACAACTTAAGCAATATGGTCAATGGCATGGTGTTTACCTGGTTCCCAAGCGTGGGAACACCTTGATGAACGATCCACTGAGCATCTATAACTCCTATTTTCTCGTGAGCAGGCTGTTTCAGAGCAAAGTTATGTAATCAGAAACAGAAACAAGTTGATTAAAGCAGAAGGAAACCTTCCACTAACCTCAACACACTTTCTTAGTGCAAAATCTAGACCCCATCCATGAACCAAGTCATTCTGCAATTGTAGGGCAGAGGTTTTAGATTTACTAGACATGGATAAATGAGGAATGGAAAAATGAGAACAATTAATACAGTACTACATGCCTGAACCATATGCCAAACACAACGCCATGCATCCCGAGAAAACACAGTGGCCATAATCTCCACAAATCTGCATTTAGTTTAAAATATGCCATAAAAAACTGGCCTAATAGTTGTGCAGGGGGTCAAAGGAACGAAGTACAAATTGTTTAATAGTTATATAACACAGAAATGATAAGTTTACATACGCAGCACAGGGAGGCAAATGTGGATCACCGCACCAACCATTTCTCTCCTTGGCATCCCTGCAAGAGCACAAAAGTAAGAGATGACTTAAAAAAAATTACAAATGAACAAATCAATAGAAAATGGTGAAGCCAAAAATAGTGGATTTAACTGTGATAAGCAAAAAATGAAAAGAATTCAGTTGTTCTTACTTGTGAACCTCACTGTTATCTCTCTTCTTTGTCATCTCCCATGTTAACCCACCGTTTGGTTCTAAACCAGGCTGTGATATCTCTAAACCATATTTCCTTACCAATTTAAGGTATCTGAAACAGAGAAGAATCATTTTAAACTCGAGATTCTAGTTTAGTTAAAGCAATAGTTTCATTTAAAGCAGGATGGTGAATTTTCTACACTCACTCCTCAGCATTAAAATGATCCAACCCGAGATCCTCATCCCAGATGAAAATATAGTCATATGGTGCAACAATGTCGGGATGCAAAAAACGTTTGGCATACCACCTTGAAGACATTACAGAAGTTCATTTAAAATTACGACTTAAGAAATCCTTTGCAGACAACACACAACTAATATGGATTTACTTAAAATTTCCCATAGGAGCAAGCTGCTAACCATTTAGATTGCTTCCGTGCACTCACGTGGATGGCTCGCTTTGACCACTCAAACTCTTCCCATTCACTTGTCCGACCATCATAGTGAAACAACAGAATAGTAAAATTTTCTGAGAACTGTCCAAAAAAGAAATTTGATGAAAAAGAGAACATGAGAGCAAGAGAGGAAAGAGAGAGAATTTTCTGAGAACTGTCCAAAAAAGAAATTTGATAAAAAAGAGAACACGAGAGCAAGAGAGAGAGAAAGAGAGAGAGAGAGAGAGAGAGCAAACTAACCTTTTTAATTGCTGCGTCAATATTTTTTTTCTGATTATAGCCAACAGTAAAGGTTACAAGATACTTTGGTGTGATGGTTAAGTCCTGCAAGTGCCACCTCATCAATCAAAGATTCAATGTAAAGAACAAGCACACACTAAAATCAGATCATCATCTTGCGAATCTTAAGGTATTTACAATCTTTATGATTCGGGTAGGCAGCACAAACTCAAAAAAACATACAGTGATCAATTTTCAAAATTATTATCGTGCTGATTCTAACATGTGATATAATCATGAAGAATTGTAGTTTTGAACCAGTTTTCAATTCCTTTTATATATTATATATACTTGTTCTGGTACATAACATTTGTGGACCCTCTTCTCTTTCTTTGGTAAATCCTTACAACTTATAAAGAGTAAGATATCACTGAGATTATTTTCTATACAAGCACCAAACCTTATCCTTTTTTCCCCTTAGTTCCTTCTGAAAGATATTTTTTCATCCCTTTGCTATAAAGAGTAAGATATCACTGAGATTATTTTCTATACAAGCACCAAACCTTATCCTTTTTTACCCTTAGTTCCTTCTGAAAGATATTTTTTCATCCCTTTGCAATTATTGGTCACATGAACTGCCCAGATAACCTTAAATTCCGAATGATGTATTTTTTATCAATTCTTTCTGTGTCTGCAAACACTTACTAAGACTTTTTCTAACGTCAGATATAAGCTTGTATCTGTGAAGAAATCATCATATGCTTGTATTGATAATTTCATATTAAGTTCAACCAAGGTAAACACATCAAGGTCATTGATATTAAAGTAGAATTGTAAACATGTAGATGAAAAGTGTCCTGCATACATAAGAATTAAGGCAGAAGATGCACACCTCACTAGGCAGACCCCACAATCGGCGGAGAAATAAATCAGACTCTGATTCAATAATGCCAGGGGGAAGTCTTTCAGCACCTTTAGGATTTGTTGGAATCCAGATCTGCATTACAATACAAAGGTTAATTGTCAGCGGTAGCACAGAAAATCAGAAGCACACAAGCTGCTGATTTCTTTTAAGAACAACCAAGTTAGATATGGAGATATCACAAGACTTAAAAACCCAAATTGCCCTGCAGAATTTAATCAGATAAAGAGGACGTTAAATTTTTCAGAAAAGAAAAAAAAAAAAATGGATGTACCTTTGTTTGGTTACCTCTGTCAGCAAATAGGAGGGCTCTGTTACTCTTCAAAGTTGACCACACATTCAACAGTGTTTGGGTTGAAAGGCCAGAGTACTTGTCCTCAATATAAGTAAGATCAATGGAAGGAATGAGGCTAGATGGGAGATTCATCTACCAAATTTAAACACATATGGGTAAGTTCTGTTACTCTATGGAGCAATATGGAAAGCATGGGATTGAGAAGACAATTGTACTACAAGGCACTGAGAAGTTTAAAACAAATTATTAATAAAGCTAATCTACCTTCGTTAGGGAGATTGTTGGGAAGGAAATGCCTAAAAAGAAGCCAAAAATAACTCCGACAAAGGTTGTTATAATAATCTTCATCATCTCACTCGGTTTCCTTAGACTTCCACTGCACTTCAAGAGAAGACAATGTCACACATTTTAATGTCATTTTTTATTTCATCGAACTAGCAAAAGTCAAAGAAAACAATAATAATAATAAAAATGAGAATAAAAAGGAAAATATAAAAAAGAAAAAAAGAAGATAACCTTCTGTTCTAAAACACTAGCATCTAGTTTCCGTACCTTCGGATGGCTAGTGCCATTATTGTTAAAATCCACTAACAGTACAGCCCAGATTTAAAGACGGACAGTTGAAAGCCAACACACAATAGCAGCAACATGTACTCATCAAGTTTTAACACAATGCTTCACTACCACCCCTGAAAAATTTGTGCAAAAACAGTAAAAAAAGTGATGAGCATTGTAAATTGGATGCATAAAACTTTCAGCCCACAAAACCTGGATTGAAAGACCATCTCATGCAATTGCTGTAGTTCAAAATCAGATATCAGCATCCTCATTGTTTGTTATTCTAAAACTAAACTAGAATACAGGAATGAAATCGGTATCCCCTCATAATATAAATTAATAAAATGCTTAGCCCGAGATTCTATTGCATATAATCATAATTTTAAATGTACAAATGAGTATCAAACAAAGAATCACAAATAATTTTCAAATGTTTTCATGATTCCGTCAACCCAATTAACAGAAGTAATTCAGCTTTCATGTAATCCAATTCAATAAATTTATATTGGATCATAAATCTGAACGGAGCACGTGCGCAGTTAAACACACACAAAAAAAAAAAAAAGAAAAAAATTGAAGAAATATTAAGAAAATCTTAAATAAAGAAAAAAATGTGAATCGTGAATAACTTTCTCACCAACCAAACAGTACAGACGTGGTCAAGGTTGTTTCAGCTTCAGTTTCTCAAAGCAATCTTCAACGTATCTGTCTGCCACCTACTGAAAAAAAATCTAATAACAAAGAAACCCAGAAGAAGAGAAGAAAGAACAACTCAATGTCCCAGTTAAAACTGATATCTGGCTTTTAGTTTTATCGTAAAAATTGAGATTGGAATCAAAGAGAGATTGAAGTAAACAATCGTCATTCACTAATGGAGCGTTGTGATTAAATCAAATGAGGTCATCACGTTGTGGGCTCCATTAGAATGCATGATTCCAGACGCAAAAGCATCATTTTAATCTTTAATCTTAAGCTTATCTTGCACTGCTTGGCCGGTAGACTAGTAATGGTATTGCCCCTCACGGCTTTAAAACTTTTTGAGCAAATTAGATTAAATTTTTATTATAGTTATTAAAAAAAAAAAAAAAAAAAACTTAACCCAATAATTTGTTTTCACAAACTTGCACGTTCCCATATTTTTGTGTATAATATGTATAAGAATCGAATGTTTAGCCGCAGCTCATATGATAATGCAAAGTGAATATTTTCTCAAAATAAAAAATATTCTTTCTGTTGGATAAAGCCAGATGTTTATGGTAATTATTTGTTAATAATTAATTAATTAAAAATAAATATAAAACTAATTTCCAATTTTCTCTCCGGTTAATGAAAGTGAAGTGTGATTGAGCACAGTTATTAACAAAGATTAAGGCCTCCTATCATATTCAAGTGGAAGGAGACCTTTTTGCTGACAGTTACAATTTCATATCGGATAAATATGTGTTGGTTTTATTATCCCCTTGAAATTCCTAATTCCATTCCAATCCAATCTTATTCCACAAACCAAACACCACCGAATTTCCTAATATCGGAAACAAATTATTCTATCATCCACTTAATGACCAATTACATTTAGACATGAAATCAATTTCTATGTGGATCTTATTGGGCCCAAAGTCCAGATTACAAGTCGGGCCCCCAACATCCAACAAGAATACGAGATGCTTCATTTACCACACGTGTAGGTGTGGGGACAGTTATTAACCAATCAGTGCTTAACTATATTCCACGTGGCTACTGAACCGGGATCAACAAACACAACCTTTCTCATCATCCAATCAAAACTTATTCTTATCTATTTACCATAAACGGCATCACTTCAATCACATCTCCAATTTTCAGGACTTTTACGAAAAAATCCTTTTTTTCTTTCCTTTTTTTTTTTTTTTTAAAATTCTATCGGTCGGTCACCTGAAATCAAAACAAAAGAAAATATATAAATAACATTTTTTTTTTTTTGGGTCAAATGAAATAAAATTTCAATTCTACTGAATGTAGGAATTAGGATATGATCGAACTGCAATCGAGCTTAGATTAAAGTTTAGAGAACTTAAAAACGACGTAATTTTCTTGTAGCGACAACGATGTCGTCGCCGGACGTTGTGGATATCTTGGACAGGTCCAAGGAGCTCGATCGGTTGAGGAAGGAACAAGAGGAGGTTCTCATTGAAATCAACAAAATGCACAAGAAGCTTCAAGCTAGTAAGTCTATTAAGTATATCCTATTTTGTTTTTAATTTTGTTTTTTATGTATTATTTGTGTTATTAATTAAAGAGTTTGTGAGAGATTAGTAATGTTGGTGTTTGATGATAATTAGGTTGAAATTTGAGGGCATGTTTGTTTTTTAAATTAGTAATATTAGTGTTGAAAATTATTTTTGTGTTTGAGCTCGTTTTGTAGATTTTGGTTAGAATAAATTGAAATTTGAAGTGTGCTAAGTGACTTTGTTATCCGGTTATGGATATTTTGAAGATATTTATTTAGNTTTTCTTGTAGCGACAACGATGTCGTCGCCGGACGTTGTGGATATCTTGGACAGGTCCAAGGAGCTCGATCGGTTGAGGAAGGAACAAGAGGAGGTTCTCATTGAAATCAACAAAATGCACAAGAAGCTTCAAGCTAGTAAGTCTATTAAGTATATCCTATTTTGTTTTTAATTTTGTTTTTTATGTATTATTTGTGTTATTAATTAAAGAGTTTGTGAGAGATTAGTAATGTTGGTGTTTGATGATAATTAGGTTGAAATTTGAGGGCATGTTTGTTTTTTAAATTAGTAATATTAGTGTTGAAAATTATTTTTGTGTTTGAGCTCGTTTTGTAGATTTTGGTTAGAATAAATTGAAATTTGAAGCGTGCTAAGTGACTTTGTTATCCGGTTATGGATATTTTGAAGATATTTATTTAGGCTGAGTAAGTTACTAGCTGGTTCTAAATGTACAAGAGAGGTGAAGATAGGGTACTCTAGTAGAGATTAGAAGATGTGGAGTTTGGAGATATAAGTTATTGATCATAAAAGACAAAAGACTTCGAAGCTGGGATCTTGTATGTGGATACTTCCTGGTGATTGATTATGTGGCTACAAGTCTGTGTGTCTTAGGTACATTAAATGTTCGAAGGACAATTTTGCATATCAATGCAGAGCTTACTTTAGCTTAGGTACTAGAGATACTAATAGATAGAGGTTGCCAAGTGATATCTGATTTTGATATGCTTAAACATAAATTTGCGCATTTAGGTTTTCAAGCAGGGATAAACTTGAAATTAAGTACAAACAAGGGATTTATGCTTCTTATCATAATTTTGTACAGAAGTGATCAGTTGATTGGAAGTCTACGGAAAAATAAATGAATGGTTTTGTGCCTAATTTTTTGATGCTCATTGCATTGTAGATGGCGACAATACCCTATTTAAAGTCATTAATTTGCTCATAAAACAGTTTTTATGCACCATACATTATTGCCCATTATATTCTGGTTTTCCACAGTTATGCCTATTATTTTTTCTGTAATCAGTCAGCATTATCTATATGTGATCATTATCCTTAGTCTTGTACATTTAATTTTTCTTCTACCAAAGATGGAAATTTATCTAATAAAAGTATGGGAGCTCCCCAATACATATGTCGACATAAACCAGGAATTAAATTTACCACATTTAGTAGAAAAATGTTTTGAATAATATTGTATTGGTGGCTTTTGAAACGTATGCTTGCGTTGGCGATATTATTATTGTGTTTTTATTAGTATACTTTTGGCAAAACGACATGTGACAAATTTTTAGAAATTCTTGATAGGATATGCTAACAGGAATCTATAATGATGGGTCAACATATGTTAAATGCTCAAAATCTTTTTCTTAACACATACGTACATGCCTAAAGAACTACTTAAACTTGCCGATCCTCATGTAATAGCTCTTGTACCCATGCTTTAGATGATATTTGGATGGTTTTTGCTTTCTTGAGTTGATTTACATATATCCAAAAGGCAAACCTACTTAAAAGTTCAAACAATTGGGTGCAACTAGATGATATTTGATGGTTTCTGAGTTTATTTATATGCACATGCTAACAGTTGCAGTTGGTTTGTATTATGTCTTAACTTTTCTTTCATGTCAATGCAGCTCCTGAGTTGGTTGAGAAGCCTGGTGATAATTCTTTAGCGAAGCTTAAAGGTTTATATATTCAGGCAAAAGACCTTTCAGAAAACGAAGTAGCGTATGGCTTTTGATATCCTTCATGAAGTTGATTATTGTTTGCTGTTCTTATCCTGTTTCTTTCTCTTTTCTTATTTTTACTGTTGATTAAATAATAAAAAGTAAATATTGAGGAATGTGGTCACTTATGTCAAAATATGTTTAGTAGTCTACCCTTTGGGTTGATCTTCTACTTGATTATCCTATTCTAACCCATTGTTTCTGTACTTTCAGTGTTTCCAACATGTTGCTTAATCAACTCGATGCTTTTTTGCCACCTGGACCTCCAGGACAACAACGAAGAAGAATAGGTATGTATTATAACTTAGCTGTAATGTGATATGTTCATGTGCAAGATTTGTGTTTGTAAAATCCTTTTAATAAGTTCTTATATGTAAATTTTTGTCTGAAATATATAGCTGAAAAATATATGTGATGCAGAAGTCATTATATCCTTTTAATTTATGATTCCTTTCTGTTTCTTCTGAAAATATATATCAAGAGTATGTAACTTGGCAGATGGATATGCCAATATTGTGTATGAGTTTCAATCTTGCTTGGCAGTGACGATCTCTAATTACCTTTGTGAATTGTGATGACTGTGTATAACATGAAGCTCTTTTTACTTGAATGAAGGAATTAGACTTTACATGTGCTTCATGGTATGGACATATGGCCTATCTCTCTCTCTTCCCCCCGTTCTACCAAAACCAAATTTGATTCTTGTCCCAGCAGAATTGAAATTAATGCTTGTTATGTCATCATAACTCAGTGTGTTAAGTCATCTATTGAAGCAGGAATGATATTAATTGCCAGTATGTTTTATTTTGTTGCAACCTAAGATTTTGTGCTGTTAAATATAGCTGCTTCAATGGGATGTGTACTGCTTTGCTGTGCATGGTTCTAATTGTTTATGGGTTGCAATATAAGATGGTGGAGCTTTACACTACTTAATGAAAAATATAAAGTTTGTAAACCTGGACATGGCAACATTTAATTGTTAATTTGCAGTAAAAATGTAAAATTTCTTTTAGATTCCAATGAGATACGGAATGTTATTTGTGAAACTCAAAAATTTCAAATTGTTTTAGATTCCAATGAGTTATGGGATGTATATTTATGAAACTTTACTAACTTTTATTCTTAGAACTAACACTATATAAGCTTCAGAAGGTAATGATCAGAAAAGGAAACGAATGAAAAATGATTCAGATATCTCAAGGCCCAGTCATGTGAGAAGTCAACTTGAAGCTTGTGCTAGTCTAAAGAATGAACAGGTAACTGTGTAGCTCTATGGCAGTCAATCATTCATGATCTGTTCCGAATTGAAAATGAAACTACTTATCACATCTGGCAAACTGTTTTTGGAATTGTTCCTTAATGATAAAAGTTCAATTCCATCCCATTCTTCCAAGTTGAAGAGATCTTTCTTGTGTTTGCTCAGGTAGCAGCCAGGGTTACAGATGGTGACAAGGACGAGTGGTTTGTTGTAAAAGTAATGCATTTTGATAGAGATACAAGAGAGTAAGTTTCATTTTATGCATAACAGACCATACTTAAATGTCTTAGCTTGCCCTGGATTACAGCACTAACATGCTCGTTATGTGTGCAGATTTGAAGTACTGGATGAGGAGCCAGGTGATGATGAAGAGGGTGGTGTTCAAAGGTATCTTTTTGCATTGTTGCCTTGTTTCTTGCTTAAACATTGGAACTTTTGTACCTTTTTCTGTTTTAGTGTGATAAAGTACATTGTAACTCTTTACCCATGTTGTGATACATGCCTTATGAATGCAATGTCCTACTCAACCTTGCATCATTCTCTTATGCTTTAATGTTCTTGATATATTGGATGTTGGCTTACATGTTTTAAATTTTATTCATGAATGATGAACCTGCTTATATTTTGTAAAGCCTGTGGTAAGAACATATATGATTATCGCTGCTAATTGGCTGGAAAAGTCAAGTTCAACTTGTCCCAACTAATAATTTAGAAGTCAATGCATGGTTCTTCACGAGTATAGGAAATTGTTCAAGTTAAATGACATTCATTTATGTCATTGCTATTTTCAGAAAGTACAAGCTGCCTATGTCATGCATTATTCCTTTCCCAAAGAGAAATGATCCTTCTAGCGTTCCAGAATTTGCACCAGGAAGACATGTTTTAGCTGTTTATCCAGGAACAACTGCACTCTATAAGGCAACTGTTGTTAATACACCACGGAAGGTGACCATTCAGTCCATCCCCTTTGATATGCGGAAACTTGAATCATATCATTGTACTTTGCATCCAGATGTCGTTCTACTATATTTATATTACAATTTTATGAATATTTGTTGTTTTTGAGCTGGAACTGACTACTATTGTACTGTGATTCGCTGTGGGGTGCCATCAACCATTTTGTATATACGCAGAGAAAGAGTGATGAGTAAGTGATATCCTCCTTGCACATCATTCTTTATTTTGCAGATCTGGGGAAGTACAGTGTTCTGATAATAGATGAAAACAAAATAATTTATTGATTTCTGTCATCTTTTTCCTTTTTTGTTTCTTCTTTTTGGTCAAAGGTTATAAGCAAAACATATAATGTACATATTACATATTTCCTCGCCAACCCGAGTGTTTTCAAAGGGAAATCATTAAAAATAGGTTGCATTACTTCACAGCTAACAGGCTGATTGTAAATTCACTACCAGAATGAAAACGCCTTTGGGATCCACTAGATCATCTGTAGATAGAACCATTTTGGGTTTTGGTTTATGTTTCTATAATTTTGTTCATGGTGTCATGTACCTGATCATGTAATGATTTGGCAGTTATTTGCTGGAATTTGATGATGACGAGGAAGATGGAGCCTTGCCACAGAGGACAGTTCCCTTCCACAGGGTGGTTGCTTGGCCAGAAGATCGCCACTGATTTATCATTGTCTATAATTGTGTATAAATTTATAGTTGGTGTGTAGTTCAATAAACTAGAACCTTAACACACGTTTAATTTTTGTTCAGTAATGTAATAGGAGGATTTGTAATTCGGATCTTTAATGTTATTTTCTGTTTTATTGTGCTTATTCGCCACGGAAAAGAACTTTTTCATCATATCAAAGCACTGGCGGTTGCATTTCATGCTGCCTTGGAGTTTAATTGCTAAGCCAAGCTGCAAATGGGTCCATTAATTTGAGTCTGTTGTAGTATGGCATCTGATAAACTTTACAGTGAGCCTTTTCAGCTTGTTCTGGACTTTGTTTAGTATTTGTTATGTATAAATTCTAACATTTATGCTATTAAGAGGTAGAAACTAGAAAGGTATCAACTTTATGCCATACTGCGGAACCATTATAAAACTGAATTAAGTAGTGTCAGTGTCAGCTCATAATAGGAAAACAGAAAAATGTGCCAAGGGTTCTCTGCTTTATTCTAAGGGAGGCTGAAATTCTCAAGGTCATACAATTATCAACCTTAAAATTGATTGCATAGAAACTAAAACTTCCACATATTTCCAGAGATGAACCAGTTAGGTGATCTCTTGTACTACTAATTCTAGAATTTTTTGCCTCGATTTTTTTCAGTTCCCTGAATAACAAGTATGATTGTGATCGCTGGTTCTCACCGCCTATGACATGATTGGATGAGCGGAACTGGAGGATCTGTCAACATGCCGTAATGAGTATGATTAGCAACCCATTGACTTGCTGCCTGAGTATAGTGTACACCATCCCAGCTGATGAACTTTGAAGGATCTTTACAAGAGGCTCCATACACTTGGGTGTTGTTGATGTTTGCGCTGTTTCCACACCACACATGGTCGTAGTTCTCATGGTACCCACAGCAGACCTTCAATGGATCAGCATATCCTGCATAATAAAACCACACAAGAATATCAGTTTTGATAGTTGCAATCAATGCATTGTATCTGTAAAAACATGAATGCCATTATTTAGCATAAGAGCGAGCAGTTCTGACATACTAAACCTAAAGGATGATAGTCAATCATCTATTGCATTTTGTTAGTGTTTTAGTTGCAATGAATTTATTACTTCTACAAAAGATAGTAATCAAATATTACAGAATGTGAATCCGCTAAGCAATACAACCAACAAGCCCGTGATTTTGACCGAAATGCGACAGTGATCATCATAATATATTAAAATGAAAATAGTTACCTAAATCTTTGGCATTGCTGATCAAGTCATACTTTGCAGCATAGACATCTACATATGTTATTGCAGCATCAGGGAGCTCTGCCCTTAGCTTTACCACTTTGTCTTTAAGCTGCTTGTTAAACTCGACAGCCATCTGATTTTGAGTCTTGACACAGCCATACTGATCAAGAAAGCCTGGTGGTGGGGATTTAACATAGAATAGATTCACAGGCAAGCAGCCAATAGGTCCTGTGTTGTGAATCCAAAATGTCCTCCCTCCTCGTTGATAGATATTCTGAAAGCGAATATTTTATAGCTCATTACAATCGTTCCATGCAGGAAACAACTTAAATCAAGTCACAAATTTGTTAATCCTATGCAATTGTTACAAAATATTGCAACTTACTGTTACAGCTGAAGCTAACCCGGAAACGATGTCTGGCATTGCTGCTAGAAGTTGATTGGAATTCATCGTTCGAAAACCAACAGAAAGATCATTTTGTCCAATATCAAATGTGTAAAGAGCCTTTGCAAAATCCTCAGGTCTTGGAAGTTTGTTTCTATCCGAGTCTGACTTGGCTGAGCATCACATTCACAATTCACAAACATGAGTTATCAAGTCAAGCAATGAAAAGAATCCTAATGGGCATTATTTCACATAATGAATAATTCAGAAATGAACCTTCATCGTAAAGATCTTTGGTGCGCACTTTGAACTGGTTAAATTGCACAATCTGCATATCAAGAGAAAAAGGGCTAATTCCATACTGAAAAATGGTCTCATTCTGCCGTCTAATGGTTGATCCTCCAGTGGCAAAGTTGGCACCATGTAGAAAATCTGCTCCTAGTGAATTCAAATATGCACTCAAGTAGGGCAATTTCAGACGCTCAGCTGCATAAATGAAATGGGTTTCAATTAAAATATCTCTCTATTTGCCATAAACAACACACACATATAACACTGAACCAAAGATCTTAAAAAACATCAGTTACCTATAAAGTCTATGATGAGACGGCCATCAGAATCTCTACCAGCTGGCTTGTGGAAGAAACCTTCTCCATAAGGAGCTCGAATAGGCTCAAACGCAGCTGATATGCCTCCAGTATCTGAATTAGAGTCGCCAAAGTTGTAAATTGCGGGGAATTCACAAGGTAGTAAAGTATCAGCACTCACTGTCAAGCCCCATAAGAGAAGAAACCCACCAAACAACGCTCTCAAACACTCCATTTTCAGTCTAGTACAGTTGCAGACCATCCTCGGTACTTATAATGTATATATACTTCCACTTCATTCCACTCACACTACACTGTTAGGATAAAAGTTAATATGTTGTTTTATTATGTGAGCCAAATCCATCGTTTCACACTGGTTTGGCCTCGAGAGATTAACCTATAGTAATTGCTATAGAAACTACTCATGGAAAGACAGTAAAATTATTAAATGATAATGAATAATTACTGGGAAACCCCATTAGCGGTACCGAAGATACATGGACCGACAACGAATCCTGCTATCAAATGTGAATAAGTCAACAAGTTTAGTTTAAACATAGGTGAAAAAATATTGGGTGTAGTCAAAATGGAGTTCGGCAGACAGGTGACTAGGATAGTCCAAGAATGGACGAGGCAGAGAATAAATGCAGTGGTTTCTTGTCCCTGGATGGGAGGATAGGTGGACACCGTTTGTCATGATCTGTGGCTGTAATGACTAATGAGGTGTCTTCAAAGTGAAGTGGGATGATGGAAGTGAAAGATTTTTCTTTTAAGTGGAGCCACAGTTGTCTGTAGCACCTCAATCTGCGGAAGATAAATCTCCACGTTCCAGTATCTTATTATTGACCTCATCCTCTCTTCTTTTTATTTATTTATTTTTGTTAAGAAAGTGTACGAAATTGCCCTTCTACCACTGGGCCTGGCTCTCTTAGGCCCATTAGCACCTCTGATAGGCCCAATAAATCATTACTGGCTAATAAATCGTTTACATGCAAGTAGTATGAACGGGTCGTTTAAGCTCCTCCGAAAATCTGTTTACCATACTCAGATACTAATACTAAGCGGTGGTCACTAGTATGGAGGCGAAGCAGGAGCAGGAGAGGAGCAGGAGCAGCAATGGCTTCGGCACGGAAGAGAAGCGAGGAAAGGAAGGGAAGAACCTGTTGGGTCCACCGAGTTTTACAGAGCTCGAAAAACGGCAGGCTCAAGTGTGTGGAGACGGGTCACGAGATGCTACTCAAGGACAAGGATTCCTATCTCAGTCCAAACGGTGCGTTTAGGTCTCATCGACTTCGCCTTGTCTCACAATAAGCCCCCTCTTAACATGTTCAAGCAAGACCCTCTCTCCCGGTAATCCAAGTGTTTTTTTTTGTTTTTTTAATTTGTTTATTGACCTTTAATTAGGGTTTAGGGGTTTCATCTTTGTTGCTTTAAGTTTTTTTGAGTGTAAGAGTTTATGTCTGTGAAGCTAGGTTGTGTAGTTTGGTTCTGTTTTTTTAATACCCAGTTGAAAAATTAATTAAAAATTTGAGCTTTTTGTTTGATAAATTCCTGATTATTAAAATAAAAGTTTTTTATTATATTTTATTTTTTTATCTGATTGAGTTGATGGAAGTTTTTGTTGTTGGAGGTAGTAAACGTTCGATAGTTTGCAGTCAAGCTCAAAATATAAAAGCTGGATGATGCTTTGTTCCATGTAATTTATATTGGCATTGTTTGAATTTTTTGTTTATTAGTGCAAAGTTGATATGTAAGCTAACTGGTGATACGGTTAACAAGACTGAAGAACACATCTGGAAGCACATTAATGGGAAACGGTTTCTCAACAAGCTAGGTTAGTGTTGGTTTTTATTTCTCTGCTGCTTCTAAAATATCTTTATGTTGCTGTCTAATATGAAATCTTGTAGTCTCTCTCAATCTATATGTTTCTACATTTAAAGGATGATCAAATTTGGATAGAATGTTAAAAAGTAAATGACTGTGAACAGAGCAAAAGGAAACCGAAAAACTTGAATCAAATGGAACAACAGTAGAAGAAGAAGCAAAGACAAGCACCAATAGTGTAAATAGGAAGAATAAGAAAAAGAAGAAGGGAAAAGAGATTGAAGAAATTATCTCTGAAGTAAGGGAGTCTCCAGATAAGGAGAGTGATTTGGAAGAAGCTGACTTTTGGATGCCTCCGGTTGGAGAACGCTGGGACCATGATGATGGTGGAGATCGATGGGGTTCAGGTTCCGAGTCAGGGGAGGAAAGTGATGAAGAAAATGAAACAGGTTTGTTTAGGCTCTGTGCTGGGCAGAAATATTTTTTGCTATTGTATTCTACTTTTTTATTTAAATAATTGGCTTGAGTAAGAACAGAGTATAGAACTAATAGAAATCCATAATGATGAATATATACGACTTGGGAAGTATAATGACCTATAATTGGAAATAAAATTTAGTGGTAGAGATTAATAGATTATGGCTATGACATGTTTGGAAATTTTAAACTTGAAGATTAATTATGAATTCGATTGTAGGTTAAAAACATTGTAGGTTAAAAAAACTTGGCTGCAGAAGTTGATTATCCAGTTTGAATAAACCTTGTTCCTTGCGTCTTCCATCTGCTGCGTATTACAGAAAAACCAAAAGGATATGATCATAACGAACTGGTAGAGCTTTTGAGAACGTTTGTCACATAATCTTATTCACAACCTTTTACATTTAGTTAACCCTTTAAGCATGTAATGATGGACCAGCTAGCATTAAGTTGGTTTACTAGCTTTATTTGCACTGTTTTGAAGCAAATTCTGTTTGATATTAGTTTTCTAGGAACAACCTTGCACGAGTGTCATTTGATTTTCTTTTTAGCTGGCTGTATATTGACATTTTCAGTATTGTCAGAAGAGACTGATGTAGTTCTGGAAATTAGCAGCTGGTTTATTTTGTTTATTCATCACTCTCAGTTTGGTCAGTTGACTGTATGTTTTTTAATCAGATGGCGTAGTTGAAGATGGTACGAGGGAATCAGAAGAGCTTTCTGCTCGGTATGTTACCTCATAATGAATTGTTCTTTATCCTTAAATCTTTCGACACTTTACTTTATTCTTCACATTCATGTAGTATTTTGCTGATGATGGACTACTTTTAAATCTTGTTTTGCTTTGCAGAACAAAGCGAATGTCCATAGAAATTGGACCAAGCAGCTTTGCCTCAAGGAAGAAGAAGAGTAGGAAGGACAAATCTTGAATTTTTCTTCAAGTTCTCTATGGCAAATTTTGATTCCAGGTTGATTCTAGTCCCAAAAATGATGGGAAATTTAGGACTATATAGATAGCGAGTCCAACCCAAATTGTTTCCATAGTAATAGATCAGTTTTTCTGATTATTTATGAGAGAATAAAGTTTTGTTCATGTTTTGTACTGATAAGTCTTTAGTCCCCAATTTTGTGTTTGCAGTTTATTAATTTTTTTTGACACAACTGGTGAACCATCCACTTTTGCAATTAAATGCAATAGATAGTTATTAAACTAGTATTAAAAATTTAAGTTATATTATCTCAATTCTCACCCATTTAAGTTTAAACAAAAAAAGGTGAATTGAGGTTAAGGAACCCTACATATTTGTTTACTGAAAGCAGTAGCATTTGCTTTATATTCATGATTATGTGAACTAAAATCAACAAAATCTCCAAGACCGTTGTCTCATTTTCAGAATGTTGAAGAAATTCTGTTATTCTTTGGATCAAGAGAACATTTGATTGATTTAACAAAATTTCATCCTCTGTCTTAAGTAAATAATCTAAACTGGGATTGCTCTCAACAAGATGAAATACTGTAATAACGTTAATGATTCAGTCATTTTGGTGTTCCGAAGCTTATAGATTGTGAGCTAGACTGAGACTTGAGAGTGGTATTGTAGTTGTACTCTGTACCAAAGTATCGGTCGCCAAACTCCCCCATGCCTGGGAGCACTCGATCATGTTCATCCAGTGATGCATCAATCTCTGATGTCACAATTTTTAGTTTCGGAAATTTCTTACAGACGGCATGAATTCCTTGAGGTGCCTGCAGAATTATATGATATCCCAGTTGTAGATTTAAAACAGAACTGGAACCAAGCCTTGAAAATGGATACCAAAAAACATCAGTAACTTACAGCTATAAGGTTGAGAAAGATGATGTTAGATTCTGGAACGCCCTTACTCAGAAGTAGAGATATGGCTTTGACAGCAGAGTTTCCTGAAGCCAGAATGGGGTCAAGCAATAGCACATGGCGGCTTGAGATGTCTGTGGGAAGCTTTTGATAGATTAACTGCTGCAATATAGTTAGCCAAATGAGGTGAATGTTGTAGCTAAATGAGAAATTCTTTGAAGACAGTGACTAAGAGAGAAAAGAGACACAGTCGGTTCCACGAACCTGCCGGCCATTGATACCCTCTCCATGGATGAGGATTTTACCAATTTTGATTCCCTTACAACATGCCCTTAATGCGTTCTCCATGCTTTCCCCACTGATATCAGAAATTAGAGTAATCACTATACATTAAATGTTTTGCCTATCTTTAATCTTCCAATGCTATGGATATTATGAATCATGTTTTCAGAACCAACCCAGAAAAATTCATGTACAATAATGAGCGAAGAAATATGTACCTTCTAATGATCGAGACCCCACATAACCTCTTACAGAAAACAACTCCAGTGTATACAGATCCTGTGATAAGATAAAAAGCAGAGATGAGTGCCTATTGTAGACAAATTAAACCGAAATGCTAATTTTGGAGGTTAATGGAGAAGTATTCTGCACATTGCAGAGGAAAAGTATGCATATGGCATGAATTAAGAAACTAGTCTGGTGATTAATGATCAATGCCTTCATAAATTAATACAGTGAAGCAAACAGCAGGTACCTGTTGGAGTAATGACTTGTTTCTCAGTGAAAGGAAGGTGTCCCAGACCATGCTCGACAACCTAAAACATTGATTCAAAACAACATTATTTCACATCCTGCCAATAACTCAGCTCTAAATCTATATGATTTTTTATGAATATGAAGCTGTTTACCAAGCGAATAAGTCGATCCGCGTAGAAAACAAAATCATGCTTTTTCGTTTTAGCATCTCGTATAAGGGTGTGCATTCCCCGAAGCTGGACCGAATTCAGAAACACCATTAAGCTTTTTTTAATTCCTTTAGAGCAAGAACATAGAATTGCAGATACATATATCATGGCAAATTCAAAGCCATTGTAAATGAACATTTGAAGAGTTAAAATCGAAACCTAGAAATGAAGTTAAATAGAAATACCTGAAATGTTGAGAAAATAACAAAAACATTTGAATATATTTTGCATAAGTCATGCTGGCCAAGCTTTGTAAGAATATGTTGAACTATCAAGTCAATTGCCACATCGTTGTCTCCCCCTCTAGGGATGATAATGTCTGCATGCTTTTTCGATGGCAATATAAATTCTTCAAAACTAGGCTTTACAAATCTAGCATACTGCAGATTTTGGAGAATAGATTATTGAGATATCTGTAATATATATAGATTTCAGCATTTATGCTGCAATAGAAATTAAATTTTGATCATCTGAATATATGTCATGTAATTTATTTAAAAATTGTATACTATAAGCATTTTCACTTCTGGTTAAAGATGCGAGTGCACTAACTTGATCAAGCACATTTTGGATATCTCTTCCTCTTTCGACAGTGTCACGTTGGATTCTTCGCGCTAGACGCATATCGGAATCTGCACTGGTGAAATCATTATGATATCATACTTTGAAGGAGAAAAGAAAATTGTAAGCCCTAAAGTTTTGAAATGAAACAAGATTGGAAAAATAGGAGGAGGCAGTATGTATTAATGTTCAAAATTTTATATTATCTATCACAAAGTTGCAAGATTGGAAGATCTAATTTGTTGAGCATTTTTTGAGGGTTATTTTGAATGATTCACCAAGAAATGCTATACTCAGTTAATCCTCTCTTGAAATGTAAAGCAATTTTCATGTCAAGTTATTTCCCCAAAATTAATCCGAACAGCATTCCAACAGAAAAAGTGGCATTGATTCTTCCTCACTACAATTGCTTGACTCATAGAACTAAAATAAACGAAACAAATGAAAAATCCAGAGAAACAAACCTGTGTCAACAAAGATCTTCATGTTCATGAGTTCACGAACACGACAATCATGAAGTACTAGTATTCCTTCCAAAATGAACACATCTGAGGGTTTAATCTATCATAGAACAAACAAGCGACAACCGTTTTCAACTGAAACAATTGGTCATCATTGCAAGAGGGAAATAATGCAGATATGAAAACAGGTTTTACTATATGATTTTCATCTAATGCTTCAAGGATATTAACGCTGAAAATGGAGTAATCTAATACCTGGCGAGCCCCTTCAGTGCTTTTGTGAGTCTTGAAATCATAATGGGGGATGCTAACTGCGTGCCCCTGTTTCAATCTCTCCATGCAAGAAAGCAAAAGCTCTGTATTGAAGGCATCTGGAAAGCAATAAAAATGTGAAACTACCCTCAGCAAGAATTATAGATTATAAATGGACCAAATACAAAATCAAACTTTCGCCTTTTGTGAAATTCTCAAATCAAATACGTACCCGGATGGTCAAAGTTGTACTCATGAACATTTCGCAATTGCTCATCTTTGAGAGAATGATAAAACGAATCCTGCAAAGATTGCATATATTAAAAGCATTCAGTGCAAAAGTATATTGCGATCTCTTCAGAAATCATCTATAATTTTATAATCCAATTGATTGAGGACTTGAAAAAAATTAAAAGGTTATGGTACTTCGAATTACTTGATTTACAAGAACAACACGTTGATCGTGGAGCTGGGATATAATCATATTGCAAACGGTTGTTTTCCCAGATGCCGTTCCACCAGCAACACCTGAGAAAGGCAAAAGAACGGTAAACAGTTTCTGATATTAAAACCAGATAAATCAAAGAAAATACAAAACAAAAAGAAAAAACAAAGTGTTACCAATGACAAAGGGTTGTTTAGGGGGCATTTTTGAATGGACAGAAAAGTTCTGTTTCATCTTAGTAGTCAATTCGAATACAGAATCCATGCTTGTATTAAGATTTAATGAAATGAGTGTTCAGGTTTTACGGTGAAGGATTTGGTTCCTTTATATCAGAGAGAATTGAGATGTGAAGAGAACGAAATAAGCGGGAACTAACGAAATAGAGGCGTGGCGGGTTACTTCACTGCCAGTTGTTGCTTCAGCTTATCAAAATTAACCGGCTTAATTTTATTTACCAACGGAATTCCACAATCACTGATATCAATACGATACTTTATATTATAAATTACAAACAGTAATATGATTATTAATGCTAATTTAAGGCATGATTAATTTATAATGAAAATTACATAATCAATGGAACAACAGATTAAACTTAGGAAATCATGAGTGTTTGGACATTTTATAGAGACCATTTGAGAACTAAATGAAATAAGCCCCAGAAGACAATGAAACCCGCTAGTATTATGACACATTCATATAGTAAAAAGTTTGAAGGCAGGAAAATCTTCACAAATTTAGTATATTTCTATCAAGAATCCACAATTCCATAGTTATTTACAGGCAGTTGTCTCTACTAATTATTATGATTCTTGCAAAAATAGAGGCAGCACCGAAGATCGTCGAAAAAAAAATCCAAGAATATCTGTAATTAGAGTACACTAATTACATGGCTGCGCCTTCTGCAATTCTTTGTGTATGATGCTGTTGTAGAAGCTAGAAAGAAAAAGTATATCTTTATCAAATACCCCCTGCTGGTGAATTGTGGAGATACCCAGAAGTGCAACCAGCATGCGTTTCAAAGAACAATAAAGACGTACATTGATAAAAACTGAAGCAATTTTGAATTCAAACAATTAAACTGAGGGTGCATTTGATTCGGTGAATGTTTTATTGCTGAAAATGTAGGTTTACTAATGAGATAGATTAGTTTGAAGATTATAGAGGAATGTTATATCAATATATTTGGTTAAATTGGTGGGTATAAATAATAAAAATGTTTGGTTGGGGGGAATAAAATATTATCGACATAGGCTTTTACTGAATTGCCCTTCATTTTTAATAATATCATCATAATTATTATTTAGATAAATTACTTTTAACCCCCTACGTTTGAGAATTTAGTTGAAACACCCCAACAATAGAACTTTAAATTTTAACAAAATACCCACAATTGTTGGCCGTCGGCCACCATTGCCAGTCGCCGCTAGAACAGTGCACGACATGCCAGATCTGGCCATTGTTGTTCATATCGAAAGTCGAAAACAGCCATCTAGCCATTTTCGACTTTCGATCCAGCCGGAAACGGGCATATCGACACACAGTCGGTCAAATCTATCCGATCGTGCGCCGTTCTGGTGACTGTTGGCAGAGGTGGCCAACAGTCATCTACAGTGGCTAAATAATTTTGGGTGGTATTCATATAAATAGTGAGAGGCATTTCTATCCAAGAAATTAATTTATGAGGTTATAAAAATCATTTTGCATAATTGGACTAATTGTTATTTGGTAGACATATAAAGGTATTTATGTCCAAAGTGCTTTTTAATTAAGGGTAAAATTGGTATGAACAGTGGATTACCTCGATAGTCTTTTAATAACATATGTTAAGAAGGTAATCTGATTATCTATATATTACCAAAAGTAACAACAATAGGTAATCAAATATTACCGTAATTTTTTATTACTTGACAACCAAACAACGTAATGCCTATTGAAGTATGAATCTTTTGGTTTGGTAGAAGTGAAGATGAAGTTCTCTGAAAAACAGATCAAAGAACCCATCGTCGCAACTATGTAAATGGTCATTGCAGCGACCGAAGTTCGCTGCAGCGAAAGAAAAGTTTGCTATAGCGTGCGTTGTGCGACCTGCAGTTTTTTAGTTCTTATCAAATACTGTTATTTTCAGTTTTAGATTGAATCAATTTCCAGTTATTGTTCAGATATATTTAAACTTTTCTTAACTGATGTCTGAATAGTTAAGATGGTTATGTAATCTAATCCATTTATTTACTTATAGATAAGAGAATTAACATTATTTGTAATGTGGAGATTATATGAAGTTTATGTTGAAATAAAAGTTTTATTTCTTCAGTTTACAAGTGTTCTTTTTTCAAGTCTAAATTTTATTTTTCACTCCGATTTTTAACAATGCTTGTAAATCTTCTCAAACCCCTAGCTAAACGTCTATATTACCAACAATAATAATTATTGACAATTAAAGATTATCGTAATTTTTTATTACCAAATATGCCTATAATAAAAGATATATTACAAGAATAATCGTCCTATACCCCACCCCGAAAGTAATTTCAAATTCAAACTAGATTAATATTAAAAAAATTCTGGAAAAAATAAAACCCGAGACAGCCAAAAGAGGCCACTCTTTACTTCTCCATTCTCTCCGGTGGACCTCCAAGAACAAGAAGAAATTCTTCTCATCCTCCTCTTCGTCTCAACTCTCACCTCAAATACAGCATCTATCTACCCATGCTTGAGTAACCTCTTTGGATTCCGTGGTCTCCTGATGTTGTAAACAATGAAACAAGCCAAGCATGTAGGAAATGGCCACCCTTCACTAACTGAGACTTGAGAGTGGTATTGTAGTTGTACTCTGTACCAAAGTATCGGTCCCAAACTCCCCATGCCTGGGACACTCGATCATGTTCATCCATTGATGCATCAATCTCGATGTCACAATTTTTAGTTTCGGAAATTTCTTCACGACGGCATAAATTCCTTGAGGTGCCTGCAGAATTATATGATATCCCAGTTGTAGATTAAAACGAACTGGAACCAAGCCTTGAAATGGAACCAAAAACATCGGTAACTACAGCTAAGTTGAGAAAGATGATGTTAGATTCTGGAACGCCCTTACTCAAAGTAGAGATATGGCTTTGACAGCGAGTTTCCTGAACCAGAATGGGGTCAAGCAATAGCACATGGCGGCTTGAGATTCTGTGGGAAGCTTTTGATAGATTAACTGCTGCAATATAGTTAGCCAATGAGGTGAATGTGTAGCTAAATGAGAAATTCTTTGAAGACAGACTAGAAGAAAAGAGACACAGTCGTTCCACGAACCTGCCGCCATTGATACCCTCTCCATGGATGAGGATTTTACCAATTGGATCCCTTACAACATGCCCTTAATGCGTTCTCCATGCTTTCCCCACTGATATCAGAAATTAGAGTAATCACTATACATTAAATGTTTTGCCTATCTTTAATCTTCCAATGCTATGGATATTATGAATCTGTTTTCAGAACCAACCCAAAAAATTCATGTAATAATGACGAAGAAAATATGTACCTTCTAATGATCGAGACCCCACATAACCTCTTACAGAAAACAACTCCAGTGTATACGAATCCTTGATAAGTAAAAAGCAGAGATGAGTGCCTATTGTAGACAAATTAAACCGAATGCTAATTTTGGAGGTAATGGAGAAGTATTCTGCACATTCAGAGAAAAGTATGCATAGGGCATGAATAAGAAACTAGTCTGGTGATTAATGATCAATGCCTTCATAAATTATACAGGAAGCAAACAGCAGTACCTGTTGGAGTAATACTTGTTTCTCAGTGAAAGGAAGGTGTCCCAACCATGCTCGACAACCTAAATTGATTCAAAACAAATTATTTCACATCTGCCAATAACTCAGTTCTAAATCTATGATTTTTTATAATATGAAGCTGTTTACCAAGCGAATAAGTCGATCCGCGTAGAAAACAAAATCATGCTTTTTCGTTTTAGCATCTCGTAAGGGTGTGCATCCCCGAAGCTGGACCGAATTCAGAAACACCATTAAGCTTTTTTTAATTCTTTTAGAGCAAGAACATAGAATTGCGGATACATATATCATGGCAAATTCAGCCATTGTAAATGAACATTTGAAGAGTTAAAATCGAAACCTAGAATAAGTAAATAGAATACCTGAATGTTGAGAAATAACAAACAAACATTTGAATATTTTGCATAAGTCATGCTGGCCAAGCTTGTAAGAATATGTTGAACTATCAAGTCAATTGCCACATCGTTGTCTCCCCCTCTAGGGATGATAATGTCTGCATGCTTTTTCGATGGCAATATAATTCTTCAAAACTAGGCTTTACAAATCTAGCATACTGCAGATTTGGGAGAATAGATTATTGAGATTCTGTATATATATAGATTCAGCATTTATGCGCAATAGAAATTAAATTTTGATCATCTGAATATATGTCATGTAATTATTTAAAAATTGTATACTATAAGCATTTTCACTTCTGGTTAAAGATGCGAGTGCACTAACTTGATCAAGCACATTTTGGATATCTCTTCCTCTTTCGCACGTGTCACTTGGTTCTTCGCGTAGACGCATATCAAATCTGCACTGGTGAATCATTATGATATCATACTTTGAAGGAGAAAAGAAAATTGTAAGCCCTAAAGTTTTGAAATGAAACAAGATTGGAAAAAAGGAGGAGGCAGTATGTATTAATGTTCAATTTTTATATTATCTATCACAAAGTTGCAAATTGGAAGCTAATTTGTTGAGCTTTTTGAGTTTATTTGAGACACAGAAATGCTATACTCAGTTAATCCTCTCTTGAAATGTAAAGCAATTTTCATGTCAATTATTTCCCCAAAATTAATCCGACAGCATTCCAACAGAAAAAGTGCATTGATTCTTCCTCACTCAATTGCTTGACTCATAGAACTAAATAAACGAAACAAATGAAAATCCAGAGAAACAAACCTGTGTCAACAAAGATCTTCATGTTCATGAGTTCACGAACACGACAATCATGAGTACTAGTATTCCTTCCAAAATGAACACATCTGAGGGTTTAATCTATCATAGAACAAACAAGCGCCAACCTTTTTCAACTGAAACAATTGGTCATCATTGCAAGAGGGAAATCAGAATGAAAAGTTTTACTATATGATTTTCATCAATGCTTCAAGGATATTAACGCTGAAAATGGAGTATTCTAATACCTGGCAGCCCCTTCAGTGCTTTGTGAGTCTTGAAATCATAATGGGGGATGCTAACTGCGTGCCCCTGTTTCAATCTCTCCATGCAAGAAAGCAAAACCTCTGTATTGAAGGCATCTGGAAAGCAGTCAAAATGTGAAACTACCCTCAGCAAGAATTATAGATTATAAATGGACCAAATACAAAATCAAACTTTCGCTTTGTGAATTCTCAATCAAATACTACCCGGATGGTCAAAGTTGTACTCAGAACATTTCGCAATTGCTCATCTTTGAGAGAATGATAAAACGAATCCTGCAAAGATTGCATATATTAAAAGATTCAGTGCAAAAGTATATTGGATCTCTTCAAAATCATCTATAATTTTATAATCCAATTGATAGACTTGAAAAAAATTAAAAGTTTAGTGTACTTGAATTACTTATTTACAAGAACAACACGTTGATCGTGGAGCTGGGATATAATCATATTGCAAACGGTTGTTTTCCCAGATGCCGTTCCACCAGCAACACCTGAGAAAGGCAAAAGAACGGTAAACAGTTTCTGATATTAAATAATCAAAGAAATACAAACAAAAGAAAAAACAAAGTGTTACCAATGACAAAGGGTTGTTTAGGGGGCATTTTGAATGGACAGAAAAGTTCTGTTTCATCTTAGTAGTCAATTCGAATACAGAATCCATGCTTGTATTAAGATTTAATGAAATGAGTGTTCAGTTTTAACGGTGGAAGTTTTTTTAATTTGTTTATTGACCTTTAATTAGGGTTTAGGGGTTTCATCTTTGTTGCTTTAAGTTTTTTTGAGTGTAAGAGTTTATGTCTGTGAAGCTAGGTTGTGTAGTTTGGTTCTGTTTTTTTAATACCCAGTTGAAAAATTAATTAAAAATTTGAGCTTTTTGTTTGATAAATTCCTGATTATTAAAATAAAAGTTTTTTATTATATTTTATTTTTTTATCTGATTGAGTTGATGGAAGTTTTTGTTGTTGGAGGTAGTAAACGTTCGATAGTTTGCAGTCAAGCTCAAAATATAAAAGCTGGATGATGCTTTGTTCCATGTAATTTATATTGGCATTGTTTGAATTTTTTGTTTATTAGTGCAAAGTTGATATGTAAGCTAACTGGTGATACGGTTAACAAGACTGAAGAACACATCTGGAAGCACATTAATGGGAAACGGTTTCTCAACAAGCTAGGTTAGTGTTGGTTTTTATTTCTCTGCTGCTTCTAAAATATCTTTATGTTGCTGTCTAATATGAAATCTTGTAGTCTCTCTCAATCTATATGTTTCTACATTTAAAGGATGATCAAATTTGGATAGAATGTTAAAAAGTAAATGACTGTGAACAGAGCAAAAGGAAACCGAAAAACTTGAATCAAATGGAACAACAGTAGAAGAAGAAGCAAAGACAAGCACCAATAGTGTAAATAGGAAGAATAAGAAAAAGAAGAAGGGAAAAGAGATTGAAGAAATTATCTCTGAAGTAAGGGAGTCTCCAGATAAGGAGAGTGATTTGGAAGAAGCTGACTTTTGGATGCCTCCGGTTGGAGAACGCTGGGACCATGATGATGGTGGAGATCGATGGGGTTCAGGTTCCGAGTCAGGGGAGGAAAGTGATGAAGAAAATGAAACAGGTTTGTTTAGGCTCTGTGCTGGGCAGAAATATTTTTTGCTATTGTATTCTACTTTTTTATTTAAATAATTGGCTTGAGTAAGAACAGAGTATAGAACTAATAGAAATCCATAATGATGAATATATACGACTTGGGAAGTATAATGACCTATAATTGGAAATAAAATTTAGTGGTAGAGATTAATAGATTATGGCTATGACATGTTTGGAAATTTTAAACTTGAAGATTAATTATGAATTCGATTGTAGGTTAAAAACATTGTAGGTTAAAAAAACTTGGCTGCAGAAGTTGATTATCCAGTTTGAATAAACCTTGTTCCTTGCGTCTTCCATCTGCTGCGTATTACAGAAAAACCAAAAGGATATGATCATAACGAACTGGTAGAGCTTTTGAGAACGTTTGTCACATAATCTTATTCACAACCTTTTACATTTAGTTAACCCTTTAAGCATGTAATGATGGACCAGCTAGCATTAAGTTGGTTTACTAGCTTTATTTGCACTGTTTTGAAGCAAATTCTGTTTGATATTAGTTTTCTAGGAACAACCTTGCACGAGTGTCATTTGATTTTCTTTTTAGCTGGCTGTATATTGACATTTTCAGTATTGTCAGAAGAGACTGATGTAGTTCTGGAAATTAGCAGCTGGTTTATTTTGTTTATTCATCACTCTCAGTTTGGTCAGTTGACTGTATGTTTTTTAATCAGATGGCGTAGTTGAAGATGGTACGAGGGAATCAGAAGAGCTTTCTGCTCGGTATGTTACCTCATAATGAATTGTTCTTTATCCTTAAATCTTTCGACACTTTACTTTATTCTTCACATTCATGTAGTATTTTGCTGATGATGGACTACTTTTAAATCTTGTTTTGCTTTGCAGAACAAAGCGAATGTCCATAGAAATTGGACCAAGCAGCTTTGCCTCAAGGAAGAAGAAGAGTAGGAAGGACAAATCTTGAATTTTTCTTCAAGTTCTCTATGGCAAATTTTGATTCCAGGTTGATTCTAGTCCCAAAAATGATGGGAAATTTAGGACTATATAGATAGCGAGTCCAACCCAAATTGTTTCCATAGTAATAGATCAGTTTTTCTGATTATTTATGAGAGAATAAAGTTTTGTTCATGTTTTGTACTGATAAGTCTTTAGTCCCCAATTTTGTGTTTGCAGTTTATTAATTTTTTTTGACACAACTGGTGAACCATCCACTTTTGCAATTAAATGCAATAGATAGTTATTAAACTAGTATTAAAAATTTAAGTTATATTATCTCAATTCTCACCCATTTAAGTTTAAACAAAAAAAGGTGAATTGAGGTTAAGGAACCCTACATATTTGTTTACTGAAAGCAGTAGCATTTGCTTTATATTCATGATTATGTGAACTAAAATCAACAAAATCTCCAAGACCGTTGTCTCATTTTCAGAATGTTGAAGAAATTCTGTTATTCTTTGGATCAAGAGAACATTTGATTGATTTAACAAAATTTCATCCTCTGTCTTAAGTAAATAATCTAAACTGGGATTGCTCTCAACAAGATGAAATACTGTAATAACGTTAATGATTCAGTCATTTTGGTGTTCCGAAGCTTATAGATTGTGAGCTAGACTGAGACTTGAGAGTGGTATTGTAGTTGTACTCTGTACCAAAGTATCGGTCGCCAAACTCCCCCATGCCTGGGAGCACTCGATCATGTTCATCCAGTGATGCATCAATCTCTGATGTCACAATTTTTAGTTTCGGAAATTTCTTACAGACGGCATGAATTCCTTGAGGTGCCTGCAGAATTATATGATATCCCAGTTGTAGATTTAAAACAGAACTGGAACCAAGCCTTGAAAATGGATACCAAAAAACATCAGTAACTTACAGCTATAAGGTTGAGAAAGATGATGTTAGATTCTGGAACGCCCTTACTCAGAAGTAGAGATATGGCTTTGACAGCAGAGTTTCCTGAAGCCAGAATGGGGTCAAGCAATAGCACATGGCGGCTTGAGATGTCTGTGGGAAGCTTTTGATAGATTAACTGCTGCAATATAGTTAGCCAAATGAGGTGAATGTTGTAGCTAAATGAGAAATTCTTTGAAGACAGTGACTAAGAGAGAAAAGAGACACAGTCGGTTCCACGAACCTGCCGGCCATTGATACCCTCTCCATGGATGAGGATTTTACCAATTTTGATTCCCTTACAACATGCCCTTAATGCGTTCTCCATGCTTTCCCCACTGATATCAGAAATTAGAGTAATCACTATACATTAAATGTTTTGCCTATCTTTAATCTTCCAATGCTATGGATATTATGAATCATGTTTTCAGAACCAACCCAGAAAAATTCATGTACAATAATGAGCGAAGAAATATGTACCTTCTAATGATCGAGACCCCACATAACCTCTTACAGAAAACAACTCCAGTGTATACAGATCCTGTGATAAGATAAAAAGCAGAGATGAGTGCCTATTGTAGACAAATTAAACCGAAATGCTAATTTTGGAGGTTAATGGAGAAGTATTCTGCACATTGCAGAGGAAAAGTATGCATATGGCATGAATTAAGAAACTAGTCTGGTGATTAATGATCAATGCCTTCATAAATTAATACAGTGAAGCAAACAGCAGGTACCTGTTGGAGTAATGACTTGTTTCTCAGTGAAAGGAAGGTGTCCCAGACCATGCTCGACAACCTAAAACATTGATTCAAAACAACATTATTTCACATCCTGCCAATAACTCAGCTCTAAATCTATATGATTTTTTATGAATATGAAGCTGTTTACCAAGCGAATAAGTCGATCCGCGTAGAAAACAAAATCATGCTTTTTCGTTTTAGCATCTCGTATAAGGGTGTGCATTCCCCGAAGCTGGACCGAATTCAGAAACACCATTAAGCTTTTTTTAATTCCTTTAGAGCAAGAACATAGAATTGCAGATACATATATCATGGCAAATTCAAAGCCATTGTAAATGAACATTTGAAGAGTTAAAATCGAAACCTAGAAATGAAGTTAAATAGAAATACCTGAAATGTTGAGAAAATAACAAAAACATTTGAATATATTTTGCATAAGTCATGCTGGCCAAGCTTTGTAAGAATATGTTGAACTATCAAGTCAATTGCCACATCGTTGTCTCCCCCTCTAGGGATGATAATGTCTGCATGCTTTTTCGATGGCAATATAAATTCTTCAAAACTAGGCTTTACAAATCTAGCATACTGCAGATTTTGGAGAATAGATTATTGAGATATCTGTAATATATATAGATTTCAGCATTTATGCTGCAATAGAAATTAAATTTTGATCATCTGAATATATGTCATGTAATTTATTTAAAAATTGTATACTATAAGCATTTTCACTTCTGGTTAAAGATGCGAGTGCACTAACTTGATCAAGCACATTTTGGATATCTCTTCCTCTTTCGACAGTGTCACGTTGGATTCTTCGCGCTAGACGCATATCGGAATCTGCACTGGTGAAATCATTATGATATCATACTTTGAAGGAGAAAAGAAAATTGTAAGCCCTAAAGTTTTGAAATGAAACAAGATTGGAAAAATAGGAGGAGGCAGTATGTATTAATGTTCAAAATTTTATATTATCTATCACAAAGTTGCAAGATTGGAAGATCTAATTTGTTGAGCATTTTTTGAGGGTTATTTTGAATGATTCACCAAGAAATGCTATACTCAGTTAATCCTCTCTTGAAATGTAAAGCAATTTTCATGTCAAGTTATTTCCCCAAAATTAATCCGAACAGCATTCCAACAGAAAAAGTGGCATTGATTCTTCCTCACTACAATTGCTTGACTCATAGAACTAAAATAAACGAAACAAATGAAAAATCCAGAGAAACAAACCTGTGTCAACAAAGATCTTCATGTTCATGAGTTCACGAACACGACAATCATGAAGTACTAGTATTCCTTCCAAAATGAACACATCTGAGGGTTTAATCTATCATAGAACAAACAAGCGACAACCGTTTTCAACTGAAACAATTGGTCATCATTGCAAGAGGGAAATAATGCAGATATGAAAACAGGTTTTACTATATGATTTTCATCTAATGCTTCAAGGATATTAACGCTGAAAATGGAGTAATCTAATACCTGGCGAGCCCCTTCAGTGCTTTTGTGAGTCTTGAAATCATAATGGGGGATGCTAACTGCGTGCCCCTGTTTCAATCTCTCCATGCAAGAAAGCAAAAGCTCTGTATTGAAGGCATCTGGAAAGCAATAAAAATGTGAAACTACCCTCAGCAAGAATTATAGATTATAAATGGACCAAATACAAAATCAAACTTTCGCCTTTTGTGAAATTCTCAAATCAAATACGTACCCGGATGGTCAAAGTTGTACTCATGAACATTTCGCAATTGCTCATCTTTGAGAGAATGATAAAACGAATCCTGCAAAGATTGCATATATTAAAAGAATTCAGTGCAAAAGTATATTGCGATCTCTTCAGAAATCATCTATAATTTTATAATCCAATTGATTGAGGACTTGAAAAAAATTAAAAGGTTATGGTACTTCGAATTACTTGATTTACAAGAACAACACGTTGATCGTGGAGCTGGGATATAATCATATTGCAAACGGTTGTTTTCCCAGATGCCGTTCCACCAGCAACACCTGAGAAAGGCAAAAGAACGGTAAACAGTTTCTGATATTAAAACCAGATAAATCAAAGAAAATACAAAACAAAAAGAAAAAACAAAGTGTTACCAATGACAAAGGGTTGTTTAGGGGGCATTTTTGAATGGACAGAAAAGTTCTGTTTCATCTTAGTAGTCAATTCGAATACAGAATCCATGCTTGTATTAAGATTTAATGAAATGAGTGTTCAGGTTTTACGGTGAAGGATTTGGTTCCTTTATATCAGAGAGAATTGAGATGTGAAGAGAACGAAATAAGCGGGAACTAACGAAATAGAGGCGTGGCGGGTTACTTCACTGCCAGCTGTTGCTTCAGCTTATCAAAATTAACCGGCTTAATTTTATTTACCAACGGAATTCCACAATCACTGATATCAATACGATACTTTATATTATAAATTACAAACAGTAATATGATTATTAATGCTAATTTAAGGCATGATTAATTTATAATGAAAATTACATAATCAATGGAACAACAGATTAAACTTAGGAAATCATGAGTGTAAGAGTGTTTGGACATTTTATAGAGACCATTTGAGAACTAAATGAAATAAGCCCCAGAAGACAATGAAACCCGCTAGTATTATGACACATTCATATAGTAAAAAGTTTGAAGGCAGGAAAATCTTCACAAATTTAGTATAGTTCTATCAACAATTCACAATTCCATAGTTATTTACAGGCAGTTGTCTCTACTAATTATTATGATTCTTGCAAAAATAGAGGCAGCACCGAAGATCGTCGAAAAAAAAATCCAAGAATATCTGTAATTAGAGTACACTAATTACATGGCTGCACCTTCTGCAATTCTTTGTGTATGATGCTGTTGTAGAAGCTTCATCTAGCCTGAAAGAAAAAGTATATCTGTATCAAATACCCCCTGCTAGTGAATTGTGGAGATACCCAGAGGTGCAACCAGCATGCGTTTCAAAGAACAATAAAGATGTACATTGATAAAAACTGAAGCAATTTTGAATTCTAACAATTAAACTGAGGATGCGTTTCGTTCGGTAAATGTTTTATTGCTGAAAATGTAGGTTTACTAATTAGATAGATTAGCTTGAAGATTATGGGGGAATGTTATATCAATATGTTTGGTTAGATTGGTGGGTATAAATAATAATAATGTTTGGTTGGGAGGAATAAAATATTATCAACATAGGCTTTTATTGAATTACCCTTCCTTTTTAATAATATCATCATCATTATTATTTAGATAAAATACTTTTAACCCCTTAAGTTTGAGAATTTAGTTAAAACACCCCAACAACAAAACTTTAAATTTTAACAAAATACCCACGATTGTCGGCCGTCAGCCACCACCACCAGTCGTCACCGGAACAATGCACGACATGCCAGATCTGGCCATTGTCGACCAGATCGAAAGTCGAAAACGGCCATCTAGCCATTTTCGACCTTCGATCTAGCCGAAAACGGCCATATCGGCACCCAATCAGTCAAATCTAGCCGGTCATGCGCCGTTCTGGTGACTACTAGCGAAGGTGGCCGACAGTCATCTACAGTGGCTAAATAATTTTGGGTGATATTCATATAAATAGTGGGAGGCATTTCTATCCAAAAATAATAATTTTTGAGGTTATAAAAATCATTTTGCATAGTTGAGCTAATTGTTATTTGGTAGACATATGAGGGTATTTATGTCCAAATGGCTTTTTAATTAAGGGTAAAATTGGTATGAACAGTGGATTACCTCGATAGTCTTTTAATAACATATGTTGAGAAGGTAATCAAATTATCTCTATATTACCAAAAGTAACAACTATTGCCAATGAAAGATTACCGTAATTTTTTATTACTTGACAACCAAACAACGTAATGCCTATTGAAGTATGAATCTTTTGGTATGGTAGAAGTGAAGATGAAGTTATCTGAAAAACAGATCAGAGAACCCATCGTCGCAACTATGTAAATGGTCATTGCAGCGACCGAAGTTCTCTGCAGCGAAAGAAAAGTTTGCTATAGCGTGCGTTGTGCGACTTGCAGTTTTTTAGTTCTTATCAAATACAGTACTGTTATTTTCAGTTTTAGATTGAATCAATTTCCAGTTATTGTTCAGATATATTTAAACTTCTCTTAATTGATGTCTGAACAGTGAAGATGGTTATGTAATCTAATCCATTTATTTACTTATAAATAAGGGAATTAACATTGTTTGTAATGTGGAGATTATATGAAGTTTATGTTGAAATAAAAGTTTTATTTCTTTAGTTTACAAGCGTTCTTTTTTCAAGTCTAAATTTTATTTTTCACTCCTCCGATTTTTAACAACACTTGTAAATCTTCCCAAACCCCTAATTAAACCCATATATTACCAACAGTAATAACTCTTATTATCAAATAATATAATATGCCTGTAATAAAAGATATATTACAAGAGTAATCGTCCCATACCCCACCCCAAAAGTAATTTCGAATTCAAACTAGATTAATATAAAAAATATTCTGGAAACAATAAAACCCGAGACAGCCAAAAAGAGGCCACCCTTTACTTCTCCATTCTCTCCGGTGGACCTCCAAGAAGTAATTCTTCTCATCCTCCTCTTCGTCTCAACTATCACCTCAAATACAGCATCTATCTACCCATGCTTGAGTAACCTCTTTGGATTCCGTGGTCTCCTGATGTTGTAAACAATGAAACAAGCCAAGCATGTAGGAAATGGCCACCCTTCAATATGACACATTCGTACGGTAAAAGTTTTAGTGCAAGAAAATCTTCACAAATTGGTATAGTTCTATTCATAATTCACAATTCCATTATTATTTACAGGCATTTGTCTTCAGAGTAATACTAGTTGATATGAAAATAATACATCCCACAAGCACAATATGCTTCCAGATATTACATGTCAGCTTCTGTTTTTCTTCTTGTTGCTTTCGCTGCTTGTGGCTCTATTTCTACACGGCTGCACCTTCTACAGAACAAATGTATCTGTAACTCTTTGTATATGATGCTGTTGTAGAACAGAAAGAAGAAATATTTTTGTATCAAATACCAACTGTCCCCTCCAACCCATTTATCTCTAGTGAATTGTGAAGATACCCAGAAGTGCGACCAGCATGCCTTTGAAAGAACAACAAATATGTACATAAACTTTATAATGAAGATAATGAAGACTAGATTACTAAGCTCGAATAGACATAACATACTCCATATTTTTTTTTTTGGGAAAACAAGAACTATAAAAGAAAGAAAAAGAACAATCTATTTTACAGAACCCCTCGCAAGTTTCGAATTGCATACATATATCCGTCAATATTAACTGTACTGGAAGAGAGAGACCTTTCTGAGCACTACTGTGCAGAATGAGGAAAAACAGTCATAGGAAGATGAAATATCAGCAAGTGAAAGCAGAAACCATTGTCTAAGAGAGCTTTCATAATTTCAAAGATCAGGTTATGCTGACAATATACCTGGCAGAAAAGGGCAGTTTCAGATTGCCATAACACCATCGTCCCACAATTTTTTTCTTGCAATCAAAACTCTTTCTTCACCAGAGGACAGAGCATCAATCCTTGGTTCAACATCTAATAACCAGCCATCCCATCTTAAGGCAGTCACAAACTTTCGGATATAGTTTATTATAGAAGGTTTGTCTCTTATAATTACAAATCCATCTGGCCGCAGCATCCGATCTATTTCAATTAGTAAATCCTCTATTCCACAACCAAGCTCCTCGATCTCTGAAAATACTTTCCAGGCATGAAGAAGATCATATGTGCGAGGATAAGTCGAGAATGCTTCACACCTAAATCATAGACAAGGTGAAACTCATATCCAAAGCTTTATGAATGGAAAATGCCACAATATTTAATTAACCTTGGGGAAATAATACATGGCCGACTTTCAAGAATAAAAAGGTATCTTAATAGGAATAACATGTCATAATAACATCATGATAGATATGAAACCAAGACAAACAGAGGCCAGACTAAAACATGCGCAAAATGTCAAAACAACAATAGGAGTGGAAAATACATCTAGGGATGAATCAGTCAAATTAAAAGGCATACCAATCGTGAACAGTTCCAATTAGACCTCGATCATAAATTATCTTCAATCTGGCAGACATGAGGACAGGAGCAACATTCATCACCCAAACATCTTTATCTTTGAGGGCAGAAGCAAATCCCCCAAGGTTAGAGTTCATATCCATAACATTTCTGAAGGAATTCTTCTGTACAACAGATTTCATCTGCTTCCAGTACTCAGTCACTCTAGCTAGCCATATATTCTGCATGAAAGAACTTCTAGATGAATAAAGTGATAAGATAAATAAACAGAACAAAGCAGGATACAGCAACACCAAACAGTGCTGTTTATCAATTTCAAAACCTTACCGAGTCTCGGCGGAATTCCTCTGGGCTGACACCAATTTCTGCTAGACGAGGAGGTGCTGCAGTAAGCCTCATTGGCCAAGGAACCAGTCCACTACCTTTTTCCTGGTGCATCTCTGTCAAAGAAGAAAAAAGGTTACCGCCAGCACTAATAAAAGGTTAAAGCAGAAAAACTAAATCTACTAGCCCATGTTTGATAGATATATGAACATCTCGGCACAGTAATGAAAATATTAGAATTTGGTACAAAATTTTCTTATGCAAAACTCCTCTTAGGGGACATTCACAAGGGATTTAAAGATATCCTGATTCAAGTTTACAAAAGATAAGCAGAACACGAGTCATATTCTCCTAGCCTCTTTGGAAGAAAGACAAAGGTCAGAGGAGTCCTTCCAACCCAAATTTCTAAAAACTTTAGGACCATAGACTGCTCTTATAAGATAGACGAAAGCAACAAGTTCACTCTGGATAAAATGTATTTCATGTGATAACAATAACAAAATTCTACCAACACCACAAGGATTAGAGTTCAGAAATTTATCTACAAGTTACAGCCTGAACAACAGACAGAAAGTAGTGTTACTTACTTGCTGAGTACGGGGAGATGCATGCTTTCATGAGCACATTCCATGCAACATCTGGGTCATCATCAGAACCACATAAAGGAGGTCGGGATCCAGGTTCTCTCTTCAAGTAACAGCTATTGCTTAGTGGCTTTGCCCATATAACAGTCTGGTCTTTCTTGGAAATAACTCTCCAGCACATTCTTCTCAGAAGATCATACATAGCATTCCAGATTCTTCGATTTTCTGGATCATGTGCATAGGCTTCAGGAGATGAATACACAAAATACCCTCCTGGTCTTAACAACCTGTCAAGTTCTAATAAGAGAATCCCATCTCTCTGAAGCCAATCAATCCGACATCGAGAACAATGAGCAAGTTCAAATGATCTGCTTGGATAAGGAAGTCTTTTAGTTCCCAAGACACCTAGAGTTGATGGAATGCCCCTCTCCAGTGCAAACTGTATCTGGTTCTCATGTACATCATTTGGCGCTAAGGACATAGCTATAATGTCATGGGAAAGAAGATAGGCTCCAAAACTTGCAACCCCACAACCCACATCAAGAACGTTTCTGATGTTTCCACCATTGTGGAGCTTATCACCAGGAAATTTAAGCATCTATACCAATATAATGATTTAACAATTAGCTTAACAAGAAAAATATAAATAGGACATATAACATACCAAAACAAAGCAACCACATACCTTGGAAAGAGAAACAATGTACTTGTCCGCTCCATAATGGAAATGGGTCCCTCCACCAGGGAAATTTATCTTCTCTCCATTTACAACCATCCAATGCTGATCTGACTTCTCTTCTGCAAGATGTGTATGAGGTATATTCGCCTTCAACACCTCATCTCTGCTCGCCGGCCACCTTATAGGAATCTGCAACTCTAAAAACAATCTTGTTGGAATAAAAAACTAACAGATACCAAATACATAAGTGACAAACGGCACTAACCTTGTAACCTTTTGGAGGTGGAACCAGGCAATTGTAACGTCGCTCTGGAGGTGGACAATGCCGCTCATAATGCTCCATTAATGTCAAATTAGGCTTTAGTTTTAATTGATAAATAAGGCTTCTATCTAAACATGGTATCAACTCTGAATATTTCATATCACAAATCTGTAAAAAACATGAAACGGATAATTTCAGCTAATTAAGAAGAAATATACATGAAACCAAAATTCCTCTAAAAAAAAGAGCATTGAGTGAGTAAAACAAACTTATATAATCCGTATACCATCAAATAAAATTCTACGACACATACATTCATCTTAAAAACCAAAAGCATATGAAAAAGAAAACAAATGCATGTATAACATAAATTTAAGGATAAGCTATAAATAATGTGATACATTAGTCATACATCCCTCTAACCGAGAATTTTCCCATGTCAAAATACTATTGTAAATTTCTATTCAATGAAACAAAATTTATCACCAGAATGAACACAATTATGCACATTAAACGAGTTCAATTAACAAGTTTTTTTCAAATACATAAATTATTTTTTGCTCAATAACCAATCCTTGATTGTTATTTAATTTTTAAATAAATCAAACATGATAAACAATCAACGAATATAAATTAAACTCTTTAACAAACAAAAATAAAATCAACTAGATTAACATACAGGGATGCTTTTGGGTACTTCAGGATTGAGCTCTTGATCTTCAAAAAAGTCATCAAAATCGTTGTTTCTTGCAAACCCACCCAGAACCGGGTCAGATCCATCAAAAGAATCATCGTCGGATCTCCGAAGTCCCGGAGTCGAATACGACCCATAGTACAAACCAACCAACCCAAGAAGACCAACGAGTCCGAGTAGCACATAAGTCACTAGCTTAGAACTATTGATTTTCTCGCTCTTCTGCTTCATTTCTCGACTCGGACTCATAAAACCAATCCTAACTCAGCTCAAAGTCCCGGATTCAGCTCAGCGCGACTCGGAGAGAGAAAAGCTGAGGCGAGACCTGAGACTGAGTGAGGGAGTGTGACGAATTGTGAATTTGTCATGTGTGTTCTTGTAAGTTGTAAGAACCCAACAGTGTTTTCAAAGTGATGATTTATTCGATTATCGAGTGTGGGCAGGACCCTGTGGGCTTCGGATTAAGAACGGAATTTGATTAGCTGCGCATAAACACGTCCAATTAGATAACATAATACAACACATATAATATTTTCTTAACGTAAGATAAAAAATAGTTGAATGATTTTAAATTAAAAATAAACATCCAATTATCTTTTACCCTCACATCATATTATATGAAAAAAATCACACCATATTATATTAAAAATATTAAATGAGAAATATTAAATAAAAATATCGCAAATTTAAAACCATTCATGGAAATGATGCATGTGTATGTACTACTCAATTGTAAATTTGGAGCTCTTTTGGTCCCTGTAGTTTGGCCTGAGTTTGCAAGATCCAGTATAATTTGAAAGTGACAGTTAGGTCCTCATTTATTAGTACTTTGAAAGATTTTTGTAAAAGCCTAAATATACCCCTAATTCGTAATTTTTTATTTTCTTATAATAAAATAATTAATTAAAATTTGAAAGAAGCGTTATAAATTTTTAGTAGAATTTTCAATTAGCAAAATTTAATTTAATTTTTATGATTTTGTAAATATTTGATGTCATTTATGTAAGATTATATTAGGCTTAACCAAGGTGATCAAAACCTTATATTAGGGATCAAAATGTAGTTAACTCATAGTCATGGTTGAGAAATCAAAGATGAGTTGGGATTTGACTTTGAAATTAAAGAGGAAGATGATTGACGTGAAGTGAAAGGAAAAGAAAGAATATGAATTAAATTAAGTGGTAAATATGCCTGTTGCGTAGTGCCCTTTTTATGGCATGGTCATGACTCATGCATGTTAGGTCCCTCACATTTTGGAATTACAAAAATACCTTATAAAAACTAATTAGAAATATTCTCAGGATAAGGATCTCCTGAAAATGATGAAATGTGTGTTGTCACTCCATTAAATTTATATTATCCTAAGATAGATTACGTCGGTAGGATTAAATTTATCTTCCTTTCAATATAAATCTAATTTGTAAAATTAATAAACAAAAATTTGATAAATGTCAAAATCTTTATAAATGGAGTCAAAGATAAACACACTTTCGACCCCAGCATTAATAATCACTGAAAAATGGACAACGGTAATGATATAAATTTTATTTATTGACCAAATCTACAAAGAAAACAAAAAAACTTAAATTGACCGATTAAGCATACGTCTCCCCATGTGCAAACTAGTATGTTAAGAAATAAAAATTTGAGATGGAGGTCATATTCATCTTAATTGTGTATCTTTATATATATTAGTGAATAAAAAAGTAGTGTATATTTTGTTTTATTGAAAAATGAAGTGAATGAAGAAAGACAAAATCTTGAAGTCCCAATAGATTGTTATTATGAGGTAGGATTTAAAAATTAATAAAAAAGTAATGTATCTTAGACTTGTGTTTGTTTTGGCTCCCTTTGGTTCACAATTTTGTGTTTTTGGGAAAAGTTTTTTGAAAAAAGTTAAAAAAAAGTTGAATTGGGCGGGGATTACGATGTAGGATTTACAAATTAATAAAATACCCTCTATGTTTGTTTTTTTACGAAACACCCCCTATAATAAAACATTAAAAGTTAACAAAAACACCTCCAACCCACCCTCAAATACGGACAGCAGGCCACCACCGCCAGAGGGTGGCCAGAGTCACCGTATTGGCTCATGACCGGCTGGATCTTGCCGGTCGTGCGTCGCTATGGCCTTTTCCGGCCAGATCCATGGTGGATTTGGTCGGCAAAGGCCAGATCTACGGCTAGATCTGGCCATTGACGGCCAGATCTGGCCGTATTTGCTCATCAACGACAGCCAACAAACGGTCGTCGTTGATGGTCAACGACGACCGTTTGTTGGCCGTCGTTACCGACTGGTTACGGCCAAAGATCTGGCATTTTCTGGCCAGATCCACCGTGGATCTGCCAAAAAAAGGCTAGATCGGTGCACTACATGCCAAATTCAACCGGTAGTGAGCCATCCTACCAGATTCCGACCATTTTCTGGCAGTGGTGGCCTAAATCTGATAAATTGGATTGTTGGGGTGTTTTTGCAATTTTTAAAAAAATATTTAGGGGTATTTAATTATATTAACAAATTTAAGGGGTTTACAAAAAGTTGAATACTATTGTAAGTTTTTGGGTATTTTACTGTTTAACTTTTTTGGAAATACTAAATGTAGTATTCCCAAAAACCAACCAAACGAAACCTTTATTATTTGGAATAGTATTTTTGAAAAAGCAAAATTAAGTTGTTATTACGAGGTAGATCTACGGCCAAATCTGGTTGCCAACGATATGACCATCGTTGATAACCAGATGTGGCCAAAGATCTGGTCGTCAATGACCAAATCTTTGGTTATAGATCTGAAATTTTTCAACTAGATTCAAGGTGAATCTAGCTAGAAAATGCCAGATCGGCGAACTACTTGTCAGATCCAACTAGTAGTGCGCCATTACACTAGATTTTAGTTACCTTTCAATAGTGGTAGTCGAAGTCTGGTAAATGTGGATAAGTGGGGGTGTTTTTGTTAATTTATAAACTTTTTATTGAGGGTGTTTAATTAAATTAATAAACTTATAGGGGTTTAAAAGTAATTAAATATAATAAGATTGAATTTTAAAAATAGGAAACAAATATACATTTTGGTAAGATAGGAATAAAATAGTGAAAAAAAAAAAAAAAAAAAAAAAAAAGTAAAACCAACAGGCCCTAGAGTTGGAATGGTTAATGTGCTTTCCAGCTAGGCACTCCCTCCAAAATGTGAACACAGAACTTTTTCTGAATTATTTCAGGGGGAACACTTATACCTACCCAAAATTTGCTTTAAAGACAAATTAATATCCAAAAGGTTTTAAAATGACAAATACCCTCCGTCCAAACCAGTTAGTAAATCTGTTAACTAAAGTGGTAGTATCGACATTCTATCATTTTTGTGGGGTAATTTTGACTTTTTGTGTTTTAAGGTTTATCATAAAAAAAAAAAATTAAAAAAATCTGCCCAAATCTCTTATCCTTCCTCTTCTTCTCCCCTTTCTCTTTCTCTTATCTTTTCTATGATTATCTCCCTTCTCTTTCTTCCCTTCCTTCTCCTTCTTTTTCCTCCAGTCACTAGGCAAGAACCCAGCAACGGAATATGGCCAAATCGAAAACCTCTCTCCTCTCTCTCTTCCCGTCTTCATCTTCTTCATCTCTCTCATAAAAGGGCAAAAAAATGGGGTCTTTTGCAAAGCTGTCGCACTTCCCCACCCATTTTCCGGAAGCCCCGTCATCGAAAAGCTTTCCTTTCCCCGCCAATCGTCTTTTCGATGTGCCCTCTCCAAAACCCCCATTTTCCCCGTCGTCGTTTGCTCACATTTCACCACCAATTTAATTCCTCGGGTTTTTGTTGTTTGTTGAATTGGGAATAATTGGTGTTTTTCGGAGTTTTTGATAAGAAATTGATGGTTGGAGATTAATTGGGAGTGTTTTTTTTTTTTTTTTGTTTTTGTTTGATTTTTGGGGATTTCTGATCGGTTTTGGCATTGATGATTGATTTTCCAAGTTTTGGCATACCACTTGTTTGGGGTTTTGCCCCAAACCTTCTGTGCCTTGCGTGTTTTGGTTCTTTTGAGTGTTTGAGAGTGATTATTTGGGATTTTTTTGCATTGAATCTTTTGGTGATTTGAGTGAGGTTTTTTTGGAGCTTTGGTTGTTTTTGCTGCTGGTTGTCCTGTGGTTCTGGCGAGAGATGAAGAAGATGAAGACAAGATTTTAATTCAAAATTAATTATAAAAATAAAATAATTAAAATTGAGAAGAAATATTTTTATAAAATTAATATGAAATAGAGAAATTGGGCAGAATGTCATATTTTTTTGTTGGATATAAAATTACCATATTATCCTTTTTAAAACTACCTTTACTAACAGATTTGGACAGAAGATAGGTAATCGACGTTTTCAAACCTTTTGGTTACCACATTGTCTTTATAGCAAACTATGGGCGGGTGCATGTCATTCGGCCATTATTTTGTTTAGCTTTATTTTGTGATGGTTATAGGTTGATCGAGTTGTTTGCATGGTGGAAGGAGCGATTTTAGTTGTGGATCGATGCTTGTTTAGGTCCGTTTGCACAGGCAAAGTTTGTTCTTGCCAAAGCCTTGAAGTATGGGCCGCGCTCCATTATTCTTTTGAACAAAATTGACAATCAGAATAGCTTGTTTACTGTTTTATAATTATTCTTTATTTTTTTTTATCAATTTTATTCTCTTTGTTTCTTCCCCAAAAGAAAGTAGCTACTAGTTTACAGTTGCAAGATCGTACTGTGTCTATGGCCAATATTTGCATGTGGTTTTTTCTTTGGTTTAGATATGGATTAAAATTTATGTTTATTAGTCCTTATGTCCATCTTGGTGCACTCTTTGGGACTATGTTTTCTGTTACTCCTGGAAAATCAAGGGCTGACATAGGAAATCACGTGATGGGGGGGTGACCTGCTCCTGTCAGAAAGGTAAGCACACGTCAGGCCTGCCAATAGTTACGGAGCTCCCACGTGTCCCTTTCCCTGCTCCAAATCGCGTAAAATCAGTTTGGAAGGTGGGAAATGTGACATAAAGCCGGATTTAATCATGACATTCACACCAACCCATGGATTTACTGATGATTACTTGCACTCACCTCACTATAAAAAGAGGAAGACCCCTTCATTAAGGGGATTCGGCTATTTTATACTAGAAATTAGCTCTCTCTCTCTGATAACTTTGTATTTACTTTTCTTTGCCAATCATTTGTAAGTCAGTCCGCTGTTGCGACCTGACCCACTATATTAATACAAATCAGTGGACGTAGGACTTGCTACCTTAACATCCGAACCACTTTAAAAGGCTCTCATTGCACTTATTCTACATTTTTACCCATAATCACGTGTGTCTCTTGACCAATCAACGCTACGCACGTGTCAATTAGTTGGTACCAAAAATCACGCATCAACATTTTCCTTCCTATTTTTATATAAATAGAGTAAATTTTATAAGTTATCTACCATAGCTTTGATTTGGTTTCTATTTCCTTTACTATTCTCCTTTTCTTGTTGCTTCTTAAGTGTTTTTTTTCTTTTTCATACCCTTCTCTTGTACTTGTGAACAATGACTAAAATACTTAGGGTGCCTTTCAGGTTACAATGATGGAAAAGGACTTTTATCTTGGGCGGATATTGACTGGACGCGTTTCTTCTGGAATCGTTTATGTTGGTGGAGCACATGGACTATGCAGCACAGATTCTGGGACAGAGGAAAATGAAGAAGGAAAGGTACTACTTAGCAATGTTCTATTTTCCTCAAATCTTTCTAAATCCCTTTAGGGTTGTGCTATTCTTTATCATTTTATTTCTCTTCTCTGCTAGATTATAACTTTCTGTTTCTTTCTCTACTCAGCAAATCACTAAGTTTTCTTGCTATTTGTCATGTTTCTAATTTATGTTCTTTTCTAGCATGTATCTAATTTCTGTTCTTTTCTTGTATATCTCTAATTTCTTTTCTATTCTCGTAGGTTTCTATTTTCTTTTCTTCTCTATTTTCATGGGCTTCTATTTTCTTTTCTTGGCTTTCTCATGGGCTTCTATTTTTTTTTCTTGGCTAGTCAGACACGCAATAATAAATAAATTGTTTAATCTATGTATAAATGAATAAGATGCAATGCCCATAAAATGTCTGATGCATATGCAAATGATCATGTTTGTATTCTTTCTGAAAATTCTTTTCTAATTCTTTCTGAAATTATTTAAATTCTTTCTGAAATTCTTTCTGTTTTCTATTTCTTATTCTATTTTTCTTTCTTTCTTTCTTTCTATTTTCTGTTTTGGTTTGCCGATCGGACTAGGCTGAGGCATGGATTTGGAACCCTGGTCGTGTGAGCATATTTTGAAATTCTTTCTGGGTACAATCCTCATCCACGTGCACTTCTAGCGGACTGTACAATTCTGTTTTCTATTCTGAGGCCACTCACTGATGGCGGCGTGCATGTGGGAAACTTCTATATCTCTATTGTCACTAGCTAATGCAGCGAATGCTCACAGGTTCCCCATTGCAACAGCCCTCTGAAAACATGCTCTGTAAATCTGCAAAATAACTAGCTAGACATTTTCCATTAATTATAAATTTTTTGAAATATATGATATGTTATGTCATGCATTTATATGTTGTCTATGCATGATCCCAAAATACGTGTTTGACTCTGGCATGTACTCTATTAATTCTAAAGCTTTTATTTCTATACTCTTCTGGAGAGCCCAAAGTTCTATTCTAATCACACGCTTAACTTAAACATTTTCTATTTTATTCTTTATTTATGAATTTTATGCATTGTGTGTACGTACGCGATTCTATAATTTCTATATAATTCTGTAATTCTTCAATTCTATCATGCTATGTAAAATGTACATGTACACAAGTACATTAGCTCTCACAAATTCTACTCTTCTATAATTCTATTAGTGAGATATTAAAACGGCATAATTCAACTAGGGAATTGAATTCTACATTTTGGGCAATCTAATTTCTTCTATAAAAATCAATGTCACAACTTAGGTATTAAGTCTACTAACTTGCCCAATTATGCTACTAGATTTTCTCGAACTTATATGTCACATAACCATGTCATTAAACAACTTTCTAATATTTTTCTAATGTAACAAACATGTTTTGCACAACTTTCTAAATACAAATCTTAATGCCATAAATTTGCATTCTCTTACATGACCATCAACTTCAATGGTTATACATGCCCTTCTTTCTTCTTTTCTTTTTGCTACATTCTATATATTGTCATATTAATCTTTGTAAATTCAATCTAACATATAGCACAACATATATACTTTGGCTAAATTCTAATTTCTTTCTAACATTCTTAACTAAACTTTTGGTCAATACAACCTATTCTCAAGATCTTCTAGCACAATTCTATAGCTTATAATATATAATAAGGCATGAAAACTATACTCATACCAATCAATTTCTAAAATGGTCATATATTTAATACATAAACCAAACTTCTATTTCTTTTGATATCTATACTTAGGAAAGCTTTTCTATTCTTTATACAATAAAATCACTCATTACATATTGTTTGTAATTAATCTCAAAACAAGAAACAACAATGTACTCATTTGGCCAAGCCATTATTTGGATGATCTTTTTAAATTTAAGTACACAAACTTGAGAATTCATTATGGCATATTGATATGTCATGATATCAACAATGCCATATCAAAGTAACAATTTAACATGTAAATCCCTTCTAACACTTTCCCAAAGTGATAAGTTTCACAATTTCTAATTCAATAACTAAATAAAATGTGCAATTGAAGAAAATCTAAAGGTTCAAGTAACTTGAACCATGCACTAAAAGCCATTTATCTCATTCAACTAACATGACCAAGTGATATTCTAAATTTTGGCATAACAAATGCACTCTTGAATACTAAAATTTACACTTGGTTAAGCCTAACATAACCTTTCAACTCCAATTCTTTCATTTCTCTAACAATTTCTTTAATAAGATTTAACAAACTCATGCATGCATTTCTCTTTGAATTTTCATCAAACAATTCACATGCACATGCAAATACTTAGTTGGCCACACTTCCACATCTCTCCAAATCCACCAAAATTGGAGCAAAAACTCACTGAATTTAACTTCAAATCTAGCCAGATTCAACACTTTAAAATTTCATCCATAATTCCATCAAATCACCACATACACATGAACTACTTCTCATGGCTGGAATTTTACACATCATTCAACATTAAAACAACCAATAATTCTCACTATACAATCATATACAAATATACAAGAATCAATCTACACAATTATTACTCAAATCAAAACTAAAATTGGATTTACTTACCTTGAATTTGTGCAACACTAATGATATAACCTCCATTTGCTAAAATTCTCTTCCTCTTGGACCTAAATCATATAAAACCATAAGAATTTAAAACTTTAAAGTTTAACACACACCTTTGTGCTAGAATCTTACATTTGGATGCTTTAGGATTGAAAATCTACAAAAATTTAAGCCAAATCTTATGACTTCTCTTTGAAATTTGGTGAAGAAGTTTGAGAGAAACTGGATGAGGGGTGGCGTGTACCAAGGATGGGAATGCTAGGGTTTAGTTTATTGAAACCTTATAAGTAAATAAATATATATGTTTATTCCCGTTTTGCCCTTATACTTTTATGATAATTCCAATTATGCCATACATGCATTTACCAATATACCTTTACTTTCAATGGATTTAACATATGTTCTTGGTCATTTTCACTCCCCACTTTTTCATCCAGTTGTGAGTGGAAAGACCATTTTACCCTTATTATTTAATTTCTTTCTATTACTTTATAAACACGTATTTATCTCGGCATCACATCACGTATATTGTCCATAACCTTTTTACCACTCTATTCTTATGGCTAACACACTTAATACATTATATTTATTATACTCACTTTTCACTTGAACATGTGATTATGTGTGAAATGACCATTTTACCCCTATTGAAACTTTTATGGAATTCCTCTATAAAACTAGTTAAATATATTCACTATGACTATAAAATAATCTCTACCATATTTCTGAATGTAGGTATTACATTTTGTGTTAACTGAATTAGTAGATCCCAATGCTTATTCAGTTTTCTGTTTGGTATTGGGTCATAACTAAACACTTGAGTTTCTCGTTTGCCATGAAAAGGAGGAATTCATAACAATGTTATGAATTTTGGCCTTGCGTTTCTCAATGATATTGCTCAGATTGATGACTTAATCTTGTAGGTTCTAAAGCTAAGAAAAAGAAAGGCTTAAGCATGGTTCTAACTGATAGTGTAAGGGCAAGTGTAAATGACTTAACATTGTTTGGTAGCCAAGTGTAACGAATCCCAAATCAAAAGCGTATTAAGAAAGTTTTGGGCTTATAAAAGGGAAAGTCCCTCCAACTAACACGTTAGCCTTTTGGGTAGACTTGGGCATTTGGGACTGGTCCCAAAAACCCAGCCCAAAGGACTGGTCCTAGGAGGGCTCGGTCCCAAATCGGACCAAGCCTATAGGAAGAGGGACCGGTCCCTTGATTGGACCCTCCTCCAAGGCCCGGGCCTGGGCCCAAACCTATTTAAACAAATTTTAAAACAGTCCTTTGTAAAATATCCAAAAACCCCCTGATAATTTTGAAATTGACAAAAATATTAAAGGTTAAATTGATATTTTTAAAGGGGGGGTATTAGTATCAAAGCTGTTCATTCCTTGATTGAATTAAGGGTTAGATAAATCTAGAAGGTTTTAATCTAGAAGAACTCTAGAATTGATTCTGGGTTGCGCTTGGTCAGCCTGGAGGGTGCGTTTGGTCAGCCTGTAACCGTTGGTCAGCCATGTTAGGTGGTCCCAGAGGTGGTCCCGTGATCTAGGAGAGAAACTGAAACTTTTAGAGATGTCTAATTTCTTAAGGAGATTAGGAAGTAGCAGTAGGTGAGATGATAGTAGTAGCAGTAACGCTATTAGAATTAATAATCAACAACAACATACAAACAATAATCAAGAATTAATGAAATCTATTAACACTCAAGAAATTAATATGGCAAAAATCGATCAACACTTACATAACTGGAATAATATATCAAATAGGTAGTTTTGAATTTATGTCAGATTACTTTATTAAAACAACAGAAGACACAATAATGATAACTGAATAAAGGGTTGAAGAAATTCAACTTCTTTCTTAAGAAGCAATACATAAACATAGACAAAACAACTATAAATTTTCACACATCGGATTAGTGCAAGTAGCAGTAAAACCATTTAGATTAGGACAAAATATTCCAATATTAGTAATGTTAAGAGATGCAAGAAATTTAAACTTCAATAATTCTTTATTAGCAGTATTAAATTCTAATTTAGAAAGTGGTCCAATATATTTTGATTGTTATCCAAACTTTACAGTAGGATTATATGATCCAACAATATTGTCTGCATTAACTATTAACTTAAAAGCTTCTAATCTTACTTATCAAGATAAAGCGCAACTAGTAACATTAATATATAGGATTTATTACAAAGTTATGAATACCATAATTAGTCCAAGAGCCATTAGGATGTCCCCACCAGGACACACAATTATTATAGAAGCTGATAGAACAAAACATAAAACTTTTACACCAAAAAGATTAGCTTGTGATGAAATTATTAAACAAACAGATTGTAAATTAGAAAAATTATGCCCTCCAAAACCTTTACATGATCAAAATGAATCTGATATACAACAAATAATACAAGAACCAGATGGTACAATAAGATTAAAATTTAGAGAAACTCCTATAGAACAAAATCAACCTATAATTACCAATACAAATCATCATAACCCTAGGATTGAAGAAATTACTACACCTAGGCCTTCATCAGTAAGTTCAGCAAGTAAATTAGTAGGAGTAAATTATTCCCCTCCTGTCCCAAAACCTACATATGAAATAACATCAAGTCCACCTAGTTCACCAACACAATAAGAAGTATTAGGAAATTATAGTCAAATTAACACAATAACTAAACCCTTTGAAATTAACAAAGAATTATTAAAACAAGAATTCCTACAAAACTATAATAAAGAAAAAAGACAAATATTCTTTACAACAATTAAACCAGAAGAACAAAATACCCTTAGATCTGAATGGTACAACACACAAGAAAAATTGAAACAAAATATTTATTTCTTTAATTGGTTAGAAAATAGAAAAGATTATCAAAACTTAACTGAAAAGAAAACTATTTTTGTCACCACTAATACAACAAAAAATTGGCAAACATCAACAAAGAAAACTATTACATCTGTACATCCACTTTTAAAAGAAATTAAAATAGAACATCAACAAGCAGAAATAATAGCATCACCATTTAAAAAAATTAATAAAATAGATGATGATAAAAAACAACCAACTTTACTAGGTATTAAAAATATTCAAAATCAAAACAATTACTCTAATCAAATTCTCCACACTATTAGTCAACAAATGAATAGGATAGAAGATAATACTACACACATCATCACAAAATGTTCAAAAGCCCCCGGGAAGGAGATAGTAGAAATAGAAAATTCAACATCAAATTCAACAGGAAATTCAACATCAAATTCAAAATCTAATTCAACATCCCTTTATTCACAAAAATATGTAAAACCATTTTTTGAACCCTTTGACATTCCAAAAGAAGAAATTGTTAAATTTAATAATCACAACACTATTTTAGAAACTATTAGTAAAAAACTTTGTAAATTATCCTCGTCTAAATCAAATATTAACGTTCTTATAGAATCTGACCCGATAGAAGAATTAAATCAAAATTTTCAAAACTTATCTATTAATAAAATGAGAAATAATATGAAATATCCTAAAACTCGAAATTATTACCCAAGACCTTCCTTACTAGATATGCAATTTGAAGATGTAACACAAATGGCAGGATCTTCCTATAATGGAACTAGAATAGATGAATGGAATATAGATGGATTAGCTGAACACCAAATATTAAATGTTTTACAAGAAATGACTATGTCAGCATTAGCTTATAAATCTCATGACAACACTGATAATCAAACAGCAAAAATATTAGTCTCAGGATTTACGGGAATGTTAAAAATTGGTGGGATAATGATTTACTAGAATCACATAAATATCACATATTACAAGCAACAAAAAAGACTAGGAAGGTCAAAATAGAGGGTACTAGTCAAATAGAGTATGAACAAGAAGAAGGAGACGCTGTAGCTACATTAATTTATGCAATAACCAAAAACTTTGTAGGAGACCTAATAAGCTTTTAGAAAAAATCACAAGAAATATTATCAAACTTAAGATGTCCAACCATAACAGATTTTAGATGGTATAAGGATATGTTTTTACTGAAAGTATTCATAAGAACATACTATGGGAAACCCTATTGGAAAGAAAGGTTCCTAGACGGTCTACCTAGATTATTTAGTCAAACTATTAAAAATGTATTATATAGAAAATATGATGGAAATATACCGTATGAAGAATTAGCATATGGAGATTTAATTAGTTTTATTAACAATGAAGCTTTAATAATTTTCACTGATTTAAAATTAGAAGCTAAATTAAAAAATGAATTAAAACATAGGAAAACATAATTAAGTGGATTCTGTAGTCAATATGGTTATGAAAAAATATCACCTCCCTCTGTTAAGTACAAAAAAGATAAAAAAACAAAAACAATATAAAAAGCCTTATAAATATCGTTAAGAAGATTGTGTATAATGGCATCTGTCTGCAATCTTTGCAAGTTCCAGTTTAGTAATTAGGTGTACTTTGTAATTTTTACAAGTAATGATGTTACTTCTGCAATTTGTAAAACATTAGCTAATACGTTGCGTTTTGTAATAAGGGCAATATAAATTAGCCATCCTGGTTTCTATTTTGGCAGTTAGTGAAATATTAAGTTTCCGGAACTCTTTCTACTTTACTCTTTAGCTTTTCTGGTTTATTAAAACTTAAAGAATTAATTTTATCAGAAGAAAAACAAAAAGATGTAGACGCTTATAATTTAAAAGACATATTAAAAAGATTTGAAAAACCCACATAAGTTATTATAAGTGACCTGCAAGAAGAAATCAATATTATGAAAAATCCGTTAAAGATCTACAAAAAGATAATTTCGAAATCAAGACAAATTTATTATGTTGAAAAGCTTCTAAAGAAATTATAGGACAACCATCAACCTCAAAATCAGAATTAAAAGTTATAGAAGAAACTGAAAAGGCATTTATTAATGAAATTTCTCGAATTCAATTTCAAAAATGGCATGTTTATATTAGAATCAATATTAATCATGAGTTAGATATTATTACACAAGCCTTAATAGATACAGGAGCAGATCAAAATTGTATAAGAGAAAGATTAATTCCGACAAAATATTATGAAGAAACAAAAGAAAGATTATATGGAGCTAGTGGTCAACAATTAAACATTAATTATAAATTATCTAATACGCATGTATGTATACAAAATTTTTATATTAAAAATACATTTATTCTAGCAAAAGACTTAGATCAAGATGTTATATTAGATGCTCCTTTTATCACTCAAATTTACCCTTTTAACGTAAACAATAAAGGAATTACAACCAATATTTTAGGACAAGATGTAACATTTGAATTCGTCAAGCTACCATTAATAAAAGATATTAGTAATTTAAAAAATATTTCAATATCTAAGATAAATACTATTACTAAATTAAAGAATCTAGAAATTGTTCCTACAAAAGAATGGCTCGATTCCAACAAAATTTTGGATGCTTGCATTACAAAAACTTGTTTTCAACTTTTTGCATTAAGATTTAAAAAGTTTCAAAATTATGTTTTCAATAAAATGCAAGAGTCAAAAATTAAAAAACATATTTTCAATGAAATGTAAGAGTCAAAAGTTTTTTACTGTAATAGTCTCTCTCATAATAACTTTCAGGACGAGAATTTTTTGAGAGAAAGTGAGGAAAAGATGTGCACTCCCATCAAACCCCAAAATAATCCAAAATCAAAAGCATCGTATGCGATGCTACCACCTCAACAATCCATTACCCCACAATCAAAGCCTTCAAAACCCAATAAACAGAAAACCCTTATCACCCAACCCAATCGGTTCACTCTTCTAGATGAAGAATTTGTTTCTTCATTACCCCAAAAAATTACCAACAAGCCCTTACAATACCAACATCTTATTCACCTTCTCTATCAAAACCTATTCACATTAATCCAACTTTTCAATACATTGAAAAAGAAGTAACCCAATCAATTTGCATTGTTGAACCCAAATTTTGGGGACAAACTATGCAAGAAACCTTATAAAAAAATTTCCCTGAATATTTTTATTTTATTCCTGATGATTTATTAAAAGCAAGAACATTTTATGAATTTATTTTAGTTGATACCGATTTAATAGAAATTACCCATAATCCAGATAAAAATTATCCAAACAGAATTGCTTTTTCAAAATGTAAAATCAAAAAAGTCTTGAAACCCTAAGATTGGCGCATTGGAATTTACCAAAAACACCCATTTTCTCAAACCTTTATTCCCCAAGAATTTTCATATAAAGATTATCAAAAAGCCTGGTTTTATGCTTTCTGTTTATCACATACAACACACTCTTGGTTTTTTATATTTGATAAAACTTGTCCAAAAACTTTTCCAAAATGGTTTCAACAATGGTTCAATTTATTCAGTTTAAATGAAAAAATTCTCCCACCTTCGGTTTGGGAAGGATATCAATTGTTTGCAAAAATATTCAATAACAGTGAAGAACCTTTACTAGCATTTTCCAGCAATTTCTTAATTGCTTGGATAATGAGTTGACAATTTTTTATCACTACACCTCCTCCTCCAAAATTCAAAGAATTACGAAGAAAATTCTTTATTAAATGGTGGCCTAGCTTTTCCATCCAAAATGTTAGCCCACCAACCGTGCAAATATGGATATCTCAACACCCTCATCTATGTCAACCTCAACAACAACCAACATTTCTAACGCAAAAATCAAAGCTTCTGGCTGAGTTGGCTTAATGCCAAACTACTGAAGAAATGAACAAAATTATTATGGCCATTGGATCTTCCACATCTCAAAAAGCAGTTTCAGACAACACCAGGTCACCAAGTGATCAAGATGAAGATGACTATTTTGCAATATTCCAAAATCAAATAGGACAACGACTCAGCACTGCCTTTATCACATGTTTAAAAAAATTTGGCAGAGATCAAGATTTTCAAGATTCTCTTTTACTTTACCAGACACCTTCTGCAGAAGCCAAGATTTTTCAAGATTCCTTGTCAGCAATATCATTTGGTCGGTCCAATATCAAGACAAGTTCTGAAAAGTTCTCAATAATTCAAGACACGTTTCAAGACAGCTCATCAACTTTTCAATTATGTTATGTATTGTAATTATGAAGACGGATTCAAATGTATTTTAAATCCGATGTCTTGTAGTATAAGTAAGTATCACTTCCTTTGTAAGAGGCAGAGTGTAGAACTAAGAATCAAGAATTGAGAATTAAATTTGTGAGAGAGCAAAAATTTTATAGTGTCCTTTGTAAACATTATCAAAGCATTAAACGTTTCTTCATCAAATCAATACTTGTAAGTTTTCTCATCATTTCTTTTCTTTTCACATTCATTACACTATTTGATTTCTTTTCATATTGACTTAATATTACAATATCTTTTACTTTTCATTTTTTCCAATACTTGACTTGACTATCATATCATTCATTTACTTGATTTATATTATATCCCTCAAGATTTTTAATGATCCTGTTTTATATGGTATCAGAGCCGGCAAGAGTCCATAGAAGTAAGGGATTAGGAATTAAAAATAGCACAAATTAACATCCATTACCGTAGTACTATAGCAAACACTGTTCATTACTGCTCACTTTATTGTTCACACATCGTAGCAGTTTACTGTTCATACGTAGCACTGTTCATTCCTTGATTGAATTAACGGTTTGATAAATCTAGATGATTTTAATCTAGAAGAACTCTAGAATTGATTCTAGGTTGCGCTTGGTCAGCTTGGAGGGTACGCTTGGTCAGCTTGTAACCGTTGGTCAGCTGTGTTAGGTGATCTTAGAGGTGGTCCCGTACCTTGGTGGTCCCGTGATCTAGGAGAGAAACTGGAACTTTTAGGTTAGAATTGTTTTAGAGATGTCTAATTTCTTAAGGAGATTAGGAAGTAGCAGTTGTCGAGATGTAGTAGTAACAGTAACGCTATTAGAATTAAAAATCAACAACAACATACAAACAATAATCAAGAATCAATGAAATCTATTAACACTCAAGAAATTAATATGGCAAAAGTCGATCAACACTTACATAACTAGAACATACCACCAGTTAAAAAGGACACAATATATCAAATAGGTAGTTTTGAATTTATGTCAGATTACTCTATTAAAACAACAGAAGACGCAATAATGATAACCTAAGAAAGGGTTAAAGAAATTCAACTTCTTTCTGAAGAAGCAATACATAAACATAGACAAAACAACTATAAATTTTTACACATCGGATCAGTGCAAGTAGTAGTAAAACCATTATTTAGATTAGGACAAAACATTCTAATATTAGTAAAGTTAAGAGATGCAAGAAATTTAAACTTCAATAATTCTTTATTAGCAGTATTAAATTATAATTTAGAAAGTGGTTCAGTTTATTTTGATTGTTATCCAAACCCTACAAAAGGATTATATGATCCAACAATATTGTCTGCATTAACTATTAACTTAAAAGCTTCTAATCTTACTTATCAAGATAAAGCCCAACCAGTAGCATTAATATATAGGATTTATTACAAAGTTATGAATACCACAATTAGTCCAAGAGCCATTAGGATGTCCCCACCAGGATACACAGTTATTATGGAAGCCAATAAAACAAAACATAAAACTTTTACACCAAAAAGATTAGCTTGTGATGAAATTATTAAACAAACAAATTGGAAATTAGAAAAATTATGCCCTTAAAAACCTTTACATGGTCAAAATGAATTTGAGATACAACAAATAATACAAGAACCAAATGGTACAATAAGATTAAAATTTAGAGAAACTCCCATAGAACAAAATCAACCTATAATTACCAATAAAAATCATCATAACCCTAGGATTGAAGAAATTACTACACCTAGGCCTTCATCAGCAAGTTCAACAAGTAATTTAGTAGGAGTAAATTATTCCCCTCCTGTCCCAAAACCTGCATATGAAAATACATCAAGTCCTCCTAGTTCACCAAGACAATTAGAAGTATTAGGAAATTATAGTCAAATTAACACAATAACTAAACACTTTGAAATTAACAAAGAATTATTAAAACAAGAATTCCTACAAAACTATAATAAAGAAAAAAGAAAAATTTTCTTTACAACATTTAAACCAGAAGAACAAAATACCCTTAGATCTGAATGGTACAATACACAAGAAAAATTGAAACAAAATATTTATTTATTTAATTGGTTAGAAAATAGAAATATTATCAAAACTTAACTGAAAAGAAAACTATTTTTGTCACCACTAATATAACAAAAATTTGGCAAACATCAACAAAGAAAACTATTACATCTGTACATCCACCTTTAGAAGAAATTAAAATAGAACATCAACAAGCAGAAATAATAGCATCACCCTTTAAAAAAATTAATAAAATAGATGATAATAAAAAACAATCAACCTTAAGAGATATTAAAAATATTCAACATCAAAACAATTACTCTAATAAAATTCTCCACACTATTAGTCAACAAATGAATAGGATAGAAGATAATACTACACACATCATCACAAAATTTTCAAAAGCCCCCGGGAAGGAGATAGTAGAAATAGAAAATTCAACATCAAATTCAACAGGAAATTCAACATCTAATTCAACACCCCTTTACTCGTAAAAATATGTAAAACCAATTTTTGAACCCTTTGATATTCCAAAAGAAGAAATTGTTAAATTTAATAATCACAACACTATTTTAGAAACTATTAGTAAAAAATTTAGTGAATTATCATCCTCTAAATCAAACATTAATGTTCTTACAGAATTCGACCCGATAGAAGAATTAAATCAAAATTTTCAAAACTTATTTATTAATAAAATGAGAAATAATATGAAATATCCTAAAACTCGAAACCATTACCCAAGACCTTCCTTACGGGATATGCAATTTGAAGATGTAACACAAATGGCAAGATCTTCCAATAATGGAACTGGAATAGATGAATGGAATATAGATGGATTAGCTGAACACCAACTATTAAATGTTTTACAAGAAATGACTATGTCAGCATTAGCTTATAAATCTCATGACAACACTGATCATCAAATAGAAAAAAATATCAATCTCAGGATTTACGGGAATGTTAAAAAATTGGTGGGATAATGATTTACCAGAATTACATAAATATCACATATTACACGCAACAGGAAAGTCAAAATAGAGGGTACTAGTCAAATAGAGTATCAACAAGAAGAAGGTTTCTTCTTTTGTATACATACATGTGTTTCTTGCATTGCTGTTTTGAACATGTGATAAACTATTTGATTTTGGAATATTGCAAAATAGTCGTCTTCATCCTGATCACTTGGTCACCTGGTATTGTCCGAATCTACTTTTTGAGATGTGGAAGATCCAATGGCCATAATAATTTTGTCCATTTCTTCAGTAGTTTGGCATTGAGCCAACTCAGCCAGAAGCTTTGATTTTTGTGTTAGAAATGTTGATTGTTGTTGAGGTTGACATAGATGAGGGTGTTGAGATATCCATATTTGCACTGTTGGTGGGCTAACATTTTGGATGGAAAAGCTAGGCCACCATTTAATAAAGAATTTTCTTCGTAATTCTCTGAATTTTGGAGGAGGAGGTGTAGTGATAAAAAATTGCCAACTCATTATCCAAGCAATTAAGAAATTGCTGGAAAATGCTAGCAAAGGTTGTTCACTGTTATTGAATTTTTTTGCAAACAATTGATATCCTTCCTAAACCGAAAGTGAGAGAATTTTTTCATTTAAACCGAAAAAATTGAACCATTGTTGAAACCATTTTGGAAAATTTTTTGGACAAGTTTTATCAAATATAAAAAACCAAGAGTATGTTGTATGTGATAAACAGAAAGCATAAAACCAGGCTTTTTGATAATCTTTATATGAAAATTCTTGGGGAATAAAGGTTTGAGAAAATGGGCGACATTATAAATAATCCCTTACACTTCCAATTTTTTTCATGCCAACTCTCAATCTCTCATTCTCTAAATCTCTCTACTCCAATCCAATTCTTATTCATATTTTCTTCAATTCAATTTATATTTATATGTATAATTTATTCATATTTTTTATTTATATTTTTTATTATTCAATTTTTTATATTTTTCAATAATCTCTTATTCATATTATTATTTAATTTTTTGCATTTTAATTATTTATTATTTTATCATAAATTCATAATGGAAGGGCCAAATGAGTTCTACGCTCCATCAACCGAAGAAATGGAAGGGTTCGATCCATTTTCACCCTTTCTAGAAGCAGCAACTACAATTCAACAACAACAACCGGGGCGGGGTGCAGCCAAACACAAGCGAGCTGCGACTCCATGGCCTAACACCCCTGACTGTCAAAAAGGGTCGTGTCCAATGTATGGCGATACTTCACCAAATCAAAACGGACAAAGGCAAATGAGGAAAGGGAAGAATCGTGTGGGGTATGTAATTTCAATGGAACCATTATCGATGTTGAGAATGGACTTCGACGATGCGACGACATTTGGAGAAGAAGCACCCCTTAATAATGCATCTATCCGGTTCATCTTCAATCGGACCAAGTAGGCTCAACTTAATTTTAATCCACAATCCTCAACTTTGTCAACATGGCAATACAATGCACTCCAAGCACGAGAGGAAATAGCAAAATACATAGTTGCTACGGACTCTTCCCTTCTTTATCTGAAAATCCTCTTTTTATTCACTTGATTAAAACTGTATTTTATCCAGCATATACCCCTGTTAATAGAAGTACAAGTAGAAGAGACATACTAAAACTTTATAACCAAATAAATATTCAACTTAAAAATGAATTTCAAAATTTTAGGAATATATCTATTGCACTTACTTCAGATATATGGGCTTATAGATCAAAAACATATTTTTTAACTGTCACAATACATTACTTAGCTCATGGTTGGGTTTACAACAAAAATTGATAGGTTTTAGACCATTATATACTGCACATAATACTGACACTATTTATTTTACAATACTTGAAGTTTTGCAAGAATATGTATTAACTGATAGAGTTGTAGCGCTAACGCTAGATAATATAGATGCTAACACCGCGATTATCTCTTTATTTGAAAAGAGATTGGATTCGCTTGGTAAAGGCAATTTTTTTTCACTAGAGATGTGCTTGCAACATCATCAATTTGATTGTTAAAGCAAACTTCAAAGCTATAAATTCGAAGATTGAATGGGTGCGCACGACTATCGGATTCATCGTCTACAGTAGCAACAAAAGATGGCAGGAGTACGTCAAATATTGTAAGCAAGAGGATCCACTGATTCGACCTTTGAAGTTATGTACGGACATGCCTATCCGTTGGAACTTCACCTACTTGATGTTGGAAAAAGCTTTGCCAAACGCAACACAAATTACAGATTTCGTCAACCAGAATAATCCGTAAGAAGTTGTTAGCTATGATGATTAGATGGTTTGCGAACTTTTTTATGAATCCACCAATACATTAAGTGGTATTTATTATCCTACTACTAATTTAGCGTTATATATTTTACTTCAAATTTTTAAAACTTTTGCTAAATATAGATATAATGACATCTTAATGGAAATTGTTTCAAAGATTGTAAAAAAAAAATGAGAAATATTGGTTAGATATTCAATTCTTATATGGATTAGGGCTTGTTGTAGATCCTAGATTTAAATTACTCGTAGCTAATTGTATAGTTACTGAGATAGGCTAGCATTTAGGACATGATTATACATATTATTTGATTAACTTTAAGCAAAAATTGGAAAACTTTTTTTCTTTATATCAGAGACGTCCAGTAGAGACGACCAACAGTACCCTGATGAAGACAGCTATCAAGAATATCAAGAATCGAGCATGTGGACGTATATGGAACATGGCGGCTAAAGTAGCAGCTCCAGTGCGTACATACATGGACCAAATGAACTGAATTGCTACCTACAAATGGACATTTCCTACATGACGAAGAAGGAAAAATGTGAGATGGATGTGCTTCAATGGTGGAAACAACATCAAAGTCGATTCTCCATTGTAGCTAAAATGGCACATGACATTTTATCTATGTCGGTTTCTACAATTGCATCCAAGTCAGCATTCTCAACGAGTGGCCGGATTGTTGAAGACAGAAGATGCTCTTTAACCAATGAGATGATTGAAGTGATAACATGTTTACGGAATTGGACTCATGCAGAGAGAAGACTACAACAACACCCTAAAGATCCTGAACTACTTGAACTCTTCAAGAACACAGATTTGAACGATGTAAACATTGTTGACGATGAATAATTTAATAAAAATAAATTTATTTAAATTTTCATTTGTGAAGTGTGAGTGTATGATTGTGTGAATATTACATTTATGTTAAAATTAATTAATTAAATTATCTTTTTAAAGTTTTAATTTAAATCCTCATATTTATAAATTATTATTAATTATAATTAAGCATTAATTAATTTATTATTTTTAAAATTAATTAAAAATTTATTAATCGCTCGGGGTGGAAATAAATTTTCCAAGCCCCTAAAAATTACATAAACCCCTTCAACATAATTTTTTTGAATAATGCTAGCCTTACTCATCCTTCTTACTTCCTTCTCTTACTCACTCATATTAATCTCCTTTCTTACTCTCTTCTCTCTCTTCTTACACCCACCTACCACATGAGTGAGTAAGAGAAATGAGTAAGAAGGGGGAGTAAGGCTAGCATTACTCAATTTTTTGGCCTCAAAATATAAAAAAAAATTGGGGGGTCAAAGTAATTTTCAGGCCCATAGGACTGGTCCTAACGGCCCAGGACTAGTCCTAGGGATCGGTCCAATTCTTGAAATTTTTCGTGGGCCTGGGACCCGTCCTTGCCCAAGTCTACTTTGGGGTGTAAAACGCTTGGCCTGTGACAACAGGCAGCCATGTAAGTCCTAAACTTTGCTTTTTCTTTGACCGTGACATATTCATGACTTTATGCTACTTCCCCTGTCTGGGTTTACATGGTTGTTGGTAGCATGCGGCTCTCGATTGACAGCCCCATGTTTATCCACAAGATGGATTGAATGTTCATGGTTAAATGGAATTTGAAATAAACCTTGGTGGCTTTGTGCTATATTGTTGTTTCCAGTCTTAAGTAATTATATAAATATTTTAGCGTTGTTTATTATATAAGATATAATAAGCATTTTACTTCCCACGGGGATATGCTTTTTGCAAATATAAGCCTTAAATTGGTAAAAAATATGCTACCCAAGGTTAAAGGGAACGGCGGCGATTTGTTATCTACAAATTCTCATCTCTATCTATTATATTGTGATTGTGACCTGAATCCAGAGGATTTACGCAAAAAGCATGTGTTTCAATGGTTCAATTAGGCTTCAACAAAAAGACTTGGGCGGTGCCTGGTCATGTTAGGAACTGGCCCGGTTCTTGTAAATAAGGAGTCGGGGCTTATCCGGGTCTGGCTCTGGCTTTGTAAATTCAAGACAAGGCCATGCCGTGCGTGTTTCTATAAAAAAAAAATGATAGTTTTCGAAAAATTTACACTAAATTTGTATATCAAATAACGTGGTAAAATCTTGACCGTTGGTTAATATTAACTGATAATAAATCAACGATCAAGATGTTGCCACGTCATTCGATACATAAAATCGGTGTACACCCATAAATAATTGCACCCCATAAATAACTGTAGCATTACTCTTTTATAAATTCAAATTAATAAAAATAATAATAATTCTACAAAAATCTCTATCTTCAACCCCGATCTTAAATCTCAAGTCTCTTAACACCACAAAACAAATCCGCGATAATTTTAAATTTTCAAAACTTAAATTGAAACCTGAATTTTTAATTGAAAATCCATTATAATTAAGATTTAAGATTATATAATTTATAGATAAGGATCTCCTGACAATTATAACGTAGCTATTTTCATTTTTCACGTGTAGAGAAGAAATCTTGAACCTTCCCTTATGTTGTAACGTGTAAACTTCATTCCATTAAATTTATATTATCATAAGTTTTTATATATTTATATGATAACATATTATATTTATACCAATTTGATATCAAAATATATTTTATTTAGACACGAAATCTAGAATTGACCGATTAAGCAGGTTCCACAACTTTTCATTGACACCAAAATTAAATTTTAGTCTCCCCATGTGCAAATTATATTTTAAGAATTATGGTGATGAAAATATAACCGTGTGCCGCATAAACTGTGTGCGGCATGTGAGGATGATTCACATCTTACCAATTTTAAACCAGATTTTTGTGGGTGATTTACTTAGATTAAGCTTTCTGGTATTACAAAATTAAGTCGGTTATTGTTACATAAAATTATACTCCATCCGTTTCATTTTAATAGACGTTTTATGAAAGTATTTTTTTACCAAAATAAAAGTCGTTTGACTACTCCATCCTCTCTCTCTCTCTTCCTCGATCAATTCCACTGTCCTTTGTATTCCACTTTTTCTCAGCCCTTATCTCCTCTCTCTCTTTCTTTTTCAAATGCAGGTGAAAATCAGCGGGAGAATCAAAATTTTTTCATTGTAATTTCAGTGAAAAAGTCAGTATGAGGAGAGAAAAATTTGTTTTCTAAAAAATTGTACAAGGTCTTAAAACATCACTTAAAATGAAACAGAAAGCAAAATTAAATTTAGGCTTAATAACAAAAGTAAACAATTTGTTCATCAAAATAATAGTTAATGATACTTTATCCTTACGTATTTTTAAAATATTATTTTATTACTTAAATTATATTATATATTATTATTTATTTTCGTATATTTTATTTGATAAAAAAAAAAAAAAGAGGAAAATAATAGTAATGGAGATAGGCTAGCTAGCAATTGATATTTGGCACGAGGGAATGAAGCAACTTTTTGACTTTATAAACATAATAGTGATAAATGATGGCAGATCATTACCATTATTATCTAAAAAGCAGCACCAAAAATAATTGTGGAGTTTGAATTTCGTGTAATTTAAGCATCTTATTCCTATACTTGTACTGTAGTTTATTGAATCGAATATTCTCCTATTAATTTCACATTAAACAAAAAATAATAATAATAATTCAGAATATTTACTTTTGTGTAATAAGAAACACGTTATTCTATCGTAAAATATTACAATATATTGCATTGATTCCAATCAATCTTAGACTATGATGTAAAAGTTGTCTTATTTATTTCCAAAAATACTTCACGACGAATTCCAAACGTGAAATTAATTTAAATATGTACTAAATAAATTATTTAATTTAAAATAAATAAAAAATGAAATAAGGGTAGAGTTGTCACTTTCGCAGCCAAACAAAACCGCTGCTTTGCATCTCGAGTATATCTAAAGATAATGCCAATTGCCACATCATAAATCTCACTATAATTGAAATCTGTTTATCCTCTTCATGTGTATCCCGGGCCGGCATCCACTACGGAAAAAAGCACTTCTAAAATGATAGCACCACCTCCATGTGCTACCCTCTCTCTCTGAACAAACAAATCATTCCTGCATATTCTTCGTAAATTTTTAAAAGACCAGAAATTTAAAGCCAATTAAAAGTTTATTTACTTTTTATTATTATTATTTTAACCATTATTTTTCAAGGAGGAAAGTACCAGAAAAAGCTGAAGGAATCTCCACTCACTACAGTCCATTACTTGAGAAGGATAGCCAGAGGCAATGCTACAAACTGACACTCGCCTCTTCATCGACTTCTTTGCGTAAAGGTAGGTACTTTCCAGACTCCTTTTTCTCTCTTTCGTAACTTGCATTTTAACTTGAACGGAGTTAGGGTTTTCCTATTAACAGATCTTGAACAATGTCGCTAATTGTCCATGTATTTTCGCGGATTGGTTATTTCTGTGTGTTTTAAAGTGTGTGAATGGATAAATGATTGAATAGGGTGTGAGGTGCGTTTGGTTGTAGTTTTTTTTGTTTTTTTACGTTACCGGGGGTGTGTGGCCAGCTTACGTGCACCTCAATTAGTCTCTCGACCCAAACAAGGCTTCCGAAACAGGGCAAGCCCTGCAGTCTGTGACCAACAATATCAACAACCGTTGTGATTCGAACCTGAGACCACAGGAAAGCAACCCCTTTGCCTCAAGCCTTTACCACTCGGCGAACCCATTGTTGGTTCGTTTGGTTGTAGTTATTGTTTCTTGTTGACTACGGTGACAAAGATGGAGTCTTGTGATGAATTAAGTGTGATTGTAATATAAGAAGTGGTTTCAAAGTAAATAATGCTGATGCTTAGATTAGAAGCTTTGTTGTTAAGGCGTTACAAGCGGTTACGTGGATAAGTCATGCATCTAAAGTCGCCTTCTTTATCTAGTCTTTTGTTTGATTCCGTAATGATGTGAAATGATGTGACGAATTTTCTTGGAAAATTTTTTATTCTCTTGTTATATTTTCTCTAGGCTTGTCGTTTAAGCTATATTGTGTTTGCTCTTTACAGCTTAATCTTGTTCAGTTCGGTTTTCTTGATTCGGTGTGTTGAATTGTGTGAGTGTGAAAGTAGGTATTTTTAAGAAATAGGAATTGGAAGAATATAGAATTTTCTTGGAAATTGCATTCCTTTGCATTGCCAAACACCCTTTTATTTCTTATAAAGGGGTGGTTCTTTGAGACGCTTGTGGTGTTGATTTGGATTGGTTGGTTTGGCACCTATGGTGGGTTTAATTGTAAAAGAGAGAAGTGGATTGTTTTAAAAGTTAGTGAGAGAGAGAATTGAGAATTATTTTAGTAATTTTGTTGCTTAATTTAGTATGCTTTGTTGCATTTTTTGATAACAGAATTTCAGATTCAGTTTTTTATGTTTGAGGTCTAGTGGTGTTTGCTTTATAGGTATTGGTTCAGATTGGAGTAAATATTTGTGTGCTGTGCTGTGCTGTGAAGGAGAGTAGTGGATTTTGTTAGAAATTGGTGAACTTCTGTAGATAATACTAGTTGATGGGAGCCGGAAACTCGAGGTCCAGTTGGAGGCAGAATTCATCGTTTCGGTCGACTTCGTCTTCATGGAATTCTCAGCCACAGTATGGTCAAGAAAGTCAGATTTGGGGTTCTCAACCCGGGTATTCCCAGCCACAGTACGGTCAAGAAAGTCAGATTTATCCACCCCAGCAAACATATCCGTCAGAACAGTATAATCCCTCTTCTGAACAATACAGTGGTAACACAAGGAAGCTTGATAGGAGGTATTCAAGAATTGCTGATGATTACAAGTCCTTAGATCAGGTAATGTTGCATACAAGAGGCACTTGAGTAGATGAACTAGGCTTTTTTACTATTATTTATTATTTTCATGTAGTTCTGAATTCCTTATTTCTTTGTATGATAATTGAATGGCTTTTACAAGTCCTAAAATGATGCATCTTCCATTATATCAACTCTTAACATTCTGTAAACTGCTTATAAAAATTGATTAACCTTTTGTGTAGGTGACTGAGGCTCTTGCTCGTGCTGGCCTTGAATCATCTAATCTCATTGTTGGCATTGATTTTACAAAGAGCAATGAGTGGACAGGTGAAGTTCTTTCTTCAGTGCTTGAAGTTTGTGTTATGGCCTTAGTTAAGCATGCTGAAACTAGTTTGATAAATAGGTGCACGATCATATAACAGACGAAGCTTGCATCATATTGGAGATGGTTTAAATCCTTATCAACAAGCAATATCCATTATTGGGAAAACCTTAGCTGCATTTGATGAGGATAACTTGATTCCGTGCTATGGATTCGGGGATGGTATGCTTTACTTCACTGTTATTTTTAGTTTATTTTTTGTAACGTTTTATTTGTCTGAAATGTGTGGTTGATAAGCATCACTTTCTTATAATGGTAGCATCAACACACGATCAAGATGTCTTCAGTTTCGTTCCAGATGAGGGATTTTGTAATGGATTTGAGGAGGTGTTAAGTCGGTATAGGGAAATTGTGCCTCATTTACGACTTGCAGGTTTGACCTGTATCCTTCTAGTGCCATGTTTTTTATTTTGGAGTATCTCTTTCAAGTTTAGCTGTTTTGGTCCTAGAGCTTACGCTTTTTGCTTTTTCGTGACAGGACCAACGTCATTTGCCCCTGTAATTGATATGGCCATGACAATTGTTGAGCAGAGTCGTGGCCAGTATCATGTATTATTGATAATTGCTGATGGGCAGGTATTTGCCTCAAATATAAATATAATCTTAGATCTGTAAACAATTAGAGGAATGGATTACTACAATCGTCTGTTACTCAAATTGAAAATGAATCGGAGAAAGAATTGAACTTATTTATTCTGGATGTAAAGCTGATAGAAGCTGATAGAATCCTGTCATTTTTACCATTCTTGCTATGCATTAATAGGTGGCTTATCTTAAGACAGTTGGATCTTTGTTGTAATTTTGGGTTCACCCAACTTGATGGTTGTCTCAGGTAACTAGAAGTGTTGATACTGAGCGTGGCCAATTGAGTCCGCAGGAGCAGAAGACAGTTGAGGCTATAGTACAAGCCAGGTGAATTTTGGCTCCTAATGTTGCTGGTATTAGTTTGTTTGTCTGGCACTGATTATTTTTTTTTTGTTTTATCCTAGCAAGCTTCCTCTGTCAATTGTTCTAGTTGGGGTAGGGGATGGGCCCTGGGACATGATGAAGGAATTTGATGATAACATACCTGCCCGAGCTTTTGATAATTTCCAGGTAGGCATCTGGACATGATTATTTTTCTTTACCCTTGTCATATGGTTGTGTGACTTTTTGTTGGTAATCGCTTTTGTGTGTGTGTTTTCTTTCTATAGTTTGTGAATTTTACGGAAATCATGTCAAAGAATCATGAACAATCTCGAAAGGAAACAGAATTTGCGCTTGCTGCTTTAATGGAGATTCCCTCTCAGTATAAGGCAACAATAGAGCTTAATATACTAGGGTAATGAGTGATTCTTGCAATTGTTATTATTATTTCTGAATTTCTTTGTTTTTATTTTTATTTTTTAATATCTATTGACCTAAATTTTACTGTCACTGTTGTCTTATTACTTGCACAGTCGCCGGACGGGAAATGTTCCAGAGAGAGTTCCCCTTCCTCCACCTGTATATGGTGCAATGTCTGTCAGCAGCTCAAAACCTTCCTACTCTACCTCTACCAGTTTCAAGCCAAATGCTCCTTATGAAAGGGACAGTCAGCCTGTCAGCTCAGCTCCTCCTGCTACAAGTTCTACATATGATAATCAGGTATTGAGGTTTTTTGGACAGAATGATCTAAGTTGTTTTCTTAACTTCTTTAACAAGCTGCCGTTGGACAGTACATTAAATAGGAATTAGATGGTGTTGGGGAAGAGAGCTTTAATGCATCAAGTTCAATATAAATAAAGCATGCTTGGTGCTTTGTTCTTATTGCATAATTGGTCTTTACTTCTAGCAGTTACAAGAAAACAGTCCTTTCCTTGAAAACTAGCTCTTATCATTTTATTTAGATGAGTTACCCCAATCCTAACACGTTCCAGAGTTTAAGGTGTACTGCTTTAATATCTGCATTCGCTTCACGATGGAGGGCCTTGCTCTGGATAATGTCACTGAAAAAAATGGTTCAATAGCCATAAGAGAGAAGCAAAAAGTTGACAACATTGCCAACTAGGCCATTTTCTCCGTGAAATTACAATGATTTTTTGATTGAAGTGTAGTGTATCTTTGTGCTTTGCTCTTACCTAAATTAAATCAATAGCGTCTAGACTAGTTTATCACATTTTTGAGTGAGGTTTTTGATTTAATGTCGGCCAGTTAATATATTGGAGATACTGCCGTAATTCTTTATGATTCCTAGTTGGTCTGCTAGAAAAAAAGCAGATAAGCAATAAATTGACTGATCAATGTTTAACATTGACTTGTATTCAGCTTGTAAGCGTCCATAGTTTGCAACCTGTTGACTTAGAAACTTCTTCCTGCTTTGATAAATAAAATACACATCTTCATGATGGAGTTTTACATTGATTATGAATGTTTGGGCTGACATTTTATGTTATTTTGGACAGCTATGCGTCATTTGCCTTACTAATGTGAAGGATATGGCCTTTGGTTGCGGTCATCAGGTAGATCCCAGCCTGTAGTCCTAATTTTTTTCTGTCATAGTGTGTGAAGGAAATATACTAAGAGAAGAAATACTGACATTTTTATTTTCTGTGTTTCTTTGGTCAGACATGTTGTGAATGTGGAGAGGACCTTGAATTATGTCCCTTATGTCGAAGCCCGATCCAGACCAGAATTAAGCTCTACTAAGCTACATAACTATGTTTATGAAGTATTAATTACTTGCCGAAATTCTTTGTAGTTCATCACCCATGGCGCGCTGAATTCAGCTTCAGATTCCTACCAAAAGAAAAAAAAAGAGGCTTCTTCTGTCTATGTTTGTTAATTACAGGAGATATTGAAACCCTCAGACTCAGCTAATGTACATACTTTTTTTTTTTTTTTTTTTTAATATATATTTTATGTTCATTTACATTTAGTGTTTTGGCTGATGAGTTGTTCCAATTTAGTTACCTTTTTAATGAAGTTTGCTGCAGTAAAAGATATAAAGAGATGAGAAATGGAATTTGATTTATGAAGTAGATTGGTGGTTTGTATAAATAACGTGAGCTATAGGTGAAGAAATTTACTGTGTTTTACCGAACAGTTAGAAATTAGTTCAGGTTGAGGTTGGTGAGTGGTGACATCTATTTATTCTTATAGTTGTAAATTGTAATCCTCTGGTGGTTGTGGGGTTTTAAATTGCCCACATTGTTTTAAATATCCATAAATGAATATTCACGTGGGTGGGTTTTTATTTTCAATGGCTTTTATATTTTTCTAACGAATTTTTAATTCCTACCCTCAAAGAGTCTCTCATTATGCATGCCTTTTATTTGCTTAGAGGTTAAACTAGTTTAATTAAGATTTGTTTTTGTGCTTTAGGATGGTGTACCCCAACCCACTCCAGATAACTACTCATTATACAATTTTCAGCTGTTACCCTCCTAGAATTTTTCTGAACCACGTACAAGTTCTTGAAACTAGCAAAAGAATTAATTTATCCAGTTACGATAATATATGTTTTATAATGTAAGGCATGAAATCCCCACCTCACCAGCTTTGGCATTGAATGCACTTCAACTGCTTCCACAAACCACCCACCTCCTTTTTCCCTTTTATTCACACCGCTTAGATGAGAAAACCAACCACTCATATCTCAGAAGTCACAGCTTCACATTCTCGCAGACTCACTTGGAGAATCATATCCTTCTTTACAAAAAACAGATTTACTTATGTTTCCTTATCAAAGATTGAGACATCATGATGAATATTATGGCCTGGAAGAAGAAGGACATGTTGGTTATGATGAAAGAGCGAGAGTGATCCTTAAACCCAGAAGTTGGTACCGGCCCTTCAATTCTGTGCAGATTCGGAGGAAGAGATTCAGATTGAAGGTTCCGAGGTTGAGGAGGCTGATATTGAGGAAGAAGTTTAGGGTGGTGTCTGCTTTTAGAGGGTCGTGCGCGAAGTTGTTGAAGAGATTGAAGGAAAGTCAGTCCCATTTTGGTGATATTTTTGCTGGGAATTATCTCTTCTTGCAGGTTAATCCTACCTCCATGAAGAGCATTCAAGAATCCTGCCAAGCCAATCAACTTAAGCTTCAAGGGTTGCCTTCAGGCTTCTCTCTTTCCAGGGTCGCTTAAGGAATGGATCGAGTCTCTTCTTCACCACTGCATGTGCGCCTTTTAATTAGTTAATTTTAGTACTAGTACTGTAAAGTGTTTTCATTTTGTTTTTGCATGAAAGAGCTGTTGATAGTAGCCTAATTGGCTTCAAATGATTAAGAAATTGATGAATCATTTCAACTGCCACCCCAAATAACAAAAGAGAGTTTTTTATAATGCTATTCTGTTCATCTTTTGTTCTCTTGGAAGCTGGCAATGGACACAAACACAATATTCAAGAATGAGCATAGCGGAGAGTGAAAATATTAATTTGAGAAAATGATGTTTGGGAAGATGGAAAGTTGGGAGTGAAAATGATTTTACAAAAAACACCTCCTAGTTTGGAAACCATTTGCAAAATTGAAGCTTCTTAATTAGATGCATATGACAAATTATAGAGATTTTTGTATCTTGATTTTACTGTAAATTTCAAAGGCAAGTTAGGAGAGCTCATCTCATCATGTGACTCCATAATTAATGGTCTGAGAGATTTAGATATATCATGTTATATAATTTTGACCACCCAATATAGATACAAGTTTATGCATGGACCTCTTGTTAAGAGAGAATGTGATGCCACAACTAATCCATTAATAACACAACCACAAATAAAATTTACATGCAATTTTATTATATTATATATAATAAGCATTTGGAGGATGGGAGTAAAAGCTCTTGTCTTCTCAATAAATGACACTTGGGTTTTGTAGGATTTCTTTATTCCAAAAACCTCAACTTAAAATAGTGAACCACCCCAATGGCCCTATATGATAAAAGAGAGCTGCTGAGTTCAGCCCCATAAACACTAAAAGAAGTGGTCATTAAGGGTCTGTTTGAAAGATTTTTTTTCACTGGTTTTAAGAGGTTTTTAATTAGACTGGTTTTGAGGTGTTTAAAAATCCCTGGTTGCTAGATTTTTAATAGGCTGATTTTGATTGGTTTAAAAATCCTCTAAAACCAATGTAGTATATTTTTGAGGGGTTTATAAAACACTCCAAATCGGGGTGTTTTGGCTGGTTTAAAACTTTTATCTCAAAAAAACCCCTTTCCACTCCCTTTGCTGGACACAAATCTCTGGCTGCTGTTGATACATTAGAATAAGGAATTTATGCAGTAGTTCTCAGTGACAATTAAACAAACAACTCCAATAGTTTCTTTCTCAAAAAATCCTTTCAATAATAATAATGTATTAACTATTACATCTTCTCAAAACCTGAAAAGAAATAGTTGTCAATTCACCAGCTATTTAAAAACCACCATTTTCAACGCCTCTCAAGCAAACCGTATCCAGTATTTGATCACAATCTGTTTCTCCCATTTAACTTAATTTACAATCTTTCCTTTCTTTTCAAATTTTATTTGCTTGTTATTATTCTTCACAGGAGTCAAAACTATGTCCAGCATTCCAATTTGATAATTATAGCGTCTTCTACTCTAACTAAATCGGATAACCATGACACAGACTAATGATAATAGAAGTAAAACCCAAAACCAGGTGTTAAATAAGAAACATAAGTACAACTTTGTAAAGACACCTTTTTCACAAACTGAGTAGCTAAAAACATGCAAGTCAAATTTATAACTTCAAAGTTAATTAAGCAAAAGAGAGAGTGTTTTAACTTTATGGGTATTTATGTAAATTTATTATTTAAAAAAAACTGTTTGAACCGTTGAAAAATAAACTCCCAAGCACAGGTTGAGTGTTTTAAAAAGTAAAAACCGCTAATAAAAACCCTTCAAAACTGCTACGATGGTTTACCCTCATAATCGCTACCATAAAAACTCCCAAGCAGACCCTAAAACTCTTACCCGGTCAATAATTCTAGGGGCTCTTTCTCGACTAGTAATTCTAGGGCCTTAGATGATTAATTGAGGTATGCGTAAGTTAGCCCAAACACCCCCAATGAAAAAAAAAAAAAAAAAAACACTTAAAATGTTTCATATCTTATAACTAAGATATTAATAGAATAATTTCAAGGGTGTCACTTTTTATTTCAAATATATGAATTTTAATATAATTTCTAAATTATTGGATTAATTCACTTTAAATAGTTAAATATTTGAGGCAATTTATTCATTCAAAATAATGTAATACGAATTTATAAAAAAAAAAAAAAAAAAAATGATTATATTTACGTTCATTTTCATGCAACTTGGGCCAATAAGTCAACATAGCCTAACAAGTGAACGGGCTTCACGCTTCAGTATTATTGGTAGGCCCATGATAATCATTTGGGCTTAACTTAAGAAACTACATAAACGGTGCGTTTCATGCCATCACAAAAGGGCTTTTCTTCTTTGTTCTAAAATCTTGAACATCCAGCTCTGCACTAAACCCTTTCACTCTCCTTCCGCCATGAAACTCCTCCAATCGATTTACAGTAACATTATTACTTCACATCTCCACTTCCATTCAAACTTCCTATGTTTATAAGTTATTTCATTCTTTTTTGCTCCTTTTTGAGCAGGTCACCACAGATCACTGGGCCGAGCCCTGGGCCGCCGTTTCTTATGTGCTTCAACGGAGGCTTATGCCAGGCGAAACTACGCGAACAATCTCTCGGAGTACAACACGGTGGTCTTGTCAGTGGCTGCTCAGAGAAAACACTACTTGTTGAGAGACGTGTATTATGATATGTTGCTGGACGGCGTGCAGCCCACACGCGACGTTTTTCATTCGCTAATCGCTGGGACCATGAAAGGCAGTCGCTTGCAGGACGCTCTTTATTTTAAAGATCAAATGAAAGCCGGTGGTTCGCTTCCTGATGTGTGTTCGTTTTTCTTTGCTTCAATTTAAGCAGTTTTGCGAATTTTAATGAACTTTTCTGTATATGAATTTTAGTTGCTTATGTAATTACTTGAAAACATTCTTTCAAATTATGAAAATAATCACTGGCGAAAAATGTTGTACGATGTCACTTTTATGATGTTATTGGTTTGAATTTTTGGAAACATTTTCTAAGAAACTGTTACCAAACGTGTTTTTCTTGCTGTTTGAATTCAGAAAATACAAGTCATTTTGCAAAAACTTAAATGAACGCATCCTTAGTTACTCTGCAAGTTCTTACTGCTAAATTTTCCATTACTGTGTTTTGTTACATACTTCTGTTTGTTAATTGTGATGGCTGTATATGTCTGTGTAATAGGTTACTTTGTACAACTTTTTAATATCAACCTGTGGGAAATGTAAGAACTGTGACCAGGCAATTCGGGTATGTTTGTGTGTTTAATTTTATCAGAAACTAAAACCAGATTTTTTAAACTTCTAATATTTCGAGTCTGCCTTTTTGCATTTTGCTCCTCTTTTAATTGAAGATCTTTGAAGAAATGAAGAGCGATGAAGTTAAGCCAAATGGACCAACGTATGTCTGTTTGCTTAATGCATGTGCTGCAGCTGGCCGAATAGATCGAGTGTATGTTTCTTCTTTTCTGGTCCAACTCTTGTTTCTTCTTTTCTGGTCCAACTCTTCTCTCTTTTAGTTCAGTGGCTATGTCAGATCCTTAGCTCAGGGCTCCTCTGATCAGGTGGGCTTGGGTTGTATGCAATACATCAGTTGATGGGCTATGCTCGTTACCAGCTAATCAAATTTTTTAATGCTTTCTCGACAAGCTAACAATAGTTTATTGTTGCTACTTGGTTCACTGATAAATTTAGTCATTTATATGAGGTATTTGTTGAGATCATCACTCTTGAAATGATGTACTTTTTTCTGTATTAATTAGTATCTCATGTTCCTAGCAAAAAAATCAGTATCACACGTATTTGTTGAATTGACACCCCTGTAGAGGAAAAACAGTCTTGAGAGAATTGTTTGTTTTGGAGAAAAAAAATTCCTTAGTTGGTGATGAAAATGTCAACCATCTAACCTTGTGCATCATAGGACCCAAGTAACCACTGAAGTCTTTCTGTGTGCCTATCTTCTTGAGTCAATATCTGTCTCGTTGATTGAAGGCTACTATCATGTTGTGTCCTGTAATGGGTTGCTTTATCAACCTGCCTATGTTCATCCTTGTGTTAATTAATTTTACAGATATGCAATTGTTCGTGATATGACTGCAGCTGGTGCCGGGTTAAATAAGTTCTGCTATGCTGGACTTATAGCTGCACATATTAATAAGACACCTCGAACAGTTGATACAGCCGCCAAAGTATTTTATAACATTTCCATCTGCTTTGAATATGAATTCATTTTGCTTTTAAAAGCTTTTCTAATGGCTTCTTTATGTTGAAAGATTATTGAGTTTGTAGAAGCGTCAAAGGGTTGGACATCTGTTGAAGAATCAAGTACCAATGCAGAAAATGTAATGATGGGCGTTTCTGAAGAAGAATTGTACAATTTACCCACGGCTGATTATGCAGTCAAACGAGGATTTTTGAATAGGCAACTAACTGTATATCATGTTGCATTTCATGCTTGTGTTGAGCTTAGAAATGTAGAGGTAATATCTCACATTTTAGCTTGATTTATCATTACTACACAATGCAATTTCTACCAGCTTCTCTCTTCCTTTTTGTGCCTGTCTACATTGTGCTCATGCATGGAAGTTTCTGTTATATTTTGAATGATCTTCTTGCTTTTCATGATATTGGCAATATGATATATGTCTCTGACAAAGTGTATGATATTATATTACATCTGCCGATTTAGAAATGCTAGTCCTTCATTTCTACAGTAGAAATCCTCTCTGTCTGTAATGGCTATAAATCAGTCTGTACTTGTACCATATTGCTTTTCTGATTAGGCTGAAGCTTAGTAAGAAAATATAATAACTTTTACGTGGAAGTGGCCTTTAAGTTTATTACCACTCTTTGCCAGTTCTTTGTTGTGAATCCATGGGTCTGTCATAAATGTTTAAGAGTTGTTGAACTGTAAATATATGTCATATACCATTTTGACACCAAAAAGATTCTATACCTTATTGTTTATATCATTATAAAATTCTCTTTATTTACGTTTTTAACATATTTAGCTGTTCACTGGAAGCTTACATCAACTTGTGAATGGATTGTTGAGGTTCCTTTTTCTCGCTGAACAAGCTCAGCTTGAACCTAGATGTTTGAGTGGTAATATTTTGTGTAAATTCGTGGAGCACTATTTCATTGGTTGGTTTGTCTATTATTGAGCTTGTATTTGCATCCTATGCAAGCACAAACTGTAGGTATGAACTTTTGGTGATTGTGGAAGGGGTGCATTCTTACTTATCCAGCTCAAAAAAAAAAAAAAAAAAAAAAAATGAATTTACCCTGCTCTCTTTAGTTTTAGCAAACTTAAAAACATTACCAAACTATGAACTTTTTCATGATCATTAGTACTGTATTTTTATGCTGCATAAAGAACTTGCTGCCAATTTGTCCCTGTTAATTTTTGCATATTCTTTTTTGTTGTGATAGGCAATGGAAACACTTTTGGAGATGCTTAAGAAGGAAGGAAATGTTCCTGATGTCTTTATTGTGATGCAGACAATCAGGTATAGTTGTTATTAATTAATTTCTAAGTTCCTGCTTAATCATTCTTTTCATACCTGGAAACTTATCAATCTTTCCTATGGTTTCAGTGAGTTCTAAAGTAGTGGGGCTATTTGTGGATCTTACTACTGTAGTAGCCAGGAAACTTGTGGGACATAATATTTAAAGTTTTATCTTATGGTTGAAATTGAGGCCTTTTGCCTCTAAGTCTAACACTTGGGGATTCTCAACCTTGTTATTAAGATACCTATTGTATGCATTATGTATATTTGCATACATGTTGTTTAATACTGATTCATTTGTACATTTATATGGACTATCAAAAGATATCTGATTTGATTCTGAGTTTTGCTATTTTTTTTTCTTTTTTCATTATTTGAAATTTTGGTTGTTAATCATTTTGTGAGTGGGAACTGTTGCATGTAGTATTGACATTGTCGTGTACTTCTGAAAACTTGAGCATTTGGTGTATATATATGGGGCTTCCTTTTGTGTTGTTCGTGTGCTTTTTCCTACTATTGTTATGAAGTATGTAAATTTGTTTGGTTCTTTTTCTTTGCTTGTTCCTGACGTATATAATTGCTACATGTCTCTCAATTGTTAGAAAATCTTTTTGATGTTGCGCTTTATTCAAGTTATACTTGAGATATTAAGTGAATGAACTGATCAGTAATTCGCCATACCAAAACACTACACTTCATTGACTGGATTGTATCCGTTTAATCTTTAATTTGGCTCTTTCGACTGTAATAAATTTCAAAATGTATTTGGCTCCATTTTCATTCAGGTGCTATATGTATTCTGGAGACATTGATCGTGGCCATAAAACTTTTGAAGACTATATGAATTCAGGGAAGCCTCGTGTGATGGAACTATATGTGGTGAGTTTTGTGATAGGAATATATCTGCAATTTTTCTTTTTCAATTCATAAGAAACTATGAAGGTCTTGTGTGATAAAGCTTAAAGAACTATTCATAATGTTTATAAGAAAGCCCAAATAAGAACCAACTAAAAATCTGGCAAGAAACATCCAACTTTCAAAACTATACCAAATCAGCTTGTACTATAATAACCGGAAACTCCCTCCTGATTCAATTGAGTTTAAAAGAAAAAAAAATATATCTCAAAATTCTTTTGACATTGATGCCCAAAGGGAAGCTAAAGGCAGAACTCTATCATACGAATGTTTCTATTTGGAGTTCTCGGGTTGTTTCCTCTGTAAATCCTTAAGTCTCCTAAATGATTGATGATCCCTCTTTCACTTATTTATTGCCGGCTAATGATTTGGAAGATCAAAGTTCTCTGATAGTTTCAATTTGGATTGAGAGAAATTGAAGGATTTATTTATGTTAAGGGAGAGGGAGGTAATATATATGCAGTTGGCTAAGATATTTTTATCTCTTAGTTCAGGAGTTCATTTTGTTGTGAGTTTGTTGAAAAATGCAATATCTAAACTATCTGGTTTAGTCACTGGCTATTGTTCCATATTTGCTAGTTCAATTCATTTGAAATTATTTAGAGCAGTAGGTTGGTATTTACCTTAAAATTTATAAGCAATTAAGATGATTTGGGAGAACAGAGACTAAACTACTTTTAACCTGCGTGGTGTAGACACTTATAGAGGGAGCCATGGTTGGGTATACTCCCAGGGGCATGCAACTTGCCGAAAAGACTCTGGTATGCTAAGTTATATGTAGATTTATTTAATTATCTTTGTTGATGTATTATTAGTATTATGATCTTTGTGATGGTCCGTTTTACTCATCATACGGTTTTCCTCTCGAATGCAGTTAAGCCTGAATGATAAGGGCTTCTACTTGACCCATAAACAGGGAAGTGACCTCCTCATTGCAGCATCTGGAGAGAAGGTGAGAGAATATGATGGTTACAAGATGGATTCCTGTGGCTAGTTTTTGTTTTACTCCATCTAAAATGATACTTATTGACTACCTTTTATTTAATGTTTCTATTGTCTTTTTATGCAGACGGGTGGATATACCACTGCAAATTTGATTTGGGACATGATGCAAGCTCGCAAAATTCCTCTATCATTTGCAGCGGTGGAAGCATATTATTATGGCTTAAAAGTAAGTCTTCTTGCCGTGATTAGTATTCACCAGAATTTTTGACATCTGAAGTATTGTCTCTTTTAGAGTTTAATCTACACATTCCTATGCTAAGCTTTAAAGGTTGAAACTTCCCTAGGTAGATGAAAAGGAATTTAAAGTTAGACCTACGGGAACTTTTTTTTTTTTTTTTTTTTTTGTGATGGTGGATCTTTAAATTTGTGAAGATTTTTACATGATTCTTATTATCTTTTTTCCTGGGGAAATTGCAGGGACGGCAGATACCCGAAGATGATCCAAGACTGCTATTAGTTTTTCATACCTATGACAACTTACGTCCAAATTTCGGACGGCAGACACAGACACGGACACAGTAGTTGCCTAAGATGGACTGACAAACTCGGTTGGAAGATGAGGATATATTCACCGGTCACCACCAGCATAGTCTGTGATAAATAGTTTTGCTTTACGTAGCCTTGTTATTATTTTTGAAGCAGAAATGTGACACCAAGTTTCATCCGCAAAGTTATCCATAATGTCAGAATTTGATGTTAATCGGATCCTTCATTCATACTATCAGATATTTGGAAATCTATTTTATCTGTATTTTTTTTTGCATAATTAAGGTCTAGGCTTGTAATAAATCGACCAAATATGTGGTTCTTGATTGACTAGAAGTCAGCAGCGTGTTATTTATTTATTTTTATAATCGGAGTGTGCAGATCAATTTACGTATATCTCAACTAATTTTTCAGAGTCTTAAAACTATTGATCGGATAAAAATTTCAGCGACTATCTCTATTTGCAATAGGAAAGGTACTCGAATTTAAGATATTTTTAATAATTCATTTAAAAATCTCTATCGAGTCACTCTGGCATTTAAAAGTCATTTAAAAGTAGTTGCAATGTGATATACAGGAAGTGTGGATAAATTATTCTCATTTGATAAAATTCGGAGCAAAATAAAAAATAAAAATGTATAGAATGTGGGGATTCTAGTTATCGCCCTGAAATATTGTTTTTCGTATTTTATTATGCAACCAAATTGGCTCATTTAAGTGTAGATGATATAAAAAATTAAAAATATTGTGGCTTAACGGAAGATTTTGGGCTTTTTCAATGACTTCACCGGATATGCCATGCTGGCGGGTGTTTCAAAATACCCGGATCAGGTACCCGGGACCCGGTCTTTATAATTTAAAATAAATAAAGAAATAAAAGCCGAAACCCTTAAACTAAAACACTGCATTCTTTCTCCATCGCTAAAACTCACCACCTTACGCCCACATCGCCCTGCGGCAGCAGATAGTGCCAGTGTATTCTTTATCGCCGCTTCTTTTGTTAATTTTTTTTTTTTTTAATATACTGATTACATGTTTCCTTCTGTGGTCTTTTAAGTGTAATTGCTTGTTTCAATTCAATAAACAGAATGGCAGAGGAAGAGCACAAGATTAGTGGAATTAGTTCGCCTATCACTGGGGATAGTCCAAAATCAAGTGGTAGGAGTGCAAATAGATGGGAAAAGAAAAAGGAAAAACGATTGTTAAAGAAAACGGTGGAGGCTGAGGAAAGCCAAGATGTTAGTAGAGAGCGGCTGATGGAAGAGAATTCAAAACCTAATGATGCCGTTTTAGAAAGTGGATGGACTAAAGGGAACAAAAAATTGTTGAAGGAGGCTGCTAATGTGGAGAAAAACGAAATTACGGGAATGAGCGCTCTGGAGGAGAGGAATTTAAAATCAAATGATGAAAGGGTGAAAAAACAGAAAAATAGAAGAAATAAAGGATTGTTGAAGGAAACTAATAAATCTGAGGATGAATTAGAGGGAGATGGAGAGAGTATTCCTGAGGAGTTTAATCCAAAATCTACTGATGGAGGTTCAGATAATGGGGCGAATGAGACAGAGAATGCGTTGTTAGGGGGAGCTAATGAACGTGAGGAAGAGCAAGAGAATCGTAAAAGTAAAAGGAAGCAGCGACTATTAGAGGAAGCTGCTAAGGCTGAACAACGCGGAGTTTGCTACTTGAGTCGAATTCCTCCGCACATGGATCATGTAAAGCTTCGTCAGATTCTCTCTCAATATGGGGAGATACTGCGGATTTATCTTGTACCTGAAGGTGATTGTTTCTTTGTGACTGAACACACAATACAGGATACCGACAATGAAATAATTATTTTGTTTCTCTTTTTATTGTTTTGATTAGTCAAAATTATTTAATGTGCCAAATCTGTTAGCTTAAGCTGAGAGAAACTATTTATTTATTTAATTTTTTCTTTTCCATTAGGAAGAGAGTGAAACTATGTTTTAGTGAAATTTAATTAACTGACAATGATCTGTTGATTTTATATTACAGGTCCTGCAGCCCAAGTACCTCGTAAGCGAGTAAATCGTAAGCGAGATGGTGGATTTCAAGAACAAGTTTTTTCAGAAGGGTATGTATGTTTGAATGAATATGCTCTAATCAATATGGCAGATATCTGCAACTAGTATTAAAAGTTGATTGTAGAGTGCTCATTTATGAATTACATAAGTTTTTTTGCCAACTCCAGAAAATGTGATGTCTCTTGTTGAATTGTGTCTTCCATTATTTTTGGCTCTTTAAGGTGCATTACATCCTTTTTTGCTGGCATACCGTCATATGATTGTCCTTTTTATGTAGGTGGGTTGAGTTCACCAAGAAAAGTGTTGCAAAGAGGGTTGCTAATATGTTAAATGGTGAACAAATTGGTATGGATACTTCACCAGGAATAGCACTTGCAGTTTTATTTTTATCATTAAAATTGGCCAACAGGTTTTATTAATCCCTGATAGTGCCCTGATTATAGACTTTTAATTCAGAAATGAGTCAGATATTTGTCGTTAAATGTGATAAACCAGTAACGTTTGGTTTTTTTCTAACTTTTAGTGCCATTTTTTCTATCTCATTTTACCTTTCTTGGCTCAGTTTTTGCTCTATCCTCTCACTTTTAGAGAATCATTTGGTTTGAGTTCGCTTATATCTTGCCTGGTGCTCTTTCATCTTTAATTGCAGTGGTTTCATTATGCTACATCTTTCTTACTCAATGCATTTATTTCTTATTCTTGTTTAGGTGGAAGGAAAAGGTCTTCGTTTTATTATGATCTTTGGAATATCAAGTACCTAAGAAAATTCAAATGGGATGATCTTACTGAAGAAATTGGTACAGTACTTGTTGAAATTTCCTTTGTCTTTTAGTTTTTTAATGCTTGTTGTTGCTGCAGTTCATTACAATTCTAAGTTGAGATACTAAAATTGCAGCTTACAAGAGTGCTGTTCGAGAGCAGAAACTAGCTCTAGAAATTTCTGCTGCAAAGAGGGAGCGGGATTTCTATCTGTCTAAAGTTGATAAGTCCCGTGCTCTGAGCTCTATAGAAGAACGATTAAAGAAGGTAAACAATGTGTACACCTCAATAATATGGGTTGCTTGTTTGCACAATCAGTGTTGATTTGTTTCTTGTTTCATAACATCTTATGAAATTTTCTGTATTTGATATATTTGTCCGTCCTTGAGTATATTGTTAGCATTGCTAAGTTTTATGGGGGATAGTGTGGATGACTTTAAACGACTTTTAATATTAGTGGATAAAGCAGGTCAAAAATCTTAATTTGTACAATTCACTTCCCAGTTATATATATTCTTGAGACAGAGATGTAGTTTAGATCCTAGATTTCACTTTTCTGTTCATTTAGATTGCGTTTTTTAGTGTATCATTTATTTTAGAAAACTCTCCATATTTATTTCTTCTTTTATCCTCACAGAAGCAAAAAGTGCAAAAAGAATCTGGAACCCATTATGAGCTCCCTGTTAGCCAGCAGCCAACAAAAGTGTTTCGTCAATTCCCACAGAAGCGACCAGTCGCAGATAATATAGCGCAAAGCAAACCTCGACTCTCAAAAGATATCCTAGCTGGGGTGAGTGTCATTTTGTTTCTCAGCAACAACTTAGCATGTGTATTAAAATGATCTGTTCCCTGAAACTTGCTTGTGATTGTAGGTATTTGGTGGTTCCTAATGATTGGATTTTCCAGTAATTTATGGTCAAGAAGAGATTTTAAAGTGAAATACAGAATGCCGGAATATTTATACACGAGATGAGGTATTGTTAACTGGTTTGTTTTTACAAGTCCGGTTTGTGAAGAATTGTAACATATCAGGAGCACATAGTATTTTTATTACAATTCTTCGATATCCCACAGCAATGTAATGGGCGCCTTGTTAGGAACATATTTTACCTTTTCGTAATGTGTAGCATTTTAGTAAATTTTCTATTAGAATTGTTTTTTGTATTAAATTCTGGGTGCAAACTGCAAAGTGCAAACCCAAATTTTATGGTGAATTGGTAATTGAGGCTCTGCAAGAATTAGCCCCTATAAACATGCTAAATCTTAGTCGACAAGACTCCAAAGATTTTGCATTTTACTTATGTTTCAAATGGTCTGACCAAACTAATATTAGAAGTCGTTTAAAGTCATTTTACTTCCCGGAAATTAAGTGAATTGTGATATGCACGGTTCAATATTCTTTTGGCCATAGAAAAAACACCATTCACTACACCCATAAAGCAATCTTTGGGCACTAAAATGAGATGAATGGAGGACAGTGACATTGATTCAGTGCAAAAGACAGGTGAGATAAGATCTATACATTGAATGTCATCCATAAAGTTTGATCACATTTTTTTTTTTGAGGATTATATATCCATATTAGTGTGTAGAAGGCCTATGTAAATTCCAGAAAGGGATTAACTACAGACTTTCAATTTTGGTTCCATTCAACTGCAACATCCACTTCTCTGAGCAACTGCTCCATCTCTAGCGCCTGATGGACCTTGTGGGCGTCCATACCCAACCTTTATTCCAGATGACTACAATCATTATTTAAAAAAAGGTTATACGTAAGGTAAATTTCCGATTTAGTATCAACAAAAATAAGACATAAAGAGTATCTTGTGGGCGCCGAACAAGATTGAAACAATCCATACTATGATTTGGCAGAAATCCAAATAAAAACTAAAAAGACATCAGTGAATAACAAAGTGCTTCAACGTTACCTCATTGGATACATCAAACACGCCTTCCTGAATATTTTGAAGGATCTTGGCAGCAGTTTTTATGAAGGCCTGTGAGAATAGTTACGGTACTCATTTAGCAATTAAGGATCAGCTGCCATGTCAATCGTGTTCCATAAATTGACGATAAAACTTCGCAGTTTTTGAGCCACACACAACACAATTGAAAATTAAAGACTGCTTAAAATTTGGTTCATTTAATCACCTCTTCAACATTCTGAGCTGTTCTTGCAGATGCTTCCAAAAATAAAAGCCCGTTTTCCTTTGCAAACTGTTCTCCTTCCTCCTTGCTAACAGCCCTCCGATGTGCAAGATCACACTTGTTCCCAATGAGCATAATTGTCATATTGGGATTTGCATGCTGCCTGGCATCCTCTAGCCAGCTTGCCAAATGATTAAATGTCTCTCTCCTGGAAACACAACAACTTTGGTTTTCAGTTTAAATCCAATATTCTAAAAGGAAAGGAACTGGTAGAAGATCTAGCAAATATATGCCACATAAGAGTAATGAAATTTATTTCCAATTTGCCCTATCAAAACTTATACTAGTTTGTGTAAAGAGAAGTTGCAGAGAGGAGAGGGGGAAGGGACGATTCCAATCTTGCTATCGCTTTCTTTCTCTCACATACACACGTATATGCAGGTTCATACTCACCTAGTTATATCATAAACCAGAAGTGCTCCAGCTGCTCCTCTGTAATAAGATCTCGTGATGGATCTGAAAGATTCTTGCCCAGCCTGAAATAGAGCCAAGGATCGCAGTTTACGAATAAGTGTAATGCATAAGGGTGCTTTGGCTAAGGACTAAAATGTTCAAGAATAGCAATTACGGCATAATGAAGAAAAATAAAATACATAAAGGATCTTACTGTATAAACATGATTTTCTATCATCTATTTCTTCCATTTATTAATTTCAATCACAATTACAGTACATGTACAAGGGAATAACATAAGGATCAAACTAAGACATCAAGTTTGACCTGCATACGACACAAAGCACAAATATACCCAAATTACCCTACAAAACCCACAAAACAGAAGGCACCATACAGCCTCAGCAAGTTCTCATCAGAACTTACTTAAAGATATTAAAACCGATGGCCTTTCATGGTGATAGAAGTAAAAACACAAAGTAACCATTGAAGCGGGGTCTTACAGGAATCAACAGAGTAATCTATTCTCCATCAAAACCAGCTTCTTTATGACAAAAGTTAAAACACAAAGATGTAAAATTCTTGCCCTCTAATGTGCAGTTAAAGTAGTAAGTTAGTGGATACACTTTCAGAACATGGAAGAATCTAAAAAATCCAATGACAAGATTGAAAACACTACATTTTTACCAGACATTATCCACTAAATTGATTCACAATGATTGGCCTATGGTTGATTGACAATGGGTGATTCTACATACAAGGAGGAGTTTGCACAGGAAGGTATGGAAAATCCTTATCCAAATAGTGGTCCTAATATAAGGTTTACACAAATTCAGTACTCAAAAAATTTCACGGCTAATTTTTTCTCTTCTTTTTTCACAAAGAAGAAGGAAAAAAAAAAAAAAAAAAAAAAAGCATAACTACCCACATGAGGTTCATAATTAGTTAAGTTAATTCAATTTTTCAAAGAAACGCGAATAAAACACCAGAAAAGAAAAGTAACATACAGTGTCCCAAATCTGAAGCTTGATAGGACGGCCATCGATGGTAACCTACGAGCACCAAACTCAACACCAATGGTGAGATCATGAACTGGCGGAACCTCTTGTCAGTGAACTGTAATCAGACATGATTTCCCTACTCCTGCAATCACAGCATAGAAAACCCCAAAATCAAAGTTAATACCTAAGAATTGAGAAGAACTAGGGTTTAATTAGTAAAGTTAAAAAAAAGTTACCAGTATCTCCGATGATTATGTACTTGAAGAATAATCGTAAGACATGTCTGATACGAAACGGTAGTTTTCGGACAAAAATAGGTCGCTGTCTGTGCGTTTAGTCTTGAGAAGTTGAGAATTGAAAGAGAGAAAAGGAATGAATACACGAAGAAGAAAGTACAAATGTAAAATAATAGATGAATTTCCAGATTAAGACGGCACCGTATTAATTGACCGACACGGACACGATTGCTTCTGTTTACTTGTAGGCTGGGACTTGTGTTGTGGACGTTAAAACTTAAATTCTTTCATTATTTATATATTAATCCATTTAAATAAAGAATTATTTGAGTTTTTTCTTAAGAAAATATGTAACTGCTGAGCCTATTTTAAATGGGTTTAGGTTTTGTTAGGTGGGAGTTAAACATTACCCACCAATTGGACAACTTTAATTATTTTATTTTAAAAAAAAAAAAGATAAATTAAATAGATTGGTGTATTATATGTGTTTTGCCAAATCAGTAATATTGATAATTAACTTAAATTTCTAATGGTAACTGTTATAAAATTATATATGATAACGAATTATAATATTGATGTATACGGTTGAATCACTAGAAAATATTACTTCATTAAGCTTCAATTATTACAATTTCTTTTAATATTTTTAATATTTTGTTTTTCATAACCAAAGTATCCTCGCAACTTACGTACACCTCAATTAATCGTCAGAGTTTATTAAACATCCTACATATCCAAAAGATTAGATAAGTCATAATATTATTAAAAGTTAAAATATTGTTGTAGATGATTCCAAGATTTAAACCCAAAACCTAAAAAAAGGAAGCTAACATCTTTAGGAAACCAACCCCTTAAGGTTTATTTGGGAGTTTTTTTTTTTTCACTGGTTTTGGGGAGTTTTTAATTAGACTGGTTTTGAGGTGTTTAAAAACTATTACTTGCCAGATTTTTTATGGACTGGTTTTGACTAGTTTAAAAACCCTTCAAAACCAGTATAGTATATTTTTTAAGGGTTTATAAAACACCCCAAATCAGAGTGTTTTGGCTGGTTTAAAAATTTATCCCAAAAAACCCCCTTTCCACTATTATTCATATGCAATAATCCCTTTGCTGGTTTAAAAATTTCTTCAAACCCCATTCAATCTTCAACTTTTAGATAACCATTACAATACTTTTGAATCTTTTATCTTAGGCTTTCTAATCCTTTATTAGAGATACGAAGGTTTTTCTTTCCTTCTTCTTCATTTTCCCCTTCAACTTTTTGTTCTTTTAATCTGGTAAACTCCTCTGTAGGCTGTATACAATTTAACTGCACTTCTTTACCAGTTGTTTTACAAAATTATGTAGTTTTTCCTCTATTTGATTGAATCCTTGTCAGTTTGTTAAATAAAGATTGTTTTTGATAGCTTTGCTTCACTGATTGAAGAAAAGAACAAAAAACTATTTTTTAGAAATGCTGTTATATTGATAATTTGCGAAGTCCAACATTGTGGCAGCATATTTATTCTCTTAAAATGACAGATTTCGAATGATTGTGTGATGAATTAAGGGAGTGTTTGTCTAAGCTTATAAGCTAGTCAAACTAGTTTATAAGCTCCAAAATTAAGCTGACCTGTTTGTTTATAACTTTTTTGAGTTTATAAGTTTTTTTTTTTTTTTTTTTAACTTATAAGCTAGTTTGACAAAGTATATTATCATATTATCCTTGTTTAATTTTAAAATTCCATAGTACACCCCAATTTATTATTTTAAAAAACTGTCAGAACCGTTAGAAAATAAACTCTCAAACACAGATTGGATGTTTTAAAAACCGCTACTAAAAACTCCTTAAAACCGCTACGGTGACTTACTCTCAAAACCTTTACCATAAAACTCTCAAGCAGACCCTTAAGATTAATTATTACAATTCTTGTTCGATGCTTTTGGATTTGCCTACAACCCCAAGACAATTCAATTCTTTCTTTTCCTTTAAAATCATGATATACTTGGTTTCATGCAGCAAGCCGTATATTTCAACGTGCCTTTCAAGTTTTCCTATCCCATCATCTTATTTTTTAGAGTGACTTAAACAACCTTCACAACAAATTTTGACATCATAAAAATCAAGGGGTTTAAATTTTATTTTTCTTATAAAAAGAGAAAAGGAAAAGGAAATTCTTAAAGTTCATTCAAGCAATTCTCATATCCCATGGTAACTCAAGTTGAAACGCATCGCAAGGTCAAATTATCTTAATTTGTACAATTCACTTCCCAGTTATATATATTCTTGAGACAGAGATGTAGTTAGATCTAGATTTCACTTTTCTGTTCATTAGATTGCGTTTTTTAGTGTATCATTATTTTAGAAAACTCTCCATATTATTCTTCTTTATCCTCACAGAGCAAAAAGTGCAAAGAATCGGAACCCATTATGAGTCCCTGTTAGCCAGCAGCAACAAAAGTGTTTCGTCAATTCCCACAGAAGCGACCAGTCGCAGATAATATAGCGCAAAGCAAACCTCGACTCTCAAAAGACATCCTAGCTGGGGTGAGTGACATTTGTTCTCAGCAACAATTAGCATGTGTATTAAAATGATCTGTTCCCTGAAACTTGCTTGTGATTGTAGGTATTGGGGTTCTAATGATTGGATTTTCCAGTAATTTATGGTCAAGAAGAGATTTTAAAGTGAATACAGAATGCCGGAATATTTATACACGAGATGAGGTATTGTAACTGGTTTGTTTTTACAAGTCGGTTTGTGAAGAATTGTAACATATCAGGAGCACATATATTACAATTCTACGATATCCCACAGCAATGTAACGGCGCCTTGTTAGGAACATATTTTACCTTTCGTAATGTGTAGCATTTTAGTAAATTTTCTATTAGAATTGTTTTTTGTATTAAATTATGGGTGCAAACCCAAATTTATGGTGATTGAGGCTCTGCTAGTATTAGCCCCAATAAACATGATAAATCTTAGTCGACAAGACTCCAAAGATTTTGCATTTTACTTATCTTTAAATGGACTGACCAAACTAATATTAGAAGTCGTTTAAAGTCATTTACTTCCCAGAAATAAGGAATTGTGATATGCACCGGTTCAATATTCTTTTGGCCATAGAAAAAACACCATTCACACATTCATACACCCATAAAGCAATCTTTGGGCACTGAAATGAGAGAATGGAGGACAGTGACATTGATTCAGTGCAAAAAACAGGTGAGATAAGATCTATACATTGATGTCATCCATAAAGTTTGATCACATTTTTTTTTTGAGGATTATATATCCATATTAGTGTGTAGAGGCCTATGTAAATCCAGAAAGGGATTAACTAAGATTTCAATTTTGGTTCCATTCAACTGCAACATCCACTCTCTGAGCAACTGCTCCATCTCTAGCGCCTGATGGACCTTGTGGGCGTCCATACCCAACCTTATTCCAGATGACTACAATCATTATTTAAAAAAAGGTTATACATAAGGTAAATTTCCGATTTAGTATCAACAAAAATAGACATAAAGAGTATCTTGTGGGCGCCGAACAAGATTGAAACAATCCATACTATGATTTGCAGAAACCAAATAAAACTAAAAAGACATAAGTGAAAACAAAGTGCTTCAACGTTACCTCATTGGATACATCAAACACGCCTTCCTGAATATTTGAAGGATCTTGGCAGCAGTTTTATGAAGGCCTGTGAGATAGTTACGGTACCCATTTAGCAATAAGGATCAGCTGCCATGTCAATCGTGTTCCATAAATTGACGATAAAACTTCGCAGTTTTGAGCCACACACAACACAATTGAAAATTAAAGACTGCTTAAAATTTGGTTCATTTAATCACCTCTTCAACATTCTGAGCTGTTCTTGCAGATGTTCCAAAAATAAAAGCCGTTTTCCTTTGCAAACTGTTCTCCTCTCCTTGCTAACAGCCCTCCGAGTTGCAAGATCACACTTGTTCCCAATGAGCATAATTGTCATATTGGGATTTGCATGCTGCCTGGCATCCTCTAGCCAGCTTGCCAAATGATTAAAGTCTCTCTCTCCGGACAACAGAACAACTTGGGTTTTCAGTTTAAATCCATATTCTAAAAGGAAAGGAACTGGTAGAAGATTAGCAATATATGCCACATAAGAGTAATGAAATTATTTCCAATTTGCCCTATCAAAACTTATACTAGTTTGTGTAAAGAGAAGTTGCAGAGAGGAGAGGGGGAAGGGACGATTCCAATCTTGCTATCGCTTTCTTTCTCTCACTACACACAGTATATGCAGGTTCATACTCACCTAGTTATATCATAAACCAGAAGTGCTCCAGCTGCTCCTCTGTAATAAGATCTCGTGATGGATCTGAAAGATTCTTGCCCAGCCTGAAATAGAGCCAAGGATCGCAGTTTCGAATAAGTGTAATGCATAAGGGTGCTTTGGCTAAGGACTAAAATGTTCAAGAATAGCAATTACGGCATAATGAAGAAAAATAAAATACATAAAGGTATTACTGTATAAACATGATTTTCTATCATCTATTTCCCATTTATTAATTTCAATCACAATTACAGTACATGTACAAGGGAATAACATAAGGATCAAACTAAGACATCAAGTTTGACCTGCATACGACACAAAGCACAAATATACCCAAATACCCTACAAAACCCAAAACAGAAGGCACCATACAGCCTCAGCAAGTTCTCATCAGAACTTACTTAAAGATATTAAAACCGATGCCTTTCATGGTGATAGAAGTAAAAACACAAAGTAACCATTGAAGCGGGGTCTTCAGGAATCAACAGAGTAATCTATTCTCCATCAAAACCACTTCTTTATGACAAAAGTAAAACACAAAGATTAAATTCTTGCCCTCTAATGTGCAGTTAAAGTAGTAAGTTAGTGGATACACTTTCAGAACATGGAAGAATCTAAAAAATCCAAGACAAGATTGAAAACCACTATATTGTACCCAGAACATTATCACTTAAGTGATTCACAATGAATTGGCCTATGGTTGATTGACAATTGGGTGATTCTACATAAAAGGAGGAGTTTGCACAGGAAGGTATGGAAAATCCTTATCCAAAAGTAGTGGTCCTAATATAAGGGTTTACACAAATTCAGTATCTCAAAAAATTTCACGGAATTTTTTCTCTTTCTTTTTCACAAAAGAGAAGGAAAAAAAAAAAAAAAAAAAAAAAAGCAAATACCCACATGAGGTTCATAAATTAGTTAAGTTAATTCAATTTTTCAAAGAAACGCGAATAAAACACCAGAAAAAGAAAAGTAACATACAGTGTCCCAAATCTGAAGCTTGATAGGACGGCCATCGATGGTAACCATACGAGCACCAAACTCAACACCAATGGTGAGATCATGAACTGGCTGGAACCTCTTGTCAGTGAACTGTAATAGCAGACATGATTTCCCTACTCCTGCAATCACAGCATAGAAAACCCCAAAATCAAGTTAATACCTAAGAAAGTTGAGGAAGAACTAGGGTTTAATTAGTAAAGTTAAAAAAAAGTACCAGTATCTCCGATGATTTGTACTTGAAGAGATAATCGTAAGACATGTCTGATACGAAACGGTAGTTTTCGTACAAAAATAGGTCGCTGTCTGTGCGTTTAGTCTTGAGAGTTGAGAATTGAAAGAGAGAAGAAGGAATGAATACAACGAAGAAGAAAGTACAAATGTAAAATAATAGATGAATTTCAGATTAAGACGGCACCGTATTAAGACCGACACGGACACGATTGCTTCTGTTTACTTGTAGGCTGGGACTTGTGTTGTGGACGTTAAAACTTAAATTTTTCATTATTTATAATTTATCCATTTAAATAAAGAAATTAGTGTGAGTTTTCTTTAAGAAAATATGTAACTGCTGAGCCTATTTTAAATGGGTTTAGGTTTTGTTAGGTGGGAGTTAAATACATTACCCACCAATTGGACAACTTTAATTATTTATTTTAAAAAAAAAAGATAAATAAAATAAGAAAATTAGTTGTATTATATGGGGTTTTGCAAATCAGTAATATTGATAATAACTTAAATTTCTAATGGTAACTAGTTATAAATATTATATGATAACGAATTATAATATTGATGTAACAGGTTGAGATCAATAGAATCAGGTACCCGGGACCCGGTCTTTATAATTTAAAATAAATAAAGAAATAAAAGCCAAAACCCTTGAACTAAAACACTGCATTCTTTCTCCATCGCTAAAACTCACCACCTTACGCCCACATCGCCCTGCGGCAGCAGATAGTGCCACTGTATTCTCTATCGCCGCTTCTTTTGTTAATTTTTTTCTTTTTTTTTAATATACTGATTACATGTTCCCTTCTGTGGTCTTTTAAGTGTAATTGCTTGTTTCAATTCAATAAACAGAATGCCAGAGGAAGAGCACAAGATTAGTGGAATTAGTTCGCCTATCACTGGGGATAGTCCAAAATCAAGTGGTAGGAGTGCAAATAGATGGGAAAAGAAAAAGGAAAAACGATTGTTAAAGAAAACCGTGGAGGCTGAGGAAAGCCAAGATGTTAGTAGAGAGCGGCTGATGGAAGAGAATTCAAAACCTAATGATGCCGTTTTAGAAAGTGGATGGACTAAAGGGAACAAAAAATTGTTGAAGGAGGCTGCTAATGTGGAGAAAAACGAAATTACGGGAATGAGCGCTCTGGAGGAGAGGAATTTAAAATCAAATGATGAAAGGGTGAAAAAACAGAAAAATAGAAGAAATAAAGGATTGTTGAAGGAAACTAATAAATCTGAGGATGAATTAGAGGGAGATGGAGAGAGTATTCCTGAGGAGTTTAATCCAAAATCTACTGATGGAGGTTCAGATAATGGGGCGAATGAGACAGAGAATGCGTTGTTAGGGGGAGCTAATGAACGTGAGGAAGAGCAAGAGAATCGTAAAAGTAAAAGGAAGCAGCGACTATTAGAGGAAGCTGCTAAGGCTGAACAACGCGGAGTTTGCTACTTGAGTCGAATTCCTCCGCACATGGATCATGTAAAGCTTCGTCAGATTCTCTCTCAATATGGGGAGATACTGCGGATTTATCTTGTACCTGAAGGTGATTGTTTCTTTGTGACTGAACACACAATACAGGATACCGACAATGAAATAATTATTTTGTTTCTCTTTTTATTGTTTTGATTAGTCAAAATTATTTAATGTGCCAAATCTGTTAGCTTAAGCTGAGAGAAACTATTTATTTATTTAATTTTTTCTTTTCCATTAGGAAGAGAGTGAAACTATGTTTTAGTGAAATTTAATTAACTGACAATGATCTGTTGATTTTATATTACAGGTCCTGCAGCCCAAGTACCTCGTAAGCGAGTAAATCGTAAGCGAGATGGTGGATTTCAAGAACAAGTTTTTTCAGAAGGGTATGTATGTTTGAATGAATATGCTCTAATCAATATGGCAGATATCTGCAACTAGTATTAAAAGTTGATTGTAGAGTGCTCATTTATGAATTACATAAGTTTTTTTGCCAACTCCAGAAAATGTGATGTCTCTTGTTGAATTGTGTCTTCCATTATTTTTGGCTCTTTAAGGTGCATTACATCCTTTTTTGCTGGCATACCGTCATATGATTGTCCTTTTTATGTAGGTGGGTTGAGTTCACCAAGAAAAGTGTTGCAAAGAGGGTTGCTAATATGTTAAATGGTGAACAAATTGGTATGGATACTTCACCAGGAATAGCACTTGCAGTTTTATTTTTATCATTAAAATTGGCCAACAGGTTTTATTAATCCCTGATAGTGCCCTGATTATAGACTTTTAATTCAGAAATGAGTCAGATATTTGTCGTTAAATGTGATAAACCAGTAACGTTTGGTTTTTTTCTAACTTTTAGTGCCATTTTTTCTATCTCATTTTACCTTTCTTGGCTCAGTTTTTGCTCTATCCTCTCACTTTTAGAGAATCATTTGGTTTGAGTTCGCTTATATCTTGCCTGGTGCTCTTTCATCTTTAATTGCAGTGGTTTCATTATGCTACATCTTTCTTACTCAATGCATTTATTTCTTATTCTTGTTTAGGTGGAAGGAAAAGGTCTTCGTTTTATTATGATCTTTGGAATATCAAGTACCTAAGAAAATTCAAATGGGATGATCTTACTGAAGAAATTGGTACAGTACTTGTTGAAATTTCCTTTGTCTTTTAGTTTTTTAATGCTTGTTGTTGCTGCAGTTCATTACAATTCTAAGTTGAGATACTAAAATTGCAGCTTACAAGAGTGCTGTTCGAGAGCAGAAACTAGCTCTAGAAATTTCTGCTGCAAAGAGGGAGCGGGATTTCTATCTGTCTAAAGTTGATAAGTCCCGTGCTCTGAGCTCTATAGAAGAACGATTAAAGAAGGTAAACAATGTGTACACCTCAATAATATGGGTTGCTTGTTTGCACAATCAGTGTTGATTTGTTTCTTGTTTCATAACATCTTATGAAATTTTCTGTATTTGATATATTTGTCCGTCCTTGAGTATATTGTTAGCATTGCTAAGTTTTATGGGGGATAGTGTGGATGACTTTAAACGACTTTTAATATTAGTGGATAAAGCAGGTCAAAAATCTTAATTTGTACAATTCACTTCCCAGTTATATATATTCTTGAGACAGAGATGTAGTTTAGATCCTAGATTTCACTTTTCTGTTCATTTAGATTGCGTTTTTTAGTGTATCATTTATTTTAGAAAACTCTCCATATTTATTTCTTCTTTTATCCTCACAGAAGCAAAAAGTGCAAAAAGAATCTGGAACCCATTATGAGCTCCCTGTTAGCCAGCAGCCAACAAAAGTGTTTCGTCAATTCCCACAGAAGCGACCAGTCGCAGATAATATAGCGCAAAGCAAACCTCGACTCTCAAAAGATATCCTAGCTGGGGTGAGTGTCATTTTGTTTCTCAGCAACAACTTAGCATGTGTATTAAAATGATCTGTTCCCTGAAACTTGCTTGTGATTGTAGGTATTTGGTGGTTCCTAATGATTGGATTTTCCAGTAATTTATGGTCAAGAAGAGATTTTAAAGTGAAATACAGAATGCCGGAATATTTATACACGAGATGAGGTATTGTTAACTGGTTTGTTTTTACAAGTCCGGTTTGTGAAGAATTGTAACATATCAGGAGCACATAGTATTTTTATTACAATTCTTCGATATCCCACAGCAATGTAATGGGCGCCTTGTTAGGAACATATTTTACCTTTTCGTAATGTGTAGCATTTTAGTAAATTTTCTATTAGAATTGTTTTTTGTATTAAATTCTGGGTGCAAACTGCAAAGTGCAAACCCAAATTTTATGGTGAATTGGTAATTGAGGCTCTGCAAGAATTAGCCCCTATAAACATGCTAAATCTTAGTCGACAAGACTCCAAAGATTTTGCATTTTACTTATGTTTCAAATGGTCTGACCAAACTAATATTAGAAGTCGTTTAAAGTCATTTTACTTCCCGGAAATTAAGTGAATTGTGATATGCACGGTTCAATATTCTTTTGGCCATAGAAAAAACACCATTCACTACACCCATAAAGCAATCTTTGGGCACTAAAATGAGATGAATGGAGGACAGTGACATTGATTCAGTGCAAAAGACAGGTGAGATAAGATCTATACATTGAATGTCATCCATAAAGTTTGATCACATTTTTTTTTTTGAGGATTATATATCCATATTAGTGTGTAGAAGGCCTATGTAAATTCCAGAAAGGGATTAACTACAGACTTTCAATTTTGGTTCCATTCAACTGCAACATCCACTTCTCTGAGCAACTGCTCCATCTCTAGCGCCTGATGGACCTTGTGGGCGTCCATACCCAACCTTTATTCCAGATGACTACAATCATTATTTAAAAAAAGGTTATACGTAAGGTAAATTTCCGATTTAGTATCAACAAAAATAAGACATAAAGAGTATCTTGTGGGCGCCGAACAAGATTGAAACAATCCATACTATGATTTGGCAGAAATCCAAATAAAAACTAAAAAGACATCAGTGAATAACAAAGTGCTTCAACGTTACCTCATTGGATACATCAAACACGCCTTCCTGAATATTTTGAAGGATCTTGGCAGCAGTTTTTATGAAGGCCTGTGAGAATAGTTACGGTACTCATTTAGCAATTAAGGATCAGCTGCCATGTCAATCGTGTTCCATAAATTGACGATAAAACTTCGCAGTTTTTGAGCCACACACAACACAATTGAAAATTAAAGACTGCTTAAAATTTGGTTCATTTAATCACCTCTTCAACATTCTGAGCTGTTCTTGCAGATGCTTCCAAAAATAAAAGCCCGTTTTCCTTTGCAAACTGTTCTCCTTCCTCCTTGCTAACAGCCCTCCGATGTGCAAGATCACACTTGTTCCCAATGAGCATAATTGTCATATTGGGATTTGCATGCTGCCTGGCATCCTCTAGCCAGCTTGCCAAATGATTAAATGTCTCTCTCCTGGAAACACAACAACTTTGGTTTTCAGTTTAAATCCAATATTCTAAAAGGAAAGGAACTGGTAGAAGATCTAGCAAATATATGCCACATAAGAGTAATGAAATTTATTTCCAATTTGCCCTATCAAAACTTATACTAGTTTGTGTAAAGAGAAGTTGCAGAGAGGAGAGGGGGAAGGGACGATTCCAATCTTGCTATCGCTTTCTTTCTCTCACATACACACGTATATGCAGGTTCATACTCACCTAGTTATATCATAAACCAGAAGTGCTCCAGCTGCTCCTCTGTAATAAGATCTCGTGATGGATCTGAAAGATTCTTGCCCAGCCTGAAATAGAACCAAGGATCGCAGTTTACGAATAAGTGTAATGCATAAGGGTGCTTTGGCTAAGGACTAAAATGTTCAAGAATAGCAATTACGGCATAATGAAGAAAAATAAAATACATAAAGGATCTTACTGTATAAACATGATTTTCTATCATCTATTTCTTCCATTTATTAATTTCAATCACAATTACAGTACACATACAAGGGAATAACATAAGGATCAAACTAAGACATCAAATTTAATCTGCATAAGACAAAGCACAGATATACCCAAATTACCCTACAAAACCCACAAAACAGAAGGCACCATACAGCCTCAGCAAGTTCTCATCAGAACTTACTTAAAGATATTAAAACCGATGGCGTTTCATGGTGATAGAAGTAAAAACACAAAGTAACCATTGAAGCGGGGTCTTACAGGAATCAACAGAGTAATCTATTCTCCATCAAAATCAGCTTCTTTATGACAAAAGTTAAAACACAAAGATGTAAAATTCTTGCCCTCTAATGTGCAGTTAAAGTAGTAAGTTAGTGGATACACTTTCAGAACATGGAAGAATCTAAAAAATCCAATGACAAGATTGAAAACACAACATATTTGTACCCAGAACATTATCCCACTTAAGTTGATTCACAATGAATTGGCCTATGGTTGATTGACAATTGGGTGATTCTACATAAAAGGAGGAGTTTGCACAGGAAGGTATGGAAAATCCTTATCCAAAAGTAGTGGTCCTAATATAAGGGTTTACACAAATTCAGTATGCTAAAAACCCCTCAAAAATTTTCACGGCTAATTTTTTCTCTTCTTTTTCGCAAAAGAAGAAGAAGAAGAAAAAAAAAAGGCATAACTACCCACATGAGGTTCATAAATTAGTTAAGTTAATTCAATTTTTCAAAGAAACGCGAATAAAACACCAGAAAAAGAAAAGTAACATACAGTGTCCCAAATCTGAAGCTTGATAGGACGGCCATCGATGGTAACCATACGAGCACCAAACTCAACACCAATGGTGAGATCATGAACTGGCTGGAACCTCTTGTCAGTGAACTGTAATAGCAGACATGATTTCCCTACTCCTGCAATCACAGCATAGAAAACCCCAAAATCAAAGATAATACCTAAGAAAGTTGAGGAAGAACTAGGGTTTAATTAGTAAAGTTAAAAAAAAAGTTACCAGTATCTCCGATGATTATGTACTTGAAGAGATAATCGTAAGACATGTCTGATACGAAACGGTAGTTTTCGTACAAAAATAGGTCGCTGTCTATGCGTTTAGTCTTGAGAAGTTGAGAATTGAAAGAGAGAAGAAGGAATGAATACACGAAGAAGAAAGTACAAATGTAAAATAATAGATGAATTTCTAGATTAAGACGGCACCGTATTAATTGACCGACACGGACACGATTGCTTCTGTTTACTTGTAGGCTGAGACTTGTGTTGTGGACGTAGAGATGAGGTTAAAACTTAATTTCTTTCATTATTTATAATTTCATCCATTTTAAATAAAGAAATTATGTTGAGTTTTCTTTAAGAAAATATGTAACTGCTGAGCCTATTTTAAATGGGCTTAGGTTTTTGTTAGGTGGGAGTTAAATACATTACCCACCAATTGGACCACTTTAATTATTTAATTTTTTTTTTAAAAAGATAACTTAAAATAAGAAAATTAGTTTGTATTATATGGGGTTTTGCCAAATCAGTAATATTGATAATTAACTTAAATTTCTAATGGTAACTAGTTATAAAATTATTATATGATAACGAATTATAATATTGATGTATACAGGTTGAAATCAGTAGAAAATATTACTTCATTAAGCTTCAATTATTACAATTTCTTTTAATATTTTTAATATTTTGTTTTTCATAACCAGACTATCTATGCAACTTGGTACACCTCAATTAATCGTCAGAGTTTATTAAACATCCTACGTATCCAAAAGGCTAGATAAATTATAATATTATTAAAAGTTAAAATATTGTTGTAGATGATTCTAAGATTTGAACCCAAAAACTAAAAAAAGGAAGCTAATATCCTTAGGAAACCAACCCCTTAAGGTCTGCTTGAGAGTTTTTTTTCACTGGTTTTGGAGATTTTTTAATTAGACTGGTTTTGAGGTGTTTAAAAACCATTATTTGTTAGATTTTTTATGGACTGGTTTTGACTAATTTAAAAACCCATCAAAACCAATGTAGTGTATTTTTTAGAGGTTTATAAAACACCCTAAATCGAAGTGTTTTGTATTTTGGCTGGTTTAAAAATTTATCCCAAAAAACCCCATTTCCACTATTATTTATATACAATAATCTCTTTGCTGGTTTAAAAATTTCTTCAAACCCCATTCAATCTTCAACTTTTAGTTGACCATTACAATACTTTTGAATCTTTTATCTTAAGCTTTCTAATCCTTTATTAAAGATATGAAGGTTTTTCTTTCTTTCTTCTTCATTTTCCCCTTCAACTTTTTGTTCTTTTAATCTAGTAAACTCCTTTGCAGGCTGTATACAATTTAATTGCATTTCTTTACCAGTTGTTTTACAAAATTAGGTGATTTTTCCTTTATTTGATTCTTTCTATTTGCATTTAGGTGATTGATTGAATCATTATCAGTTTGTTAAACAAAAATTGTTTTTAATAGCTTTGCTTCACTGATTGAAGAAAAGAACAAAAAATTGTTTTTTAGAAATGTTGTTGCGGCTGTTATATTGATAATTTGCGAAGTCCAACATTTTGGCAACATATTTATTCTCTTAAAATGACAGATTTCGAATGATTATGTGATGAATTAAATAATATACAATGAAAGAACTTACAAATAAATTAAACTTGAAAGGAACTTAGATATTAAGTATTGGTAATTGAAAAAAAAAAACTTCCAAATACTGGTTAAAGTTCAGGTATTTTTATAAGCATATATATAAATTTATTAGTTTAAAAAACTATCAGAACCGTTGGAAAATAAATTCCCAAACATAAGTTGAATGTTTTAAAAACCGTTACGATGGTTTACCCTCAAGCAAACCCTTAGGATTAATTATTACAATTTTTGTTCGATGCTTTTGGATTTGCCTACAGGCTACAACCGCAAGACAATTCAATTCTTTCTTTTCCTTTAAAATCATTATATACTTGGTTTCATGCAGCAAGCCGTAGATGCACAAGAAGATTACAAGAATAGTATATTTCAACGTGCCTTTCAAGTTTTCCTTTCCCATCATCTTATCTTTCAGAGTGACTTAAACAACCTTCACAACAAATTTTGACATCATAAAAATCAAGGGGTTTAAATTTTGTTTTTCTTATAAAAAGAGAAAAGAAAAAGGAAATTCTTAAAGTTCATTCAAGCAATTCTCATATCCCATGGTAACTCAAGTTGAAACGCATGATACAACATCAAGTTCTTAATTAAACAGAAATTACTTCTTTGCTAATTTGTAAGTGCAGCTGGGGCTGGAAAGCTAATCCAGAAACATGTAAATAAAGGTCAATCATCTTTTAATCTGGAAATTGTTGCCTACAATAGTTTTGGCTCTGTGCTCTTCTGGGGCGATGATTTTCACTCTTCCATTGCCTCTCCTGCTTCAATGATTTCTACCTTTTCCTTCAATGGGGTAATCTTCGTCAAGAGGACCTCTGTAATGAAACAAAATAAGGCAAAATCAAGCTAAGACCATAGAAAAAGTCGAAATATTACATAAACTCTTCTTCGAAAGCCATTACTAACCAGTCTTCTTGGGGAAAGAATAGCCTTTTGAACTGACGTAAGTGCGAGGATTTGGCAAAAGGTGATTCCTCAAGTATTCCTTGTGCCCCTACGCAAACATTCATTACAGGGAAGAAATTGCATCACAATTGAGATTTAGATGCGTTCTCAAGATATTCACTAGACTAGAAAGTGACAACTAACCTTTGTTATTACACAAACATCGACATTGCTTCCACTTCCCAAGTCATTGAATATACCAGAACATATTGCCTCCACTACAAGGCTTATCCCCTCATCTTTCTGCAAAGAGAAAACTGGTAACTCAGAAAGAACACAGACACACGAATGATTTATAAGAAATCACTAGCGACGTAAATTATCTAGACATAAGTCCAAGGATCTAGTTGTTTGATCAACCATAGATCAGGTCACTTGGACCACTCAACTCCACATCTAAGTGCATGTTAGAAACCTCTTCAGAGAACCGTTAAGTACTAATGATGTTCAGGGGTAATTTAGGTGCAAAGTGAATTAATTCTTAAATTCTTCACACCAACATCAACTTACACCATGCAAACACAAATGAACACATTCCAAACATAATAGGTAAACTTACAGTTAGGCCTTCTTTGTATTTTGATTCAAACATAGCCATAGCAGCAAGAGAACCAGAACCCATTGTAGCAAATGGTAATGTGTCAGTTGATCCGTGTGGGTATATCTGCAAAACCAGACAAACCAATTATTGAATAATCAAGATATTATATACACAGGTAAAGAAAAAAATAAATCACTATCATTTATGAAAGAAGAATAAAACTAACCGTATGCAAATGAGGTCCAGTGCAATCAACTCCGCCAAGCACTAGAGCAGCTTGGACATAGCCTTGGTAGCTGGATAAAAAATCTAACAATCAGAATTATGCACTCTTATGACTATACAGAGATATGTTGCCAGTAACACAAATTGCAATTAATTAACTTAACTTGAAAAGATGCTTCTTGAGAAGTGTCAGAGCTGTAACAACCCTTGACTCTCGACCAGTATGATAACGATGTAATTGTAGCTGTGAGCTGACCATGTCTGTTGAGATAACAACGTTTTACAACAAATCAGATATAGTAACATAGAACTGAAAAATAGAGACACACACAGTGCCATTTTCATAAACTATTTTATATTTTACAAATCCAAAAACAGACACCAAAAACACACACAAAAAGGCACTCAGCACTATATTTCAAAAACACTAAACTCATTCCCCAAATATACCAGTTACAGCCTCTGTGTCAGCAGCAGTTCCTGCTCCACAGCAATATATGTTTGGTGCCATGTAATGAATTTTCTCACAGTTCTTATCACAAACTATGGGTCCTTCAGTTGCTCTGGTATCTGCCCCAAGAATTACGCCATCCTAAGAAAAACAATTGACAAGAGAAAAATTATGTTCCAAAGATCATTCAGGAAAGGTATTGACAGAAAAAAAGTAGCTATTTCAAACACCATTACAGATATGCTGTGCATGTCTGTATTGCTATACCCTTTTTAAGTTTCAAAAAAGCAAGCAAAGATATTGACTGTTGAGAACAACATAGATCATGCAACTCCACAATGCTCAAATTTCAAAGCAAATTCCACAAACAGAGATTTCACAGTGGGCAACTCACTTCTCAAATCTTCCAAAATGTACGAGCAGACATACACACATAACAAAAAATATATATCCTACTTTCACATTCTAATGTCTCATTATAATTTATTTCCAGTGGCAGCCTATAATAATTCCTTTACGGTATACATATACTGTATTATTCTCAAATCAATTATTTCTTATAAAATTTTAGTAGAAGGTAGGGAACGAAGCATTAAAGTGTCTCTGTGTCTACATGTGTGCAAACACAAAGAGCCAGGAGAATATAAAGGTTAGTTTGATTTGTGATTCAAAAATAGTTTTCAAAAAGTATGATGGAATCCGAAAATCTGAGTCATATCTAAATATTCAAAAACGCATTTACTATAATATTAAAAAACTTTTTTCAAAGTTAAAAACTATGGAAAATAGAGAACACAACTCTTTTCAGTGTTTTTTTTTTTTCACTAAATTTTATGTTCGTATCCCAAACTATTTTTGCAAACGTTTCAACCAAGCACAAATTCTCAAAAAATTTCCAAAAATATATAACTGCACTAAATCTCAAAGTGAAACAGGCTCTAAGAAGGCATATTAGGTTTAAGAAAATAGTTACCTAGACTAATAAGGCTGCAAATACCATTTCTTATAAGACCTTTAAAAAATGATTATGGCTCATCAAAATTGAGTAAACAATGAGAATAGACTAAGATACTTAATATTACAACAGACCATTAAAGCATGACTAGTATAAAATAAATAAGTGTTTATACCTGGAAAATCAACCCAACAATAGTTGTCCCTGTCTTCCGGTAAGATGGAGGGTTAACACCCTTCTTTGAAAGCATATCATTTCGTCTGCAGAGGTCAAAACTAAATCCACCCTCGAGAGGAACATCTACAGTCGAATTTGACATTTTAAACTTACTTCAACCTGCATAAATAAGTAACATACTTTGTCACCTCAGCCAATAACCAAAATACAAACCACAGGATCCTCAAGCAAATATAAATAACCAAAGAGGGAAGAACATAATAGCTAAAAGAACCAGGAGATTCAATAACACTATTAATGATAAAATTAGCAATGATAACAGTATACAGTAATCAGATCAAGTCCATGGAAAACATGCACGACGCTATATCAAACCCGTCAGACAATTCTACTACAGACAAAACAGTCATTTTTCTCTTTTGGATAATCCAGAAATCCCCATAACCTGGTCAGTGAACACGAGCTTGCGTCTTGGGTCACTGACAAATCCTTCAATCCTCGGAAAGCAGAAAAACAAAAAGAAAATAATTCCTATTCCATCATACATCCCTACATTACATTGACACCAAGTTCAATTCTTCAACTAAAATGATCAACTCTTAGATGGTTGTAAAAGCAAATCTCGCTACTAATAGCAAAAAAAGTAGTTGAAAAAAGATTACGATTTTGTTTATAAAGACAACGGTTGATCTTATTACACCATACATCCGATGATACTCGAATCTTCTCTTGATATAATCAGAGCCACAGAGGACAAAACCCTAGTAAAATCACACAAAAAGACATCTTCTATGTTTATGGAAAGTGAAGAGCGAAATTACCTGAGAGAAACTCACACCACAAATTTGAAAATCCGGAGAAGGTTAGTGAAAGCACTTGAACTGAGAAGGTAAAATAAAATCAATCGAGCTGGCTGACTCTCCAAGTTTTGTTGTGAGAAAAGTTGGACGAAAGAGAAAGAGCTATATCTTTTTGACAAATTTGCCCCCTGTAAGAGATTATTTGCTATTATGGTGCTGATTTCGAACCAATTTACTAAATTGGCCATTTCAGATTTGCAGCTTGGGCCTCCGAGTTTGTACGTCAACAATTCGGCCGACCCAAGACTGGGTGGCCTAGTCCAGCAAGAACCCCAAGATGGCCCAACACTTGAGTATGAAGAATTTGGTAAAGAAAATATTTGCATAAATGAAATTAATTTAAGATGCATGAAATTCTAAGCAAGTAAATTCAACTAGTATTGGTAATCCGAACTGAGATCTATTTTCAAGTAGAATAATTTGCCACTTCAATTTATACCTTCGAAAACTTACAACAATATACACATATTTGATACATTTACATGCATAAGAATCTGCCAAGCAATATCTTACATATTTAAAACGGCATTCAAAGAGGTTTTTTTTTTTTTTTTTTTGAGTTCTTGACACAAGAGCTATAGCATAGACAAAATGCTTTCAATGACATCAAAAGCTCTCTAGAATGCACATCCTTATGGTGATGATTTCACTTCCAGAATCGCCAAGAGGTTTATGGGATATTTTCAATTCTGAATCTTGCTGAAGAGGATTGGTGCACCATACTGGGGTTGCAGGGTTACATGCGGCATTGGAGCATGAACATAAGCTGACGATAACACAAAAGTATATCGTTGGATGATAATGGATAGGACAACTTTTGCGTCAACCATCACTAGGTTTTGACCTACGCAGCTTCTGGGGCCTAAACCAAATGGGAAAAATGAGGCTAAGTGCTTTCTGGATTCATTAAACCTCGATGGATTGAACTTATTAGCATCTTCTCCCCATAAATTAGTGTCATGATGTACAGCAGTGACGGCCAAATAGACTTGTGTGCCTGCAGGAATGTCCAGGTTCCCCAGTCTCACCTTGGCCAATTTATTTGATTGCCTCATCATCTGGACACTGGGAGAGTAAAGTCGAAGTGTTTCATTGAGTATCAGGCTCACCTGTTAAGAAAGATCAAGTAGTACTTATAATAATTGTTACAATCTTTATTTAATTTCCAAGTTTATATAATAGAAATTCAGTCATTTGTTACATCTATTTGCATTCCCTATAAAGATGTGAGTCATTAATGTAATTTGCAGTTCCTAATCTTTTCACGTGGAAAGTCGAGAGAATAAATACTTACAATCTTAAGGTCAGTAAGTTCCCTGCAACTAACTCTTTGTCTCTGCAAACACGAATCACTTCTTCCCTTGCCTTGGTTTGCCATTCTTGATGATTTGCCAGAAGTAGAAGTGCCCAAGTCAAAACATTAGCAGTTGTTTCCTTCCCTGCAAAGTAAAAGGTCTTGCATTCATCTATACTTCTTCTACCCTTAATCTCTCCTCTTCATTCTCTTGTTATTATATGATGACATTAAAAGACTAAGTGATTTCTTGAGTTTCTCTAGCCGAGCCATTGTTCTTGATCAGCATCCTTATTGATTCACGAGTTTCTGAGTCCATCTCCCACCTCTCTCTGTTTTTCTTGGTAGGCAAGAACCTGTATTAATATGACAAAGAAAATCAGAGCCATAGCTTTAATCTTGCATGTGATTCCAATTCATGAAATCATGATAAGCCAACCATTTGTGTTTTCATTTTCCAGTACCATTGAAACGACGCATTAGCAGCACTGTATAAACAAAAGTAGCAAAAGTGAAGACTAGAAGTCACCTGAACCCTGGAAAATAGACACCTCTTTGTAGCTTCAATGAATAGCTGCATTTGTTCTTCTTGTAACATAAAATACGCTTTCCTTCTTCAAAACTACTTCCAAAAGCTGTACGGGATATCATATCCGCTGACGATCATGAAGTTCTTTATGCACTTCCATCTCAAATTCACCTCTCCCTCCTCTTATTTCCTCCCATTTTTCAAGCATCATCATGGTACTAGCTACCATTTCTGGAATCCAAGCCTGATTAAAAGAAATTCCGCCCCAAGTACCTAGAGTTAATATTCTTCCTACCAAACTCAAGTTAAATTATGTTTTAATCAGCTATTCCATGGCATTTAACCATATGTCACAGTCACATTAAGATCAATTCCAAGAAATTTAAGATTGTATTAATGAATTATTGCACTAATTCACCTAACTCGCTCCATTGTTGAAAGCCTGATTGGCGATTCTCCTGCGAAACGCCCATACATCGCCCGAAAGCCCGACAATGCCTTGCGCGAATAGCATCTTAGAAGATGGGTTATACGGAACCTTTTCAAACGACCCACCCGTAAGGACTCCCTTAATCATATCCGGTTCGGTAATCGCAAGTATAGCACTGACCCGAACCAGTACAAAAATGTTCTCCCATGCAAGCCTGACCACCTGTCATAAAAAGGCGCTGCACGGTAAACAATATCATGGTCAAACGTGGATAGTGGTTTCGACGCAGCTTCCACGTACAAACGGTGGATCTCCACCGAGTTTCCGGTGATCAAGCGGTAGCCAGGGCCGCTAATGCCTTGCCTTTTGAAGTGGCTTTGATCCGATAGGGGATCCTATTAATGTGAACAAATTTTACCAAAATATAAGAAGATCAGCAAAGAGCACTAGAAGAAGAAGCATTGTTGAAGAGAGAGCCACAATATGGTGGGTTTTACTGTTTTAAGGCATAAGTCGTAGCTTTGATGACTTGGAAGTCAATTATTTTTTCTTGTATCATCTTTTATAGGCTTGGCTACGCCATCGCTTATGTCATTGGACGCTTTGGTCCGAATAGGATTTTACAATACATAAACAGAGTGCTTCAAATATAACAAATAGTTTCATCTATTTGAAAATGCTTTCAAAGCTTCTAGATAGCGCTTAAACTTCCAAAAGCTCCAAGCATTTTTGGGGAAGTTTTCAATTCTGAATCTTGCTAAAGAGGATAGGCGCACCATACTGGGGTTGCAGTTACAAGCGGCATTGGAGCGTGAACATATTTGACGACAACACAAAGTAATCGTTGGATGTAGTAGATAGGACGACTTTTGCCTCAACTACGGCTAGGTTTGACCTACACAGACTCTGGGGCCTAAACCAAATGGAAAAAATGAGGCTAAGTGCTTTCTGGATTCATTAACCTCGATGGATTGAACTTATTAGCATCTTCTCCCCATAAATTAGTGTCATGATGTACAGCAGTTAAGGCCAAATAGACTTGTGTGCCTGCAGGATGTCGAGGTTCCCCTTTTCACCTTGGCCAATTTATTTGATTGCCTCATCAAGAAGACAGTAGGAGAGTAAAGTCGAAGTGTTTCATTGAGTATCATGCTCACCTGTTAAGAAAGTTCAAGTAGTGATAAAATGTTATAAATCAAGAAATACCTTTATGAAAGTAAAATAATAATTTGTTCATTAGTATATTTGCTTTTTTTAACTAATTCAAACCCTCATTGATTACAGATGTGAGTCACTAAATGCAATTTCTATTAATTTCGGTTTCCTAATTCCACTTGAAAGATTATGGTCAATTATGTAAAGCTAGTGCGCTGCTTATATATAGGCCATTGATATATCTCCATTTCTTGAGCGCATTGACCAGAGTGTACAATGAAACTCTGCAATGCACTATTTTACAAACAGTGAAAGGTCAGAGAAGAATTAAACTTACAATCTTGGTCACTTAAGTTCTCTGCAACTAGCTCTTTGTCTCTGCAGACGCGAATCCACTTCTTCCCTTGCTTTGGTTTGCCATTCTTGATGCTGTGCTAGCAGTAAAGTGCCCAAGTCAAAAGATTAGCAGTTGTTTCCTTTCCTGCAAAATAAAAGGTCTTGCATTCATCTATAACTTCTTCAACCCTAACCCCTCCTCTTGATTCTCTCGATTATTACACGACGACATTAAAAGACTAAGTAGATTTCTTGAGTTTTCTCCTGTTGAGCCATTATTCTTGATCAGCATCCTTATTGATTCACGAGTTTCCGAGTCCAGTCTCCTCCTCTCTCTGTTTTTCTGGTAGGCAAGAACCTTATATAAAAAGACAATAATACTTCAGAAAATAGATAGATTTTAATACTGCAAATAGATGAAACGTTGTGGATGAAAGTAAAATTCACCTGAACCCTGGAAAATAGCACCTCTTTGAGCTTCAATGAATAGTCGAGCTTGCTGTTCTTGTAACTTAAAAATACGCTTTCCTTCTTCAAAATTGCTTCCAAAAGCTGTACGTTTATAATATCTGCTGAGAGTTCATGAAGTTCTTTATGCACTTCCATCTCAAATTCATCTCTCCCTTCCCTTTTCTCCTCCCATTTCTCAACCATCTTCATGACACTCGTTACAATTTCTGGCACCCAAGCCTGCTCAAGAATTTTCACCATATGTCACAGTCACGTTACCAAGAAATTTAAGAGTGTATAATTAATTATTATACTAATTACCTTCACTCGCTCCTGTTGAAGGCCTGATTGGCGATTCTCCTGTGTAAAGTCCATAATCACCAGTAAGCCCAACAAGTCCCTGCCCAAATAGCAGCTTAGCCGACGGGTTAAACGGAATCCTTTCAAATGACCCACCGTGAGGACCTCCTTAATCATATCCACGGTCGGATATGGCAAGCCGGGCACTGACCCGAACCATTACAAAAATGTTCTTCCATACATGCCGACCATCTGTCATACAGAGGCATTGCACGGCAAACAGTACATGGTCAAAGCCCGGTACGGCTTTGACGCTGCTTCAACGTACATCGGCGATCTCCGCCGAGTTTCCGGTGATCAAGCGGTAGCCAGGCCGCTTATGCCTTGCTTTTTGAAATGGTTTTGGATCCGATACGGATCCATATGAATGTTGAACATATTTTACCAAAATTATAAAAGAATCAAGAAAAGAGAAACTAGAAGGAGGTGCATATTGGAAGAGAGATCCATAATAATGGTGGTTTTTACTTTTAAGTCAGAACTCGTAGCTTTAATGACTAGGGAGTCAACTATTTTTATGAATAAATTTTTTATGGGTTTGGCTACGACATCGCTTATGTCATTTGATGCTTTGTCCAAATATAATTTACATTTTAAAATTTTCATTAAATACAAGTAAAGCTTAAAGAGATAATGGCACACTGAACAGTTTACAAGCCAAATCTGATACATTTCAAGCATAAAATATTGATATAGACGCATTTATTATTCTAATGCTTTCACTTCCCAAAAGCATCAGCTGTTATTTCTGAATCTTGGTGAAGAGGATGGGAGCACCAAGCTGAGGTTGCAATTTACGAATTGCATTGGGGCATGAATGTAAGTTGGCGACTGCACAAAACTAAATTTTTGGAGGATCATTGATAGTAGACTTTTGCCTCACCATGGCTAAGTTTTGGCCTACACAGATTCGGGGGCCTAAACCAATGGGAAAAATGAGGCTAAGTGCTTTCTGGATTTGTTAAACCTTAGCGGATTAAACTTGTTCCCATCTTCTCCCAATAAATTAGTGTCATGATGTACCGCGATTAAGGCCAAGTAAAGTTGTGTGCCTGCAGGAATGTCCAGGTTCCCGAGCTTCACATTTGCCATTTGGATGTTTCTTCAACAACGCAACAGTAGAGGTAAAGTCGAAGTGTTTCATTAACTATCATGGTTACCTGATAAGAAACCTAAGATGTTAATCTACATGATTCTAACACTAACGCACTAAATTTTCTTATGAAACTCTAAGATGGGTATTTGTATTTTACAAACGTGGAAGGTCAGAAAGAATAAACTTACAATCTTAAGGTCACTTAGGTTCTCTGCAACAAGTCCTTTGTCTCCCTTCCCTTGCTTTGGTTTGCCATTCGTGATGTTGTGCCAGAAGTAGAAGTGCCCAAGTCAAAACATTAGCAGTTGTTTCCTTTCCTGCAAAATAAGGTCTTGCATTCGTTTATAATTTCTTCACCCCAAACTTCTCCTCTTGATTATCTTGAGTTTTGTGTGGTGACATTAAAGACTGAGTAGATTTCTTGAGTTTTCTCTTGCTGTTTCATTATTCTTGATCAACATCCTTTGATTCATGATTTTCTGTATACAATCTCCACCTCTCCTGTTTTTCTTCGTCGCAAGAACCTGTATATATCAAAAAGAAAAATATCATAAAACGATGGCTTTAAACCTTGCATGTGATCCCAATCCAGTTATTGTATTAAAAGTAAATTCACCTGAATCCTGGTAAATAGACATTTCTTCGAGCTTCAGCAAAGAGTTGCATTTGCTGTTCTTGTAACTTAAAAATACGTTTTCCTTCTTCAAAACTACTACCAAAAGCTGTGCGTGATATAATATCTGCAGAGAGTTCTTGAAGTTCTTTATGTACTTCCTCCAAAATCATCTCTCTCTGCTCTTATTTCCGCCCATTTCTCAAGCATGGTTTTGGTACTACTACAACCTCTGGAACCCAATCCTGTTCAAAAGATTTGTGCTTATTGTTAAAATACAAGAAATTATGACTATATCTCCATTTTGATGTACCTTACACGCTCCATTTGAAAGCCAGATTGGCAATCTTCCTGTGAAGAGCCCATAAGCCACCTGAATTGCAACATGTCCCGCCCAGTAATTGTCTAGACAGGGGATCAAAAGGAAAATCTCAAATGAACTACCCACATTCGTAAGAACCTCCTTAATCATATCCGGGTCAGATATTGCAGTCTGGGCACTGACCCGAACCATTACAAAATGTTCTACCGTAAACGCCTGACCAGCTTTCATAAGAAGGCGCTGTGCGGTAAACAATATCGTGGTCAAAACTCGGTACTGCTTCGACACAGCTTCTGCGAACATACGGCGGATTTCCGCTGAGTTTCCGGTGAACAAGCGGTAGCCAGGGCCGCTTATGCCTTGCCTTTTGAATTGGCCTTGGATCCGTATGGAATCCATATGAATAGTGAACAAATTTTACAAGAGAATCAAGAAAACAGTAGCAAAAAGGAGCATAATGGCCAGAAGGGCGCTATGATAATGTTGAAGTGGTTCTTTTCTTTGCTTTAATGGGACTCGAAGTTTGGCATTACACTCAGATGGAAGCGACTAGCCACTGTTCGGCATTCGAATATTTGTCCTTTCATTATCAAAATAATAATGCTTGTTGAATGAATATCATATATACCTTGAAGATTCTCATATCTGAGAAACCGTATTTTAAACAATGCATTCGAGTTTTTTTATTGACCGCAAGGAGCATTTGATGCTCCTAATTATATATTTTTGATTTACTTTCATATGGACCATCCTGTATAGGATAACTTTAAAGGACTGGTCCCTATTTGCATTTTTTTTCTTTTTTTTTTTGGAAGACTTATCATGCCTGCTTGTGGCTGAGAATCCAACGATAATAAGCTTGGGTCAGGATGATATAACTTCAGCGGAGTCAAATTTGCATCACAACCTCTCTACAGACCAAATAGCATGATCTTGCATGAGAAATTACAATAACAAATAGTTCAATAGGATAACTTTAAACTTCCTACACAAATGAAATCACAAATACTTTAACCCCAAGAAGTTCAAGAAGGACTTTCTGGGTTTTACAATCTTAAGGTCACTTAAGTTCTCTGAAACTAGCCCTTTGTCTCCACAGACGCGAACACTCATTCTTCCCTTGCTTTGGTTTGCTATTCTTGATGCTGTGCTAAAAGTACAAGTCCCAACTCAAAACATTAGCGTTGTTTCCTTTCCTGCAAATAAAAGGTCTTGCATTCATCTATAATTTCATGTTCCCCTAATTTCTCTACTTGGTTATCTTGATTTTTATAGGACGACTTAAAGACTAAGTAATTTCTTGAGTTTGCTCTTGCTATTTCGTTATACTTGACCAGCATCCGTATTGATTCGTGAGTTTCTGAGTACAATCTCCACCTCTCTTGGTAGGCAAGAACCTGTATATGATAAAGTAAAAGAATATTATAAAACTGACTCTAAATACCCAAGAAAATTGATAGCTTTAACTCTTGCTTGTGATCCCAATCCAAATCATGAAATTACAATAAGAAAATTATTGTCTATCCAATTTGCCATAGTCTTACAAGAACTAAATTATACTATTGTTTTACAAGTTTTTTGAGGCCTAAAAACTGGGCATAGAAAATAACCCACTCATCCCATTAGACTTAATTACATCATAATGTATCGAACTATTACTTTTTATCTATTGAAAGTATCGAACTATTTTTTGTTCGGTTGAAGATACCAAACTATCATTATTTCTATGAATGTATCAAACTTGTACACGTCAAACACTCTAGAAACTAACCTCTGTTAAAAATAAATGATAGAGATTTTTTTAATTCTAAAATGGGTAGTGGGAAATTTGTGCGGTTGACGACTACATGTAAAGTTTACTTGGACTTTTTTTAGGGCTGATGTATATTTTTATATTTTAAATTCTTCAGATTTACCCTTTCCTTCAATTTTAATTCCACAAAAAGCACAAAATGTACCCAAAATAACCAAAACCACCTAGAACGAAAACTTGCCCCGATTAAAAACTCAGCCTAATCGCGTAACCAAACAATTAAGCAACTAATACCCTAAAAGTATTGATTGAAACAAAAGAAATAGGAAAATCCAAACTCTTGCCTCTGTCATTGAACAAATCTTACCAAGAAAAGAAAATATCATAATGAAATCTGCTTAATTTTTCTTTTCCATCTTTATATTTGGTTCGATTGAAACACAATAAAAAGAAAATTAAAAAAGTTTTCGGTTAAAGTGTTCTACAAACGTGAAGCACAAAGAGCAAACCTTTTTGGGTTTAGGGTTTGTCAGATGTCGTTGTCTCTAGTATTAGGTCAGGTGGCTTTCCCTTTTATCGATTTTTTATTGTTCATAGGGTGGGGTTGTCGGAGTTCGTTGATTTTTCATTATTGACTGTTAGTGGGTGGGTGTGTTGTTTATTTCATTGTTAAATACTGGTTGTCAATGGGTAGGGTGTGTTGTTTATTTCATTGTTAAATATTGATTAAGTGGGTGGGGTGTGTTTCTTGTTTGATTTTTAATTATTGATTGAATAGCCAACTGTTAGTTTTTATTACTTTTGTCTTCGATTGAATACCCAAACCTACGATGTAAGTACCGAACCATCCAGTCTCCACTTCGATGATAATTCGATACCTTACTATGTAATCAAGCCTAACCATTATTATGCTTGGAAGAATAAAACTGTAAACACTAGTAGATATCAAACCTTAAACATTGGTAGCATAGCGATAGAAGAGGTAACCTGAACCCTGGAATAGAGATATTTCTATTTGATTCAATGAACAGTTGCATTTGCTGCTCTTGTAACTCAAAAATACGCTTTCCTTCTTCAAGACTGTACAGGATATGACATCCGCTGAGAGTTGATGAAGTTCCTTATGTACTTCCATCTCAAATTCATCTCTTTCTCCTCTGATTTCTTCCCATTTCTCAACCATCGTTATGGTACTAGCTACAATATCTGGAATCCAAGCCTGTTCTGTCAACCAAACTATTAATTTACAAGAAATTTATGACGACTTCACAGCAACAATAATATCCTTGTTCATAGATTTCAAAGTGTAATTTGATGTACGTACCTTAACTCGCTCCATTTTGAAGGCCTACCCCAATCCCCAGTTCAAACGTTGAGCTAACTCTCTGTCTTCAAAACTGAAATACCATCAATAGTAATATCATGTCATCAACATATAAGACAGAATGATATGACCTGCATCAGTGCACTTAACAAAAAAGCAGAATCATGACTACTAGAAGCAAATACAGGGAAGAGATCACATAGAAATTTCTCAACAAGCACAGAGGTGTTGTTTAAGACCATATAACGCTTTCTTCAGCTTGCAAACATACCCAGAATCATGTGAAACACCAGGAGGGGGCGCCATATAAACTTCTTCTTGAAGATCTCCATTCAAGAAGGCATTTTTAACATCAAGTTGAGAGATATGCCACTGACGAACCGAAGCTACTGCAATAAGAGTACGAATAGTAGTCATTTTTGCAACAGGAGCAAATGTCCCTCTATATCCATACCATACTGTTGAGAGTACCCTTTTGCAACCAACCTAGCTTTGTATCGCTCAATAGATCCATCAGAATTAGTCTTGATCTTATACACCCAACGACAACCAACACGTCTACCAGGAGGTAGAGGAACCAAATCCCAAGTACCTTCTTATGCAAAGCAGAAAGTTCCTCATCCATAGCTTGTTGCCAAAGAGGATGCAAGAATTGCCTCTTTATCGGAAGAGGGCTCAGAGAGACAATGAATATAAGCTAAAAAAGAAGCAAAAGATGAAGAATAACAAGAATAAGCAAAATTTGGTAACTTTGTGGACTTACGAATGCATATGGATTGACGTAGAGGTGGATCCACAATCTCAGACAAGCTTGAGTGACATAGGAGAAGAGGAGCTTCAGGTGTGCTAGAGAGTAAAATGTCAGTACCTGCAGAATGATCAGTACTAGGAACTTGAGATGACAAACTATCAGAATCCTCAGAAAAAAGTCTATACGAATTAGATCAGATCTAGTCAAGGTATGAGTAGTGGATGGAATAGAAAGAAAGGTATATGCTCAAGAAAAACAACATGACGAGACACATAAAGTTCTGAGTGATTGGATCAAAACAACGATACCCCTTTTTACCTTCACCATAACCAAGAAAGCACAAATAGCAGATCGAGAGGACAACTTGCTGCGTTCTACATGAGGACGAAGAACGAAACAAGTACAACCAAAAACTTTAAAGGAAGATAATCAGGGGTATACCCATACAACTTTCGAAAGGAGAAAAACCTGAAATATGAGAAGATGGAATTTTATTAATCAAACCTACAGCAGTAAGAACAGATTCACCCCAAACACACTAGGAACAGAGGCAGACATAAGAGAGAACGAGCAGTTCCAACAATGTGCCTATGTTTCTTTCAGCAACACCATTTTGCTCAGGAGTATCTGTACGAGGTTCGGTGAACAGTTCCATCTAATGCAAGCAACTCAAAAAATTTATTAGAGGTGTATTCCCCACCCAAATCACACCTAAAACATTTGATAATAACAGAATGTTGAGTTTTGACAAGAGCTCGAAAGGCTGTATATATCTCAAAGAATTCAGAACGATGTTTCATTAAATAAACCCAACAATAACGAGTATGATCATCAATAAAGAAACTTATCGAGACCCTCCTTTTGTGGCAACAGGAGAAGGTCCCCATACATCAAAATTAATCAAATCAAATGGAGAAGAGAAACAGAAATACTTCGATTAAAAGTAAAGTTGAAAATTTTGCCAGTTTACATCCACTACAATCAGAAATATCACAAGTTTGCAAATTTCCTAAAGCCCCTGTGGATGCCAAAAATCTCAAACGAGAAGACGAAACATGACCTAAACGAGAATGCCATAATAAAAACTAGAAGAAGAGGACTTAAACGAAAAGAGACAATCACACAAGTAGCGGTAGCATCAGCACTAGTAGCAGCAACAACTGGCACTTTTAACTCATCCAAATATATAGTCCCCCCTTCTTACGGCCGTCCCAATCAGCTTCTAAGACTGTAGATCTGCACATAACAAGAAGAGAGGAAAATGTGACTATTACCAGAATCACATAACTGACCAACAGAAGCAAGATTTAATGTAAGTTTTGGAATATGATAAACATTAGAGAGAGACAAGTGAGGTGTGACAACAGAACAACACCTGCTAAGGCATAGGAGTGCCATCAGCAGTCATGACAGGATAGAAGACGAAGGAGACACAGAAGCAAAAGATGAAGAATCTGAGACATATGATGTGAAGCACCAGAATCCAAACCTATACAGAATGTGACATACCTGAAGAATTATGAGGTAATTGACCTACGGAAGAAGAAGCAGAGATAGCTTGTGGCTGTAAGGAGAGAAACTTCTGAAATTGCTCAGCCAGAGTACTAGGATCGGTGAAAGGACCTGATGAAACTACTGCTGCAGTATTAGACTGTGGTGGTTTGTAACCCTGAGGTGCTCTATAAGCATTAGATTATGACTTCTAGGCTTCCAAGCTTGAGATTGCTGTTGCGATTGATTCTGCTGCCTTAACTTAGGACACTGAGCCTTCCATGACCTTTTTGCTTACAGAAACTACACCTCGAAGGCAACCCTTGTGTAAGGTTTATTCTGATTATTAAAGACTGGCTTCAAAGGTACTGCTAACACAGAAGGATTAGAAGTAGAAGCAGAAAGAAATTCCCTTTTCAGAATGAGACTTAAGACTATTTCTTCAGCCAATAACTCACTGACAACTGAGTCAACAGAAGGCATTGGGAACGATACAAAATTGAACCTCTAAGTCCTTCAAAATCACTGCGAAGTGCCGTTAAAAATTACACCAATCGTTGCTCGCTCCCTATGAGCAATATAGGCACCACATGCCTTTAATTCTGTAGATTCTGTAAGAGCTAATTGATCCCAAAGATCTGTCATAGTAGATAAAACTCATGAACACTCATATTCTTCTGCTGAAGAGCTCGTATGTATTCTCCAATTGATACTGCTTTGCAAAATTTGACTGAGTAAATAACCTTTGTAGATGATCCCAAACCTCCTTTGCTGTCTCATACTTCGCTAATTGTGTACCTATGGAATGCCCAACAAAATGTTAATCCAAGTAATATTTTTGCATTGTTTGCTTCCCAGGCATCTATCAAAGCATCATAACCCTCATTAGTATTCTTAGGTTTCACAGAAGTTCCATAACATATCCCCACATCTTTTACCCTTAAGAAAATTTCTCATCACATAACTCCAATACGAATATTCTTGTCATCTAACCTCACACTTACAGACTGAAGCAAATCGTCTCTTTCAGTAGCCATATTCCAACAAAGAAAACCAGAATGCAAAAGAAAGGAAAACGAAATACCAGATTGTTGAAATTGAACGAATACCAACGAAATACCAGATTGCCGAAATTGAACGAATACCAACGAAATATCAGATTGCAACAACTGAACGAATACCCTCTCCAAAATTTTCGGGCTCTGCCCTGAACCCCGACAGGGCGCGCGTGCCCCCTGTAGACCCCCAGCCAACTCACCACGGAGTTGGATCCACGCAAGCTATGTTTAAGATTAAGCCTCGTCTCATGAAATTTTGCTCTAATACCATGTTAAACAATCCAAAGAAATAATAATAAAAAAGAGAGGCTAGGTTTCATTGATACTGCACAATTCAATTGAATACTAAAAGTATGATTTACCTAAATACAAAGATATATATAGGGTAAACAAAGGAAATAATGAAAAGACAGATCTACCCTTAATAAAAAATAAAACAAAATAACCCATATTTCTTAACAGATTAAACTTGTTAGCATCTTCTCCCCATAAATTAGTGTCAGATGTACCGCGATTAAGGCCAAGTAAGTTGTTGCCTGCAGGAATGTCCAGGTTCCCTAGCTTCACATTTTCCATTTCGGATGTTTCTTCAACAACGCAACAGTAGAGGGTAAAGTCGAAGTGTTTCATTAACTATCATGGTTACCTGATAAGAAACTCTAAGATGTTAATCATACATCATGATTCTAAATTAACGCAGCTAAATTTTCTTAATGAGAACTCTAAGTTCAGTATTTGTATTTTACAAACGTTGGAAGGTCAGAAGAAGAATTAAACTTACAATCTTAAGGTCACTTAGGTTCTCTGCAACAAGTCCTTTGTCTCCACAGCACGATCACTAGTCCTTGTTCCACAGACACGAATCACTTCTCCTTTGCTTTGGTTTGCCATTCGTGATTTGTGCCGAAGTAGAAGTGCCCAAGTCAAAACATTAGCAGTTGTTTCCTTTCCTCAAAATAAAAGTCTTGCATTCGTTTATAATTTCTTCAACCCCTAAACTCTCCTCTTGATTATCTTGAGTTTTGTGTAGTGACATTAAAATACTAAGTAGATTCTTGAGTTTTCTCTTGCTGTTCATTATTCTTGATCAACATCCTTATGATTCATATTTTCTGAAACAATCTTCACCTCTCTCTGTTTTTTCTCCGTCGGCAAGAACCTGTATATGATACGAAGAAAAATATCATAAAAGAGGCTTTAAACCTTGCATTGATCCCATCCAATTTATTGTATTAAAAGTAAGATTCACCTGAATCCTGGTAAATAGACATTTCTTCGAGCTTCAGCAAAAGTTGCATTTGCTGTTCTTGTAACTTAAAATACGTTTTCCTCTTCAAAACTACTACCAAAAGCTGTGCGTGATATAATATCTGCAGAGAGATCGTGAAGTTCTTTATGTACTTCCATCTCAAAATCTCTCTCTCCTCTTATTTCCTCCCATTTCTCAAGCATGGTTTTGGTACTAGCTACATGTTAGAGTCATGAAAGTGACTCTATTTTGGTGATAAAATACTCCTGTGTATTAAATTGAAGTATATTGAGACAATTAAAGAATTATGAATTTATTCACGAAAATCGCTTCCTAATATTTTCTTATGAATTTAACATGTTTAGAATGATTTTGAAAGGATATGAGTTGATATTAGGTTGTGGTTTATGGATTAGAAGTGATTTTGTCTCATTTTGCTGTTTAGGGGGTAAACTGTCATATTTATAAGGGTTGATTTGTTACTTTTCAATTGTATAGGGACCAAAGTGAGATTTTATAGTTTATTCTATAAAAGAAAACGAAAAGTCGCAGATCCAGGGGACTGTTCAGCCAGTTTTTTGGCGACCCTTCGTCTCCCCGTGATGATTCCTCCCTCGTGCACAGCTCTCATCATCACCGCGCAAAACACGGCAAACCATCACCGAGAACCACCACGCCGCGACGCTTCGCCTTCCACCACCGTGACTTTTCGTCTTCTAGGCGAGATTTTCCATTTCTGGTGATGGTTCAGCTCCCAAGGGTAGATCTCCCTTCCCCACAGCCGGATCTACACTTCCCTAGCTTTAGCCGCCGCGAAAACCGCCGGAATCCGCGATTTAGCCGTCGCGACTCTTCATCTTCCAAGCCAGATCCTGCTCACTTCCGACGACTTCTCACCTCCCCAGGACCTGATCTGAACTTTCCATCACCAGCTTCATCGTGTACCTTCGGATCCCATTTCCGCCACCGTTTTCCGGAGACCCGCCGAAAATTAACGTTTTCCGGCGAACCGCGGTTGTTTGTATTCCAGGCTGTCCGTTGGTCGTTTTCGCCCCCTTTTCGCATCATATCGCTGTCGGTTACCTCCTCTTCACCATGATCAGCTTCGTTTCCACCGTTTCAGCCTCCGTCATCACCACCATAGCGGCTGAGTTCTCGGTTGTCTGTACGGTGTAGGCGAGATCGAAATTGACTCCATTGATCTCCTCATCAGCTCTCGACTAGTTGGATGAGCCCGAATTTGGACATTTGGTTAGTTTCTTGTATTCAGATTATATTTGTTTTCGTTTCAGTTTGTTTGCGATGCTTAATATATTCTGATGCTCGACGTGTTGAATTGATAATGTCCATTGAGAACGTTTATTGATATATAACTTTTTGCATAATTGAATGTCGGTTTGAGATTATTGAATGCTGATTATGACTTTAAATTGCTTCGGTACTGATTGCAATCAAGTTGTAGTAGCGTTTAATATCTTTCTACTAGGAATGCATTTATTGTGTAATTAGTTGATTGGATGATACAAGTTAGTAGGTTGTACTGTTAACGTTGTACCAACTAGTGGTGTTTAAGGGTTTAGCGTTTTTCGGTTAGTCGATGATAGTCTTTAACCAATCGATCTGTAACTAAGACGACGGGGAGACAGGATAGATTATACCTAGATTGCCGAGAGATATTTTTATTGATTTGCCTAGCCTTGTAGGTTTAGGAAATTGAAGAGCGAGGAGAGGAATTGTGAGAGTTGGTCTTGAGTCAAACCGAACCGTAGCGGCAACGCTTTTAATATGTATTTTAGTTAGCAATTTATTAATGCTTTTAATTTCCTGCAAGTAATTAGTTTCCTTAGTTTTAATCAATCATTTCGCCAATTTCTCTTTCGTTAACTCAAATATACATTAGGTCGTTAGTCTTGCTCTCTATGGATTCGACCCTGCCTACCGCTAACTACGGTACTTAGGTTTAATTTTGTGACCGTGACGACCGGTCTAACACTACAACCTCTGGAACCCAATCCTGTTCAAAATTTGTGATTATTGTTAAATTACAAGAATTATGACTATATCTACCATTCTGATGTACCTTAACCCGCTCCTTTTGAAAGCCTGATTGGCAATCTTCTGTGAAGAGCCCATAAGTCACCTGAAAGTGCAACGAGTCCCGCCCATGTAATTGCTAGACAGGGGATCAAAGGGAAGAATCTCAAAGGAACTACCCATTCGTAAGAACCTCCTTAATCATATCCGGGTCAGATATTGCAAGTCGGGCACTGACCCGAACTAGTACAAAAATGTTCTACCGTACACGCTGACCACCTGTCATAAGAAGGCACTGTGCGGTAAACAATATCGTGGTCAAAGCCGGTACTGGCTTCGACACAGCTTCTGCGAACATACGGCGAATTTTCGCTGAGTTCGGGTGAACAAGCGGTAGCCAGGGCCACTTATGCCTTGCCTTTTGAATGGCCTTGGATCCGGTATGGAATCCATATGAATGAGTGAACAAATTTTACAAGAAGAATCAAGAAAACAGTAGCAAAAAGGAGCATAGTGGCTAGAGAGGGCCTATGATAATGTTGGAAGTGTTCTCTTCTCTTACTTTAATGGGACTCGAAGTTTGGCATTACACTCAAGTGAAAGCGACTAGCCAACTGAATTCTGCATTTGAATATTTGTCCTTTCATTATCAAAATAATAATGCTGGTTAGAATGAATATTAAATATACCTCGAAGGATCTGTTGAAAGGTGATATCATGCTGGAAATGCAGAAAGGTGGCAGAATTTTAAACTAACATTTAACGCCTGTTGATCTCCCGTAATTCATGCAGAAGCAGTTTTTTGGTCACTGTGTTGATTTGTTCAGTGACTTGCTTAGGTATATTAGTTGGTTAAGTGTAGTTTTCTCTCTGCTTTAAGTGTATTAGTAGGTGGAGTTAGTTTAAAATTTGAACTTTGAATTGTTTAGTTGAAACAGTGACGTTGGCGTGTATATATTTTACCCCTGTTTTTTGAATAAAAAACAGAGCATTATTGCAGTCTGAGTTTCTCTTTCGTTTTCTGTTTTTTCTCTTTCCTTTGCATGCAAAACTAACAAATGGTATTAGAGCCTTAATTGATCTTAGAGAGCCAATAATTAATCTCTTCTTCTCACTTTCAACCCCGGTTTCGTCACTCTCTTTGTCAAAAACTCAAAAAAACTTTCAGTTTCAATGGCACAACCTCCAGTCTCTCTCACCCTCCAGTCTTTAATGGCGATCAATACCACATGTGGGCAGTCAAGATGAAGGCATTCCTTCGTGGACAGGGTCTGTGGCAGTACGTGGAAGAGAACCGTCAACTGCCTCCATTGGGACCAAATCCCACCCTGAATCAAATCAAGATGCATGAAGAAGAGGTTGCCAAAGCACCAAGAGCTCTCTCTTATTTCATGCAGCAGTGACTGACCTTGTATTCACAAGGATCATGGCGTATGAAACACAAAGGAAGCATGGATAAGTTGAAAGAAGAGATACGGGTAGTGATAACACAACAGGGGCATGTAGGTGTTGAACCTGAGAAGAGAATTTGAGTTGCTGAAAATGCAAGAAACTGAAGGTAAGGGAGTACGTTGTAATTAATGAGTGTAGTTAATAAAATTAGATTGCTTGGGGTGGAATTGACGGATAGAAGAATTGTGGAGAAAGTGTTAGTAAGCCTACCTGAAAGGTTTGGCTAAAATCTCCTCTCTTGAGGATTCTAAAGACCCGACTCAATAACTCTAACTGAGCTGGTCCATTCTTTACAAGCTCAAGAACAAAGGAGGCTTTAAGGTTGGAAGACGCAGGTGAAGGTGCTATGGTTGCAACACATAAAGGAAAGTCTGTGCATGCTGGAAATAAAAGAAATGCAAGAGATAAGAAGGGAAAGAGAAAGTTAATGCTCAGTGGAATAAACATGGTGGGATAAAAGAGTATCCACAGTGTTCCCTGCAAGAAGAAGGGAGACTCAGAAAAGCAGTGTTGTTCAGACCAGGAATTCAGTGTAGAGCCTGCAAACAATTCAACCATATAGAGAGAGTTTGCAAAAATAAAGGGGAATCCTCTCAGCAGCAAGCTCAGATGGTTAAAGATTTGCAGCAAGGGCAGGAAGCTGAGCAGTTATTTGTGGCATCCTGCGGGTCTGCCTCATCATGCAATGAAACCTGGTTGATTGATAGTGGATGCACAAGTCATATGACTCCAAACTTGCAAAGTTTCACTAGCTTGGACATGGCGTTTCAATCCAAAGTCAAGATAGGGAATGGATAATTTGGGATGTTAAAGGGAGAGGTGATGTGGCTGTGCAAACTCATCAGGTACTAAGCTGATTTCTGATGTGCTTTATGTTCCTAATTAAATCAAAGTTTACTTAGTGTAGGACAAATTGTTAAAGAAAATATGTCCTACATTTTCAGGATCAATCTTGTAAGATATTAGATAGTGAGGGTAGTGAACTCATGAGAGTTAGAATGATGGGAAAAAGCTTTCCCATTGACTGGAAAAATTCAGAATTCAGAGCTCATAGTGCTAAGCTAGATGAGTCTGAAATATGGCACAAGTGTTTTGCCATTATCACTATCACGGTCTCAAGCAAGCTCAGACCAAACGATGGTTCTGAACCTGCTCGAAATTGATGAAGTTAACACCATGTGGCATGCATGTCATCTTGGCAAGCTGAGCAGACCATCCTTTCCCATGAACCAAGCTTGGAGAGCTTCAGAAAAACTCCAACTCATTCACACAGACGTATGTGCCCTATGCAAACACCTTCTTTGAATGGGAGTTGTATTTTGTATTGTTCATTGATGATAAAACTAAATGTGTTGGCTGTATTTCTTGAAGCAAAAAATGAAGTAGCTAGAGTTTTTGGAAGGTTTAAGCAGTTGTTGAAAACCAAACTGGTTTGTATCAAATGGTGAGAAGGACAATGGGAGTGGTACACATCAAAAGAGTTTGAAACAATCTGCATAGAGGCAGGAATCAAGCACCAATTAGCAGTCCTTATACTCACAGCAGAATGGAGTAAATGAGAGAAGGAATAGAACCGTTGTGGAGATGGGAAGATGTATATTGGTTGAGAAGAAGCTGCCAAAAAGTTTTTGGGCAGAAGCGGTGAACACCACAGTTTATTTATTAATAGGCTTCCCACAAAAGCCTTGATCAACCAAACTCCTATGAAGCTTGTTATGGGATCAAACCTGCTGTGGATCATTTAGGGTCTTTGCAGCACCTGTTATGTATTGGTTCCACAGCCAAAGGAAGAAGCTAGATGACAAAGCAACTATAGGCATTTTCATTGGATCTAGTAATAATTCCAAGGCTTGTAGAGTGTATAATCCAGAAACCAAAAATACATGTCCATAGAGATATAAGGGTTAATGAAAAAGGTGTTTGGAATTGGGAAGAGACAAGTTAATAAAGAAGAAAGTCCACGAAAGATTGATGTGGTGGTGATGAAGCTGCTGAAGAAGATGCAAGTGAAACTGAAGAGAGCTCCCGGTTAGAGGTACTCGTTCATTGGCTGAGGTTTATGAGAGGTGTAATTTGGCCACACTTGAACCAACTAACTTCACTGAGCAGCAAGTCTGAAGCTTGGAGAGTTGCTATGCAGGAAGAGTTTGGCAATGATAGAAAAAATCAGACCTGGAAGCTTGGGACAGACCAAGGGATAGAAATGTGATTCAAGTCAAGTGGATCTCAAGAAGAAATATAGTCCTGATGGTTCAGTACATAAGCACAAAGCAAGGTTGGTTCTCAAGGGGTTTGCTCAACGATATGGAATTGATTTTCATGATACATTCGCACCAGTAGCAAGGCTTGACACAATCAGGTTGTTACTTGCTCTTGCGGCTCAATCTCGTTGGAAAATATTCCAACTGGATGTCAAGTCTGCGTTTTTAAATGGATGGCTCAATGAAGAGATCTTGTTGAGCAACCGGATGGGTACCAAGTTCAAGGCCAGGAGAATAAAGTATATCTTCTGAGGAAGGCCTTGTATGGCCTAAAACAGGCTCCTAGAGCCTGTACAGCAGAGATCAATGAATACTTGAGTGGCTTGGGTTACTTGAGAAGTCCCAATGAACATACCTATATGAAGAAACGTGGAGGGTGAATGATCATTGTTTCACTGTATGTTGATGACCTTCTCATCATAGGCAGTAGTCCAAGTAGGGTGGATGAATTTAAGGAAGCAATGAATTGTGAGTTTGAAATGACGATCTCGGGATAATGTCTTATTTTCTGGGTATGGAAATTAATCAAACTTCAAGTGGGATATTTGTCAATCAGAGGGGTATGCTGAGGAGGTTCTTAAACGTTTGGCATGGAAATGCAAGCCAGTCAATACACCTCTGTTGCTACTCAGAAATTGAGCAAAGAGGACGGGGCTGTCGGGGTGGATGAGAGTTTGTACAGAAGCTTAATAGGCTGTTTGCTGTATCTAACAACAACGGCTTGACTTAATGTATGCTACAAGTCTCCTTTCCAGGTTTATGACTAATCCAAGTGTAAATCATTTCAGGGCAGCTAAGAGGGTGCTCAGATATATTAAGGTAATCCTGGACTTGGTGTGTGTTCAGGAAATCTGAAAGTTTTCAATTGTGGGATATTCGGACAGTGACTGGGCTGGATCATAGATGACATGAAGAGTACATCCGGCTATGTATTTTTCTAAATTCTGGTGTCTGTGGTTGGCTATCCAAAAGGCAAGCAACGGTAGCTCAGTCAATAGTAGAAGCAGAATACATCTCTGCTGCTGCTGTGCGTGAACCAAGCCATTTGGCTCAGAAAGATTTTGAATGATCTCAACCAAACACAGAGACAGCCTACTGTAATTTTCTGTGACAATTTGTCTACAGTTTCTATGGCTAAAAATCCAGTTAATCATGGCCGTACCAAACATATTAAGATAAATACCATGCAGTAAGAAAGCTGTGCAAGATCATGAAGTTAAGTTGATACACTGCCGGGAGAAGAACAGGTCGCTTATATCTGACTAAGCCGTTGTCCAAAACCAAGTTTGAATATCTTTAGTTCAGACTTGTGTTTCCAGCAATGACATCAAGGAGGAGTGTTGAAAGGTGATATCATGCTGGAAATGCAGAAAGGTGGTAGAATTTTGAACTGCAATTTAACGCCTGTTATCTCCCGTAATTCATGCAGAAGCAGTTTTTTTGGTCACTATGTTTGATTTGTTCAGTGACTTGTTTAGGTGTATTAAGTTTGGTTAAGTGTAGTTTCTCTCTGCTTGTAAGTGTATTAGTAGGTGGAGTTAGTTTAAAATTGAATTTGAATTGTTTTAGTTGAAACAGTGACGTTGGCGTGTATATATTTACCCCTGTTTTTTGAATAAAAAACAGAGCATTATTGCAGTCTGAGTTTCTCTTTTTCTTTTCTGTTTTTTCTCTTTCGTTTGCATGCAAAACTAACAGGATCTCATATCTGAGAAACCGTATTTAAACAATGCATTCGGAGTTTTTTATTTGGACCGCAAGAGCATTTGATGCTCCCATTATATAATTTTTGATTACTTTCATATGGACCTGTTCTTCAATCCTCTGTATAGGATAACTTTAGGACTGGTCATATTTACATTTTTTTTCTTTTTTTTTTTGGAAGACTTATCATGCCTGCTGGCTGAAGAATCCAACTGATAATAAGCTTAGGTCAGGATGATAATAACTTCAGCGGAGTCAAATTTGCATTACAACTCTCTACAGACCAAATAGCATGATCTTGCGTGAGAAATTACAATAAGCAAATAGTTCAAAAGATAACTTTAAACTCTACACAAATGAAGATCACAAATACTTTAACCCCAAGAACGTCAAGAAGGACTTTCTGGGTTTTACAGACTTACAAGTCATTCTAAACTACATTTAAGGCACTTAATTCTCTGAAACTAGCCCTTTTCTCCACAGACGCGAATCACTTCTTCCCTGCTTTGGTTTGCCATCTTGATGCTGTGCTAATAGTACAAGTGTCCAAGTCAAAACATTAGCAGTTGTTCCTTTCTGCAAAATAAAAGGTCTTGCATTCATCTATAATTTCATTTCCCCTAATTTCTCTACTTGTTATCTTGATTTTTATAGGACGACATTAAAAGACTAAGTAGATTTCTTGAGTTTCTCTTGCTATTTCGTTATTCTTGACCAGCATCCGTATTGATTCGTGAGTTTTCTTACTACAATGCTCAAGAAAATATATAGCTTTAACTCTTGCTTTTATCCCAATCCAAATCATGAAATTACAATAAGAAAATTAATGTCTATCCAATTTGCCATAGTCTTACAAGAAAACTAAATTATTACTGTTGTTTTACAAGTTTTTGGGCCTGAAACTGGGCATTAGAAAAGAACCCAAGTCATAACCATTATCTTAATTACATCATAATGTACCAACTATTACTTTTTCTATTTCTATAGGATGTACCAAACTTGTACATCGTCAAATACTCTAGAACTAACCTCTAACATTGTTAAAAATAAATGACAGTTTTTTTTAATTCTAAATGGGTATGTGGAAATTTATGTGGTTGATGAGTACATGTAACGCTGATGGACTTTTTTTAGGGTTGATGTACATTTTTATATTTTAAATTCTTCAGATTTACCCCTTCAATTTTAATCCACAAAATGTACACAAAATAACTAAAACCACCCAGAACGAAAACTGACCGATTAAAAACTCAGCCTAATCACGTAACCAACAATTAAGCATAAAACAATTAAACCTAAAAAGTGATTGAAACAAAGAAATAGGAAAATCCAAACTCTTGCCTTGTCATTGAACAAATCTTAAAAGAAAAAAAAAATAAATACCTGCTAATTTTTCTTTTCCATCTTTAATTTGGTTCGATTGAAACACAATAAAAAGAAAATTAAAAAGTTTTCATTAAAGTGTTCTACAACGTGAAGCACAAAGAACAACCTTTTTGGGTTTAGGGTTTGTCAGATGTCGTTGTCTCTAGTTTAGGTAAAATAAAAAGAAGAATAAAGTAAGAGAAAGGCCAAGTGAAGTTAATAAAAGCTTATTAAAATGAAATACATAAAAACTTGGTGAGAAGAATGCGTAGTTCAACTCAATCACATCAGCAATTTAAAGACCTGTTCCACTAAGCCACTTCCCACAAATCTCTCCAACCACTCCCATCATATTTACCACTCTACCACTACTAAAATCTTATCTAGATAAAAACAAAATAAAAAAACCCAGGCCACTTCCCAACGTGAACAAGCCTCACGTGATAGATATTGACTTGGTAAAAAATTAATAAAATAAGTAATGAACCACAACACGTTAAGTTGCACTAATTTTTGACACTCCCCCTTAGTGCAAGCTTACAAGCAATACACCCAGAGCATCTCGAAAAACGTCAAACTTAGGCCTTGCCAAAGCCTTAGTAAATATATCAGCCACTTGTTCACTGTGTGGAATGCCTTTCAACTCAATCTCTTGATTAAGCACTTTTTCACAACATAATGATGCCGAACCTCAATATGCTTTGTTCGCGCATGGAAGACTGGATTTGATGCAAGTTTGATAGCACTTTCATGTCACATTGGATCTGCATAGCATAGTTAACTTTGCACACATGTCTCCGACCAACCCCTTCAACCAAATGCATTCTTGTGCAGCCTGGTTTTGCCAAATATTCAGCTCAGTGCTAGACAGCACAACAGCTTGCTTCTTGCTACCCAGGAAATCACAGCTAACCAGTGTTAAAACAATAACCTGAAGTTGAGCGACGATCATTTCTATCTCCAGCCCAATCTGCACATGAATCCACTCAACAAAAAATTATTACTCTTATATAAAAGGCCATGAGTGAGAGATCCTTTTATATAACGTAAAATTCTTTTTGCCGCATCTAAATGAGGAGTTCTTGGATCTTGCATAAACTGTGAAACAACACCAACAGAATATGAAATTTCTGGCCTTGTAGGTTAATATATTAAGCTTCCAACAAGTTGTCGGAACCTTTTAGCATCCTTCAACAGTTCCCTTCATCTTTCTTCAACTTGAGATATGACTCCATAGGAGTAGCCATTTCTTTTGACTCCCCCATGCCAAAATGCTCCAAGAGACCTTTTGCATATCCTTTTGAGAAATAAAATAACCTGATCTGATTTTTCCACTTCTAGACTAAGGAAACACCTAATTTCTCCCAGATTTTTCATCTCAAAACGCACAGATAAATCATTCCTTAAATGAGAAATTTCTGATTCATTATCTCCTGTTATTATCATATCATCAACATATATATACCAGCAGATGCATATTTGATTCTAATTTTATGAACAAACTAGAATCTGAATCAGAAACTTTAAAACCGCAAAAGATGAGATATTGAGCAACTTTACCATACCAAGCACGCGGTGCTGTTTTAGACCGTAGAGTGCTTTCTTTAATCGGCATACATGATTGAAATTGCTTAGAGACAAAACCTGGGGTTGCTCCTAAATACTTCACGATCCAACTCTCATAAAGAAATGCATTCTTCATCAAGTTGCCACAACTTCCAATCTTTAAAAGCAGCAAGTGAAAAAATGATCTCACCGTCACCATCTTTGCTACTGGCCTAAACGTCTCCTCATAGTCTAATCCATAGCTTTGAGAAAAACCACGGGCAACTAAATGAGCTTGAACCTATCATCGTCCCATCTGATTTTTTCTTCAACCGATAACCCATCTACAAGTGACTGGCTTACAATTTTCTGGTTGGGTACTAACTCCCACGTCTCATTTTTGTCTAATGCTTCAATTTCTTCTTGCATTGCTCTTCCCCATTTTAGACAGTCTTTGGCTTCTTCATAGCTTTCTGGTTCTTCTGCACTTAAAGCCCAGTAAAGAAACATGAGGTCACTGTGCAATGATAAGTTGTACCTCATAATCTTTGAGAGATCTGGCTGCCTTGTCTCCCTTGTTGATCTTCTCACTGCTTGTTGCTCACCATCTTCTGGTCTTGAATATTCTGCCTTGGATTCATTTTCTGTTTCATCATTGCTAGGTGCTTGCAGATTAATTTCAGAATAGAGGCTCAAAGTTGTCTTGATCATCATCAGAGCAATATTTTTACCACGGGCTTTTGCAAAACATAGAGATGATACTTCATCAAACACCACATCCTGGAAGTAACAAATTATTTGTTCCTGGTCCATACACCTCCAACCCTTCCTATAAGAGTCATAGCCAACAAATACACATTTCTTTGCTTTCGAGTCAAGTTTGGATCGATAGATTAGGAACAAAACTAACAAATAGAACCAAATACCCGAAGTAATTAACATTTGGCTTTTCACCATATAAAATCTCAAAAGGAGATTTTTGTGTACCTGGCCATGAGGTAACCTGTTTATACATGACATGCACACTGAATAGCTTCTGCCCAAAGTCCCGGGAAGATTCTTATCATGCAACCATGAAAGACAAACTGAAGCAAGATGACCAAGTTTCCTTCTGCAACTCCATTCTGCCGAGGGGTATCTGGACATGTCATTTGACGAAGAATACGTTGTCATCACAAAATTGAAGAAATCAGTTGACTATATTCCCCACCATATCACTCCGCAGACATTTTATTTTCTTCCTGAACTTCTTTTCAACAGCATCCTTGAATTCCATAAACTTGGTATAATGTTCACTCTTCTCTTTCAAAAATTTCACCCAAGTGAATCGTGAGTGATCATCCACCAATACCATAACATACACAATGTTTGCTATAGCTTGGTGTTCTTGTTGTCCCATCAAGTCTGTATGAACCAATTCAAATGAGGTGGATCTGCGATTTGATGAACTGTTAAAGGAAGACGATGTGATTTGCCATATTGGCAACCTTGACAAATCACATTCTCACGTACATCCTTCAAGTTGGTATGCCATCTATCAACTTTTTAGAAGAAATTTGCTGCAACATTTGGTAGCCTACATGACCCACCGAGCATGCCAAATTGCAGCACTATTGATTTGGCTCGTTTTCTTTACATAGGCTTCACCTGCTGACAAAACAAACAGAGAAGCTTTCTTCTCTCCGTATAGAATAACATCTGCAGATATATCTTTCACTTATCAAGCACCTTCACATCATTTGGACCAAACAAACATATTTGCCAGAATCAGTATTTGAGAAACTGAAACTAAATTTTTCTTCAAACTGAACATGATCACTCATTCACTTGACACTACTAGTTCTTGATCATCAGCAACATCGATTGTCACGACACCTTCTTTTGCTACCGGATAGGTTGAGTTATCTGTAGTAACACTAACCCGCTCTCCATGATGTTACGCATTTCTGAGAACAATGTGTCATTTCGGTTACATGGTGTAACAACTGAATCAATGATCCACTCCTCTTTGCGTTTTGACATAATTAACAAGAGTTTGGACTGACTTTTCTTCAACAGTAAAACATTGCTCCCATTTGAGTTGATCATCTCCTTCACTTGCACATCACACATGGCTTTGGAAATCTTCACACGACAATTTCTCTTAATATGCCCTGTTTTCCCGCATCTGAAGCATGTGATAGATTTCTTACTTTGTGAATTGCCACCTTTCTCTGCACTTGAATCTTCTTCTTTAGTCTTATCCAGGCTGATGTATTCTTCTTATTTGCTTCCCTTTGAGAAGAGAACAGCTCAGATTCAAATTTTTTTGCCATTTGTTTAGCCAAAGCTTCTTGATTAGAGAGCAAGTTCTCTAACTCCTCTACAGAAGGCTGCTGTGACCATCCCTGAATAGAGGTGACGAAAGGCCCATACTCCTTTCTCAATCCACCGACAAGATACTGACGTAAACCGCTTCACTAATCTTGTCATCCGCATCTATCTCTGAAATTTCAGCACATATACTTTTACTCGTAAAAAGTATTCTGAAATTGACATACCTCCTTGTTTTAACATTGCCAACTCATTCTCCAATAGCTGCAACCTTGCTGTATTCTTCTTAGTACACAGCTTCTCAAGCGTGTCCCAGACTCTTTGGAGAGCTAACATCACGAACATGATCAATAAACTCTTTGCTGATAGATGTCCTCAAAGCAAAAAGAGTCTTGCCACACTTGATCTTCCATTTCCTTCGTGACTCGGCATGCTCAGGAATATCAGTAGAATCCCTGCATCAGCACCGATACCTAATTCCCACAAATCCTGACCTTGAAGATACGCCCCATACACATTCTCCGTACTTGTAGTTATTATTGCCTACAAGCTTCTCCATCCCTACTGAGTATTTCCCTCGTTTGCTACCTCCTTGCGCAAACAAACAAAACTTTCTTCTCACAACTTTCAAACTCCTGCAACAAGACAAGCTTGATAGACAAGACAAAAGAATGGCCTTCCCTGGCTCTGATACCATAAAATAAAAGAAGAATAAAGTAAAGAGAGAAGGCCAAGTGAAAGTTAATAAAAGCTTTATTAAATGAGAAATACAATAAAAACTTGGTGAGAAGAATGCGTAGTTCAACTCAATCACATCAGCAATTTAAAGACCTGTTCCCCTAAGCCACTTCCACAAAATCTCTCCAACCACTCCCATCATATTTACCACTACTACCACTACTAAATCTTATCTAGATAAAACAAAATAAAAACAACCCAGGCCACTTCCCACGTGAACAAGCCTCACGTGATAGATATTGACTTGGTAAACAAATTAATAAAATAGTAATGAACCACACACGTTTAGTTGCACTAATTTTTTGACATTAGGGTCAAGCCCAACAAGTCCCTGCCCAAATAGCAGATTAGCCGACGGGTTAAATGGAATCTTTTCAAATGACCCACCGGTGAGGACCTCCTTAATCATATCCGGATCAGATATGGCAAGCCGGGGCACTGACCCGAACCAGTACAAAAATGTTCTTCCATACATGCCGGACCATCTGTCATACAGAGGCATTGCACGGCAAACAATATCATGGTCAAAGCCCAGTACTGGCTTTGACGCTGCTTCAACGTACATACGGCGGATCTCCGCCGAGTTTCCGGTGATCAAGCGGTAGCCAGGGCCGCTTATGCCTTGCTTTTTGAAATGGTTTTGGATCCGATACGGGATCCATATGAATGTGTGAACATATTTTACCAGAATTATAAGAAGAATCAAGAAAAAAGAAACTAGAAGGAGGTGCATATTGGAAGAGAGATCCATAATAATGGTGGGTTTTACTTTTTAAGTCAGAACTCGTAGCTTTAATGACTAGGGGAGTCAACTATTTTTATGAATAAATTTTTTTATGGGTTTGGCTACGACATCGCTTATGTCATTTGATGCTTTGTCCAAATATAATTTTACATTTTAAAATGTTCATTAAATACAGGTAAAGCCTGAAAGAGATAATGGCAACTGAACAGTTTACAAGCACAAATCTGATACATTTACAAGCATAAAATATTGATATAGACGCATTTATTATTCTAATGCTTTCACTTCCCAAAAGCATCAGCTGTTATTTCTGAATCTTGGTGAAGAGGATGGGAGCACCAAGCTGAGGTTGCAATGTTACGAATTGCATTGGGGCATGAATGTAAGTTGGCAACTGCACAAAACTAAATTTTTGGAGGATCATTGATAGGATGACTTTTGCCTCAACCATGGCTAAGTTTTGGCCTACACAGATTCTGGGGCCTAAACCAAATGGGAAAAATGAGGCTAAGTGCTTTCTGGATTTGTTAAACCTTAGCGGATTATGTTAAATAATCCAAAGAAATAATAATAAAAAAGAGGAGGCTAGGGTTTCATTGATACTGTACAATTCAATTGAATACTAAAAGTATGATTTAACCTAAATACAAAAATATATATAGGCTAAACAAAGGAAATAATGAAAAGACAGATCTACCCTTAATAAACAATAAAATAAAATAACCCATATTTCTTAACATCTCCCCTCAAACTCACGATGCGGCGGTTACAAGCATCGAGAGTTTGCCAACTAGAAAACGAAAACGGGAAATAGAATGCGACTTTGTAAAAAAATCTGCAATCTACAAAGAAGAAGAAACAAAGGGCAAGGTAATGGTGCCATGCTTGAGATGATGACGAGTAAGGTGACAATCGATCTCAATGTGCTTAGTTCGTTCATGAAAAACCAAGTTGTGAGCAATCTGAATAGAACTCTGGTTGTCACAATACATAGGAGTGGGATGAGAAAAAGGAACGCCCATATCTGCAAGTAACCAACGTAACCAAACAATCTCTTTGGTAGTAGATGCCATAGCGCGATATTTTGCTTTGGTTGAAGATTGAGAAACAATGGATTGTTTCTTGCTCTTCCAAGAAATAAGAGAATCACCCAAAAAGATACAGAAACCAGTAACAGACTTGCGATCCGTGGGATCACTGCCATGATCAGCATCAGAGTATGCACGCAGCTCCAAGGAAAAGGTGGATGGAAGTAAAAGACTCTGAAAGACTGTACCCCGAAGATACCGCAAAATACGAAGAACAGCTATCCAATGAACTGTAGTAGGAGAAGCAACAAACTGACCAACAACATGAACAGCATATGCAATATCTGGACGAGTAATAGTGAGATATACCAAACTCCCAACAACAGTACGATATAAAGTAGGATCTGACAAAGGTAAACCATCAGAAGAAGAATACTTTGCATTAACCTCAATCAGAGTATCGACAGTCTTATTATCAGTAAGTCTAGCCCGCTCAAGAATATCTGCAACATATTTCGATTGAGAGAGAAGATAACCTCTATGTGAGTAGGCTACCTTAATACCCAAGATACGGTAGAGAACCCAAATCCTCCATTTCAAACTGTTGAGCTAACTCTGTCTTCAAAACTGAAATACCAAATATAATAATCTGTCATCAACATATAAAGACAGAATGATATGACCTGCATCAGTGCACTTAACAAAAAAGCAGAATCATGACTACTAGAAGCAAATCAAGGAAGAGATCACAATAGAAAATTTCTCAAACCAAGCACGAGTGGTGGTTGTTTAAGACCATATAACGCTTTCTCAGCTTGCAAACATACAGATCATGTGAAACACCAGGAGGGGGCGCCATATAAACTTCTTCTGAAGATCTCCATTCAGAAGGCATTTTAACATCAAGTGAGAGATATGCCACTGACGAACCGAAGCTACTGCAATAAGAGTTACATAGTAGTCATTTTTGCAACAGGAGCAAATGTCTCCTCATAATCCATACCATACTGTTGAGAGTACCCTTTTGCAACCAACCTAGTTTGTATCGCTCATAGATCATCAAATTAGTCTGATCTTATACACCCAACGACAACCAACAACAGTCTACCAGGAGGTAGAGGAACCAAATCCCAAGTACTGTCTTATGCAAAGCCGAAAGTTCCTCATCCATAGCTTGTTGCCAAAGAGGATCAAGATTGCCTCTTATCGGAAGAGGGCTCGAGAGACATGAATATAAGCAAAAAGAAGCAAAAGATGAAGAATAACAAGAATAAGCAAAATTGGTAACTTTGTGGACTTACGAATGCATATGGATTGACGTAGAGGTGGATCCACAATCTCAGACGAAGCTTGAGTGACCATAGGAGAAGAGGGAGCTTCAGGTGGCTAGAGAGTAAAATGTCAGTACCTGCAGAATGATCAGTACTAGGAACTTGAGATGAAAAAACTATCAGAATCCTCAGAAAAAAGATCTATACGAATTAGATCAGATCTAGTCAAGGTATGAGTAGTGGATGGAATAAGAAAGAAAGGTATATGCTCAAGAAAAACAACATGACGAGACACATAAAGTTTCTGAGTGATTGGATCAAAACAACGATACCCCTTTTACTCTTCACCATAACCAGAAAGACACAAATAGCAGATCGAGAGGACAACTTGCTGCGTTCTACATGAGGACGAAGAACGAAACAAGTACAACCAAAAACTTTAAAGGAGATAATCAGGGTATACCCATACAACTTTTCGAAGGAGGAAAAACCTGAAATTGAGAAGATGGAATTTTATTAATCAAACTACAGCAGTGTAAACAGATTCACCCCAAAACACACTAGGAACAGAGGCAGACAATAAGAGAGAACGAGCAAGTTCCAACAATGTGCCTATGTTTTCTTTCAGCACACACATTTTGCTCAGGAGTATCTGTACACGAGGTTCGGTGACAGTTCCATCTAATGCAACAACTCAAAAATTTATGAGGTGTATTCCCCACCCAATCACACCTAAAAAACATTTGATAATAACAGAATGTTGAGTTTTGACAAGAGCTCGAAAGGCTGTATATATCTCAAAGAATTCAGAACGATGTTTTATTAAATAACCCAACAATAACGAGTATGATCATCAATATAAAGAAACATAATATCGAGACCCCTTTTGTGGCAACAGGAGAAGGTCCCCATACATCAAAATTAATCAAATCAAATGGAGAAGAAGAAACGAAATACTTCGATTAAAAGGTAAAGTTGAAAATTTTGCCAGTTTACTCACTACAATCAGAAATATCACAAGTTTGCAAATTTCCTAAAGCCCCCTGGATGCCAAAAATCTCAACGAGAAGACGAAAACATGACCTAAACGAGAATGCCATAAATAAAAACTAGAAGAAGAAGGACTTAAACGAAAAAGAAGACAATCAACATAGTAGCGGTAGCATCAGCACTAGTAGCAGCAACAACTGGCACTTTTAACTCATCCAAATAATAGTCCCCCCTTCTTACGGCCTGTCCAATCAGCTTCTAAGACTGTAGATCCTGCACATAACAAGAAGAAGAGGAAAATGTGACAAATTACCAGAATCACATAACTGACCACAGAAGCAAGATTTAATGTAAGTTTTGGAATATGTAAACATTAGAGAGAGACAAGTGAGGTGTGACAACAGAACCAACACATGCTAAAGGCATGGAGTGCCATCAGCAGTCATGACAGAATAGAGACGAAGGAGACACAGAAGCAAAAGATGAAGAACTTGGAGACATATGATGGAAGCACCAGAATCCAAACCTATACAGAATGTGACATACCTGAAGAATATAGGTAATTGACCTACGGAAGAAGAAGCAGAGATAGCTGTGGCTGTAAGGAGAGAAACTTCTGAAATTGCTCAGCCAGAGTACTAGGATCGGTGAAAGGACCGATGAAACTACTGCTGCCGTATTAGACTGTGGTGGTTTGTAACCCTGAGGTGCTCTATAAGCATTAGATTATGACGGTTGCTAGGCTTCCAAGCTTGAGATTGCGTTGCGATTGATTCTGCTGCCTTAACTTAGGACACTGAGCTTCAATGACCTTTTGCTTACAGAAACTACACTCGTCGAAGGCAACCCTTGTGTAAGGTTTATTCGATTATTAAAGACTGGCTTCAAGGTGCTAACACAGAAGGATTAGAAGTAGAAGCAGAAAGAATTCCCTTTTCAGAATGAGACTTAAGACTTATTTCTTCAGCCAATAACTCACTGACAACTGAGTCAACAGAAGGCATGGAGAACGATACAAAATTGAACCTCTAAGTCCTTCAAAATCACTGCGAAGTGCCGTTAAAAATTACACCAATCGTTGGCTCTATGAGCAATATAGGCACCACATGCCTTAATTCTGTAGATTCGTAAGAGCAATTGATCCCAAAGATCTGTCATAGTAGAATAAAACTCATGAACATCATATTCTTCTGCTGAAGAGCTCGTATGTCATTCTCCAATTGATACTGCTTTGCAAATTTGACTGAGTAAATAACCTTTGTAGATGATCCAACACCTCCGCTGTCTCATACTTCGCTAATTGTGTACCTATGGAATGCCCAACAAAATTGTTAATCCAAGTAATAATTTTTGCATTGTTTGCTTCCCAGGACATATCAAAGCTCATAACCCTCATTAGTATTCTTAGGTTTCACAGAAGTTCCACTAACATACCCCACATCTTTTACCCTTAAGAAATTTCTCATCACATAACTCCAATACGAATAATTCTGTCATCTAACTCACACTTACAGACTGAAGCAAATCGTTCTTTCAGTAGCCATATTCAACAACAAAGAAAACCAGAATGCAAAAGAAAGGAAAACGAAACCAGATTGTGAAATTGAACGATACACACGAAATACCAGATTGCCGAAATTGAACGAATACCAAACGAAATATAGATTGCAACAACGAACGAATACCCTCTCAAAAATTTTCGGGCTCTGCCCTGAACCCGACAGGGGCGCGCTGCCCCCTGTAGACCCCCAGCCAACTCACCACGGAGTTGGATCCACGCAAGCTATGTTTAAGATTAAGCCGTCTCATGAAATTTGCTCTAATACCATGTTAAACCATCCAAAGAAATAATAATAAAAAAGAGGAGGCTAGGGTTTCATTGATACGCACAATTCAATTGAATACTAAAAGTATGATAACCTAATACAAAGATATATATAGGGTAAACAAAGGAAATAATGAAAGACAGATCTACCCTTAATAAAAAATAAAACAAAATACCCATATTCTTAACAGATTAAACTTGTTAGCATCTCTCCCCATAAAATTAGTGTCATGATGTACCGCGATTAAGGCCAAGTAAGGTTGTGCCTGCAGGAATGTCCAGTTCCCTAGCTTCACATTTTCCATTTCGGATGTTTCTTCACAACGCAACAGTAGAGGTAAGTCGAAGTGTTTCATTAACTATCATGGTACCTGATAAGAAACTCTAAGATGTTAATCATACATACATGATTCTAATAGTAACGCAGCTAAATTTTCTTAATGAGAACTCTAAGATTCAGTATTTGTATTTTACAAACGTTGGAAGGTCAGAAGAAGAATTAAACTTACAATCTTAAGGTCACTTAGGTTCTCTGCAACAAGTCCTTTGTCTCCACAGACACGAATCACTATCCTTTGTTTCCACAGACACGAATCACTTCTCCTTTGCTTTGGTTTGCCATTCGTGATGTTGTGCCAGAAGTAGAAGTGCCCAAGTCAAAACATTAGCAGTTTCCTTTCCTGCAAAATAAAAGGTCTTGCATTGTTTATAATTTCTTCAACCCCTAAACTCTCCTCTTGATTATCTTGATTTTGTGTAGTGACATTAAAATACTAAGTAGATTCTTGAGTTTTCTCTTGCTGTTCATTATTCTTGATCAACATCCTTATTGATTCATGATTTCTGATACAATCTTCACCTCTCTCTGTTTTCTCCGTCGGCAAGAACCTGTATATGATACTAGAGAAAAATATCATAAAAGGATGGCTTTAAACCTTGCATATGATCCCAATCCAATTTATGTATTAAAAGTAAGATTCACCTGAATCCTGGTAAATAGAATTTCTTCGAGCTTCAGCAAAGAGTTGCATTGCTGTTTTGTAACTTAAAAATACGTTTTCCTTCTTCAAAACTACTACAAAAGCTGTGCGTGATATAATATCTTCAGAGAGATCGTGAAGTTCTTTATGTACTTCCATCTCAAACTATCTCTCTCTCCTCTTATTTCCTCCCATTCTCCAGCATGGTTTTGGTACTAGCTACATGTTAGAGTCATGAAAGTGACTCTATTTTGGTGTAAAATACTCCATGTGTGATTAAATTGAAGTATATTGAGACAATTAAAGAATTATGAATTATTCCCGAAAATCGCTTCCTAATTTTTCTTATGAATTTAAATGGTTTAGTGATTTTGGAAAGGATATGAGTTGATATTAGGTTGTGGTTTATGGATTAGAAGTGATTTTGTCTCATTTATGCTGTTTAGGGGTAAAAGTCATATTTATAAGGGTTGATTTGTTACTTTTCAATTGTATAGGGACCAAAGTGAGATTTTATAGTTTATTCTATAAAAGAAAACGAAAAGTCGCAGATCCAGGGGACTGTTCAGCCAGTTTTTTGGCGACCCTTCGTCTCCCTCGGTGATGATTATCTCCCTCGTGCACAGCTCATCTCACCCGTCAAAACCACACGGCAAACATCACCGAGAACCACACGGCGACGCTTCGCCTCACCACCGTGACTTTTCGTCTTCTAGGCGAGATTTTCCTTTTCTGGTGATGGTTAGCTCCCCAAGGGTAGATCTCCTTCCCCACAGCCGGCATACACTTCCCTAGCTTTAGCCGCCGCGGAAAACCGCGGAATCCGCGATTTAGCCGTCGCGACTCTTCATTTCAAGCCAGATCCTGCTCACTTCCGACGACTTCTCACCTCCCAGGACCTGATCTGAACTTTCCATCACCAGAGCTTCATCGGTACCTTCGGATCCCATTTCCGCCAACGTTTTCCGGAGACCCGCCGAAAAATTAACGTTTTCCGGGAACCGCGGTGTTTGTATTCCAGGCTGTCCGTTGGTCGTTTCGCCCCCTTTTCGCATATATCGCTGTGGTTACCTCCTCTCACCATGATCAGCTTCGTTTCCACCGTTTCAGCCTCCGTCACACCACACTGAGCGGGAGTTCTCGGTGTGTCTACGGTGTAGGCGAGATCGAAAATGACTCCATTGATCCCTCACTCAGCTCTCGACTAGTTGGATGAGCCCGAATTTGGACATTTGGTTAAGTTTCTTGTATTCAGATTATATTTGTTTCTTCAGTTTGTTTGCGATGCTTAATATTATTCTGATGCTCGACGTGTTGAATGATAATGTCCATTGAGAACGTTTATTGATATATAACTTTTTGCATAATTGAATGTCGGTTTGAGATTATTGAATGCGATTATGACTTAAATTGCTTCGGTACTGATTGCAATCAAGTTGTGTAGCGTTTAATATCATTTCTACTAGGAATGCATTTATGTGTAATTAGTTGATTGGATGATACAAGTTAGTAGGTTGTACTGTTAACGTTGTACCAACTAGTGGTGTTTAAGGGTTTAGCGTTTTTCGGTTAGTCGATGAGTCTTTAACCAATCGATCTGTAACTAAGAAGACGGGGAGACAGGATAGATTATACCTAGATTGCCGAGAGATATTTTTATTGATTTGCCTAGCCTTGTAGGTTTAGGAAATTGAAGAGCGAGGAGAGGAATTGTGAGAGTTGGTCTTGAGTCAACCGAACCCGTAGCGGCAACGCTTTTAATATTGTATTTTAGTTAGCAATTATTTAATGCTTAATTTCCTGCAAGTAATTAGTTTCCTTAGTTTTAATCAATCATTTCGCCAATTTCTCTTTCGTTAACTCAAATATACATTAGGTCGTTAGTCTTGCTCTCTTAGGATTCGACCCTGCTACGCAACTACGGTACTTAGGTTTAATTTGTGACCGTGACGACCGGGCTAACACTACAACCTCGGAACCCAATCCTGTTCAAAATAATTTGTGATTATTGTTAAAATTACAAGAAATTATGACTATATCTACCATTCTGATGTACCTAACCCGCTCCCTTTTGAAAGCCTGATTGGCAATCTTCCTGTGAAGAGCCATAAGTCACCTGAAAGTGCACGAGTCCCCGCCATGTAATTGTCTAGACAGGGGATCAAAGGGAAGAATCTCAAAGGAACTACCACATTCGTAAGAACCTCCTTAATCATATCGGGTCAGATATTGCAAGTCTGGGCACTGACCCGAACTAGTACAAAAATGTTCTAACGTACACGCCTGACCACTGTCATAAGAAGGCACTGTGCGGTAAACAATATCGTGGTCAAAGCTCGGTACTGGCTTCGACACAGCTTCTGCGAACATACGGCGAATTTTCGCTGAGTTTCCGTGAACAAGCGGTAGCAGGGCCACTTATGCCTTGCCTTTTGAAGTGGCCTTGGATCCGGTTGGAATCCATATGAAGAGTGAACAAATTTTACAAGAAGAATCAGAAAACAGTAGCAAAAAGGAGATAGTGGCTAGAGAGGGCGCTATGATAATGTTGGAAGGGGTTCTCTTTTCTACTTTAATGGGACTCGAAGTTTGGCATTACACTCAAGATGAAAGCGACTAGCCAACTGAATTTGCATTTGAATATTTGCCTTTCATTATCAAAATAATAATGCTGGTTAGAATGAATATTAAATATACCTCGAAGGATCTGTTGAAAGGTGATATCATGCTGGAAATGCAGAAAGGTGGCAGAATTTTAAACTACAATTTAACGCCTGTTGATCTCCCGTAATTCATGCAGAAGCAGTTTTTGGTCACTGTGTGTGATTTGTTCAGTGACTTGCTTAGGTATATTAAGTTTGGTTAAGTGTAGTTTCTCTCTTGCTTGTAAGTGTATAGTAGGTGGAGTTAGTTAAATTTGAACTTTAATTGTTTTAGTTGAAACAGTGACGTTGGCGGTGTATATATTTTACCCCTGTTTTTGAATAAAAAACAGAGCATTATGCAGTCTTGAGTTTCCTTTCGTTTTCTGTTTTTTCTCTTTCCTTTGCATGAAACTAACAATGGTATTAGAGCCTTAATTGATCTTAGAGAGCTAATAATTAACTCTCTTTCTTCTCACTTTCAACCCGGTTTCGTCACTCTCTTTGTCAAAAACTCAAAAAAACTTTCAGTTTCAATGGCACAACCTCCAGTCTCTCTCACACCTCCAGTCTAATGGCGACAATAACCACATGGGGCAGTCAAGATGAAGGCATTCCTTCGTGGACAGGGTCTGTGGCAGTACGTGGAAGAGAACCGTCAACTGCCTCCATTGGGACCCAATCCCACCCGAATCAAATCAAGATGCATGAAGAAGAGTTGCCAAAGCACCAAGAGCTCTCTCTTATTTCATGCAGCAGTGACTGACCTTGTATTCACAAGGATCATGGCGTATGAAACACCAAAGGAAGCATGGGATAAGTTGAAAGAAGAGTATACGGGTAGTGATACAACAAGGGGCATGTAGGTGTTGAAACTGAGAAGAGAATTTGAGTTGCTGAAAATGCAAGAAACTGAGAAGGTAAGGGAGTAGTTGATAGATTAATGAGTGTAGTAATAAAATTAGATTGCTTGGGGTGGAATTGACGGATAGAAGAATTGTGGAGAAAGTGTTAGTAAGCCTACCTGAAAGGTTTGAGGCTAAAATCTCCTCTCTGGATTCTAAAGACCCGACTCAAATAACTCTAACTGAGCTGGTCCATTCTTTACAAGCCAAGAACAAAGGAGGCTTTTAAGGTTGGAAGACGCAGGTGAAGGTGCTATGGTTGCAACACATAAAGGAAAGTCTGTGCATGCTGGAAATAAAAGAAATGCAAGAGATAAGAAAGGGAAAGAGAAAGTAATGCTCAGTGGAATAAACATGGTGGGATAAAGAGTATCCACAGTGTTCCACTGCAAGAAGAAGGGAGACTCAGAAAAGCAGTGTTGGTTCAGACCAGGAATTCAGTGTAGAGCCTGCAAACAATTCAACCATATAGAGAGAGTTTGCAAAAATAAAGGGGAATCCTCTCAGCAGCAAGCTCAGATGGTTAAAGATTTGCAGCAAGGGCAGGAAGCTGAGCAGTTATTTGTGGATCTGCGGGTCTGCCTCATCATGCAATGAAACCTGGTTGATTGATAGTGGATGCACAAGTCATATGACTCCAAACTTGCAAAGTTTCACTAGCTTGGACATGGCGTTTCAATCCAAAGTCAAGATAGGGAATGGATAATTTGTGGATGTTAAAGGGAGAGGTGTGTGGCTGTGCAAACCAATCAGGTACTAGCTGATTTCTGATGTGCTTATGTTCCTAAATTAAATCAAGTTACTTAGTGAGGACAAATGTTAGAAAGAAAATATGTCCACATTTTCAGGATCAATCTTGAAGATATGAATGGAGGGTAGTGAACTCATGAGAGTTAGAATGATGGGAAAAAGCTTTCCCATTGACTGGAAAAATTCAGAATTCAGAGCTCATAGTGCTAAGCTAGATAGTGAAATATGGCCAAGTGTTTGGCCATATCACTATCACGGTCTAAGCAAGCTCAGACCAAACAGATGGTTCTGAACCTGCTCGAAATTGTGAAGTTACCATGTGCATGCATGTCATCTTGGCAAGCTGAGCAGACCATCCTTTCCATGAACCAAGCTTGGAGAGCTTCAGAAAAACTCCAACTCATTCACCCAGAAGTATGTGGCCCTATGCAAAACTCTTTTGAATGGGAGTTGTATTTTGTATTGTTCATTGATGATAAAACTAGAATGTGTTGGCTGTATTTCTTGAAGCAAAAAATGAAGTAGCTAGAGTTTTTGGAAGGTTTAAGCAGTTGGTTGAAAACCAAACTGGTTTGAGTACAAAATGGTGAGAAGTGACAATGGGAGGTGAGTAACATCAAAAGAGTGTTGAAACAATCTGCATAGAGGCAGAATCAAGCACCAATTCAGCAGTCTTATACTCCACAGCAGATGGAGTAAATGAGAGAAGGAATAGAAAAGTTGTGGAGATGGGAAGATGTATATTGGTTGAGAAGAAGCTGCCAAAAAGTTTTTGGGCAGAAGCGGTGAACACACAGTTTATTTATTAAATGGCTTCCCACAAAGCCTTGATCAACCAAACCCCTATGAAGCTTGGTATGGGATCAACCTGCTGTGGATCATTTAAGGTCTTTGGCAGCCACCTGTTATGTATTGGTTCCAACCCAAGAGGAAGAAGCTAGATGACAAAGCAACTATAGGCATTTTCATTGGATCTAGTATAATTCCAAGGCTGTAGAGTGTATAATCCAGAAACCAAAAAGATACTGTCACTAGAGATATAAGGGTTAATGAAAAAGGTGTTTGGAATTGGGAAGAGAACAAAGTAATAAAGAAGAAAGTCCACGAAAGATTGTGTGGTTGGTGATGAAGCTGCTGAAGAAGATGCAAGTGAAAAATGAAGAGAGCTCCGGTTAGAGGTACTCGTTCATTGGCTGAGGTTTATGAGAGGTGTAATTTGGCCACACTGAACCAACTAACTTCACTGAAGCAGCAAAGTCTGAAGCTTGGAGAGTTGCTATGCAGGAAGAGTTGGCAATGATAGAAAAAAATCAGACCTGGAAGCTTGTGGACAGACCAGGGATAGAAATGTGATTCAAGTCAAGTGGTATCTCAAGAAGAAAATAGTCCTGATGGTTCAGTACATAAGCACAAAGCAAGGTTGGTTCTCAAGGGGTTTGCTCAACGATAGTAATTGATTTTCATGATACATTCGCACCAGTAGCAAGGCTTGACACAATCAGGTTGTTACTTGCTCTTGCGGCTCAATTCGGTTGGAAAATATTCCAACTGGATGTCAAGTCTGCGTTTTTAAATGGATGGCTCAATGAAGAGATCTATGTGAGCAACCGGATGGGTACCAAGTTCAAGGCCAGGAGAATAAAGTAATCTTCTGAGGAAGGCCTTGTATGGCCAAAACAGGTCTAGAGCCTGGACAGCAGGATCAATGAATACTTAGGGGCTTGGGTTACTTGAGAAGTCCCAATGAACATACACTATATGTAAGAAACGTGGAGGGTGAATTGACATTGTTTCACTGTATGTTGATGACCTTCATCATAGCAGTAGTCAAGTAAGGTGGATGAATTTAAGGAAGCAATGAATGTGTGAGTTTGAAATGACAGATCTCGGGATAATGTCTTATTTTCTGGGTATGGAATAATCAAACTCAAGTGGGATATTTGTCAATCAGAGGAGGTATGCTGAGGAGGTTTAAACGGTTTGGCATGGTAAAATGCAAGCCAGTCAATACACCTCTGGTTGCTACTCAGAAATGAGCAAAGAGGACGGGGCTGTCAGGGTGGATGAGAGTTTGTACAGAAGCTTAATAGGTGTTTGCTGTATCTAACAACACCCGGCTTGACTTAATGGATGCTACAAGTCTCCTTTCCAGGTTTTGACTAATCCAAGTGTAAATCATTTCAGGGCAGCTAAGAGGGTGCTCAGATATATTAAAGGTAATCCTGGACTGGTGTGTGGTTCAGGAAATCTGAAAGTTTTCAACTTGTGGGATATTCGGACAGTGACTGGGCTGGATCAATAGATGACATGAAGAGTACATCCGGCTATGTATTTTTTAAATTCTGGTGCGTGTGTTGGCTATCCAAAAGGCAAGCAACGGTAGCTCAGTCAATAGTAGAAGCAGAATAATCTTGCTGCTGCTGCTGTGAACCAAGCCATTTGGCTCAGAAAGATTTTGAATGATCTCAACCAAACACAGAGACAGCCACTGTAATTTTCTGTGACCATTTGTCTACAGTTTCTATGGCTAAAAATCCAGTTAATCATGGCCGTACCAAAAAATTAAGATAAAATACCATGCAGTTAGAAAAAGCTGTGCAAGATCATGAAGTTAAGTTGATACACTGCGGGGAGAAGAACAGGTCGCTGATATTCTGACTAAGCCGTTGTCCAAACCAAGTTTGAATATCTTTAGTTCAGACTTGTGTTTCCACAATGACATCAAGGAGGAGTGTTGAAAGGTGATATCATGCTGAAATGCAGAAAGGTGGTAGAATTTTGAACTGCAATTTAACGCTGTTGATCTCCGTAATTATGCAGAAGCAGTTTTTTTGGTCACTATGTTGATTTGTTCAGTGACTTGTTTAGGTGTATTAAGTTTGGTTAAGTGTAGTTTCTCTCTGCTTGTAAGTGTTTAGTAGGTGGAGTTAGTTAAAATTTGAATTTTGAATTGTTTTAGTTGAAACAGTGACGTTGGCGTGTATATATTTTACCCCTGTTTTTTGAATAAAAAACAGAGCATTATTGCAGTCTTGAGTTTCTCTTTCGTTTTCTGTTTTTTCTCTTTGTGCATGCAAAACTAACAGGATCTCCTATCTGAGAAACCGTTTTTAAACAATGCATTCGGAGTTTTTTTATTGGACCGCAATGAGCATTTGATGCTCCCATTAATAATTTTGATTTACTTTCATATGGACCCTTGTTCTTCAAACTCTGTATAGGATAACTTAAGGGACTGGTCATATATTTACATTTTTTATCTTTTTTTGGAAGACTTATCATGCCTGCTCGTGGCTGAAGAATCCAACTGATAATAAGCTTAGGTCAGGATGATAAAACTTCAGCGGAGTCAAATTTGCATACAACCTCTCTACCGACCAAATAGCAGATCTTGCGTGAGAAATTACAATAAGCAAATAGGTCAAAAGGATAATTAAACTTCGTACACAAATGAAGATCCAAATACTTTAACCCCAGACGGTCAAGAAGGACTTTCTGGGTTTTACAGACTTACAAGGTCATTCTAAACTTACAATCTTAAGGTCACTTAAGTTCTTGAAACTAGCCCTTTGTCTCCACAGACGCGAATCACTTCTTCCCTTGTTTGGTTTGCCATTCTTGATGCTGTGCTATAGTACAAGTGTCCAAGTCAAAACATTAGCAGTTGTTCTTTGCAAAATAAAAGGTCTTGCATCATTCTATATTTCATCTTCCCCTAATTTCTTACTTTGTTATCTTGATTTTTATAGGACGACATTAAAGAACTTAAAGTAGATTTCTTGAGTTTTCTCTTGTATTTCGTTATTCTGACCAGCATCCGTATTGATTCGTGAGTTTGAGTACAATCTCAAGAAAATAGATAGCTTTAACTCTTGCTTGTGATCCCAATCAAATCATGAAATACAATAGAAAATTAACGTCTATCCAATGCCATAGTCTTACAAGAAAACAAATTATTACTGTTGTTTTCCAAGTTTTTCGGGGCCTGAAAACTGGGCATTAGAAAAGAACCAAGTCATAACCATTAGGCTTAATTACATCATAATGTACCAAACTATTACTTTTCTTATTTCTATAGGAGGTACCAAACTTGTACATCGTTAAATACTCTAGAGACTAACCTCTAACATTGTTAAAAATAAATGACAGTTTTTTTTAATTTAAAAGGGTATGTGGAAATTTATGTGGGTTGATGAGTACATGTAACGCTGACGTGGACTTTTTTAGGGTTGATGTACATTTTATATTTTAAATTCTTAGATTTACCCCTTCAATTTTAATTCCACAAAATGTACACAAAATAACTAAAACACCCAGAACGAAAACCTGACTCGATAAAAACTCAGCCTAATCACGTAACCAACAATTAAGCAACTAAAACAAAATTAAACCCTAAAAGTGATTGAAACAAAGAAATAGGAAAATCCAAACTCTTGCCTTTGTCATTGAACAAATCTTACAGAAAAAAGAAAATAATCTGCTAATTTTTCTTTTCCATCTTTAAATTTGGTTCGATTGAAACACAATAAAAAGAAAATTAGAAAAGTTCAATTAAAGTGTTTACGAACGTGAGCACAAAGAACAAACCTTTTTGGTGGTTAGGGTTTGTAGATGTCGTTGTCTCTAGTATTAGGTAAAATAAAAAGAAGAATAAAGTAAGAGAGAAGGCCAAGTGGAAGTTAATAAAGCTTTATTAAAATGAGAAATAAAATAAAACTTGGTGAGAAGAATGCGTAGTTCAACTCAATCACATCAGCAATTTAAAGACCTGTTCCTAAGCCACTTCCCACAAATCTCTCCAACCACTCCCATCATATTACCACTACTACCATACTAAAATCTATCTAGATAAAAACAAAATAAAAAAAACCCAGGCCACTTCCCAACGTGAACAAGCCTCACGTGATAGATATTTGACTTGGTAAACAATTAATAAAATAAGTAAATGAACCACAACACGTTAAGTTGCACTATTTTTGACACTCCCCCTTAGTGCAAGCTTACAAGCAATAACACCCAGAGCATCTCGAAAAACGTCAAACTTAGGCCTTGCAAAGCCTTAGTAAATATATCAGCCACTTGTTCACTGTGTGAATGCCTTTCAACTCAATCTCTGATTAAGCACACTTTTCACCGAACATAATGATGCCGAACCTCATATGTTTGTTCGCGCCTGGAAGACTGGATTTGATGCAAGTTTGATAGACTTTCATGTCACATTTGATCTGCAAGCATAGTTAACTTTGCACAACATGTCTCCGACCAACCCCTTCAACCAAATGCATTCTTGTGCAGCCATGGTTGTTGCCAAATATTCAGCTTCAGTGCTGACAAAGCAACAACAGCTGCTCTTGCTACCCCAGGAAATCACAGGTGAACCAGGTTTAAAACAATACCTGAAGTTGAGCGACGATCATCTATCTCCAGCCCAATCTGCATCAGTGAATCCACTCAACAAAAAATTATTAATATCTTATATAAAAGGCATGGTGAGAGATCCTTTTATATAACGTAAAATCTTTTTGCCGCTCTAAATGAGAGTTCTTGGATCTTGCATAAACTGTGAAACAACACAACAGAATATGAAATTTCTGGCCTTGTGATGGTTAAATATATTAAGCTTCCAACAAGTTGTCGGAACTTTTAGCATCCTTCAACAGCTTCCCTTCATCTTTCTTAACTTGAGATATGACTCCATAGGAGTAGCCATTCTTTTGACTCCCCATGCCAAAATGTCCAAGAGACCTTTTGCATATCCTTTTTGAGGAAAAAATAACCTTGATCTGATTTTCCACTTCTAGACTAAGGAAACACCTAATTTCTCCCAGATTTTTCATCTCAAAACGACAGATAAATCATTCTAAATGAGAAATTTCTGATTCATTATCTCCTGTTATACATATCATCAACATATAATAATCAGCAGATGCATATTGATTCTAATTTTATGAACAAACTAGAATCTGATCAGAAACTTTAAAACCGCAAAAGATAGATATTGGCAACTTTACCATACCAAGCACGCGGTGCTTGTTTTAGACCGTAGAGGCTTTCTTTAATCGGCATACATGATGTGGAAATTGCTTAGAGACAAAACCTTGGGGTTGCTCCATAAATACTTCACGATCCAACTCTCCATAAAGAAATGCATTCTTTACATCAAGTTGCCACAACTTCCAATCTTTAAAAGCAGCAAGTGAAAAAATTGATCTCACCGTCACCATCTTTGCTACGGACTAAACGTCTCCTCATAGTCTAATCCATAGCTTTGAGAAAAACCACGGGCAACTAAAGAGTTTGAACCTATCATCGTCCCATCTGATTTTTTCTTCAACGCTAAACCCATCTACAAGTGACTGGCTTACAATTTTCTGGTTTGGGTACTAACTCCAGTCTCCTTTTTGTCTAGCTTCAATTTCTCTTGCATTGCTCTTCCCCATTTTAGACAGTCTTTGGCTTCTTCATAGCTTTCTGGTTCTTCTGCAATTAAAGCTCCAGTAAAGAAACATGAGGTCACTGTGCAATGATTAAGTTGTACCTCATAATCTTTGAGATGATCTGGCTGCCTTGGCTCCCTTGTTGATCTTCACTGCTTGTTGCTCACCATCTTCTGGTCTTGAATATTTGCCTTGGAGATTCATTTTGTTCATCATTGCTAGGTGCTTGCAGATTAATTTCAGGAAATAGAGGCTCAAAGTTGTCTTGATCATCATCAAGAGAATATTTTTTACCACGGGCTTTTGAGCAAAACATAGAGATGAACTCATCAAACACCACATCTCTGGAAGTAACAATTTATTTGTTTGGATCCATACACCTCCAACCCTTCCTATAAGAGTCATAGCCAAAAAATACACATTTCTTTGTTCGAGTCAAGTTTGGATCGATTAGATTTAGGAACATGAACATAACAAATAGACCAAATACCCGAAAGTAATTAACATTTGGTTTTCACCATATAAATCTAAAAGGGATTTTTGTGTACCTGGCCATGGAGTAACCTGTTTATACATGACATGCACAGAATAGCTTCTGCCCAAAGCTCCCGAGGAAGATTCTTATCATGCAACATGAAAGACAAACGAAGCAAGATGACCAAGTTTCCTCTGCAACTCCATTCTGCGAGGGTATCTGGACATGTATTTGACGAAGAATACCGTTGTCATCACAAATTTGAAGAAATCAGTTGACATATATTCCCCACCATTATCACTCCGCAGACATTATTTTCTTCTGAACTTCTTTTCAACAGCATCCTTGAATTCCATAAACTTGGATAATGCTTCACTCTTCTCTTTCAAAAATTTCACCAAGTGAATCGTGAGTGATCATCACACAATACCATAACATAACAATGTTTGCTATAGCTTGGTGTTCTTGTTGGTCCCATCAAGTCTGTATGAACAATTCAAATGAGGTGGATCTGCGATTTGATGAACTGTTAAAAGGAAGACGATTGATTTGCCATATTGGCAACCTTGACAAATCACATTCTCACGTACATCCTTCAAAGTTGGTATGCCATCTATCAACTTTTTAGAAGAAATTTGCCGCACATTTGGTAACATGACCCAACCGAGCATGCCAAATTGCAGCACTATGATTTGGCTCGTTTTCTTTACATAGGCTTCACCTGCTGACAAAACAAACAGAGAAGCTTTCTTCTCTCCGGTAAGAATAACATCTGCAGATATATCTTTCACATTATCAAGCACCTTACATCATTTGGACCAAACAAAAACTAATTGCCAGAATCAGTAATTTGAGAAACTGAAACTAAATTTTTCTTCAACCTGGAACAGATAAACATCATCAACTTGACACTACTAGTTTGTATCATCAGCAACATCGATTGTCACGACACCTTCTTTTGCTACCGGATAGGTTGAGTTATCTGTAGTAACACTAACCCGCTCTCCATGATGTTGACGCATTTCTGAGAACAAGTGTCATTTTCGGTTACATGGTGTGAACAACCTGAACAATGATCCACTCCTCTTTGTCGTTTTTGACATATTAACAAGAGTTTGGACTGACTTTTCTTCAACAGTAAAAAATGCTCCCATTTGAGTTGATCATCTCCTTCACTTGCACATGCAACATTGGCTTTGGAAATCTTCACACGACAATTTCTCTAATATGCCCTGTTTTCCCGCATCTGAAGCATGTGATAGATTTCTTACTTTGTGAATTGCCACCTTTCTCTGCACTTGAATCTTCTTCTTTAGTCTTATTCCAGGCTGATGTATTCTTCTTATTGGCTTCCCCTTTGAGAAGAGAACAGCGTCAGATTCAAATTTTTTTGCCATTTGTTTAGCCAAAGCTTCTTGATTAGAGAGCAAGTTCTCTAACTCCTCTACAGAGAGCTGTGTGACCATCCCTGAATAGAGGTGACGAAAGGCCCATACCCTTTCTCAATCCACCGACAAGATACTGCGTAGAAGCGCTTCACTAATTGTCATCCGCATCATCTCTGAAAATTCAGCACATATACTTTTAACTCGTAAAAAGTATTCTGAAATTGACATACCTCTTTTTAACATTGCCAATCATTCTCCAATAGCTGCACCTTGCTGTATTCTTCTAGTACACAGCTTCTCAAGCGGTGTCCCAGACTTCTTTGGAGAGCTAACATCACGAACATGATCAATAAACTCTTTGCTGTAGATGTCCTCAAAGCAAAAAGAGTCTTGCCACACTTGATTTCCATTCCTTTGTGACTCGGCATGCTCAGGAATATCAGTAGGAATCCCTGCATCAGACACAGTAACTAATCCCACAAATCCTGACCTTGAAGTAAGCCTCCCTACACATTTCCCAGTACTTGTAGTTATTATTGCCTACAAGCTTCCAGTACTGAGTATTTCCTCGTTTGCTACCTCCATTGCTGCAAACAAACAAAACTTTCTTCTCACAACTTTCAAACTCCTGCAACAAAGACAGCTTGATAGACAAGACAAAAGAATGGCCTCACTGGCTCTGATACCATAAAATAAAAAGAAGAATAAAGTAAAGAGAGAAGGCCAAGTGAAAGTTAATAAAGCTTTATTAAAATGAGAAATACAATAAAAAACTTGGTGAGAAGAATGCGTAGTTCAACTCAATCAATCAGCAATTTAAAGACCTGTTCCACTAAGCCATTCCCCAAATCTTCCAACCACTCCCATCATATTTACCACTACTACCACTACTAAATTTATCTAGATAAAACAAAATAAAAACAACCCAGGCCACTTCCCACGTGAACAAGCTCACGTGATAGATATTTGACTTGGTAAACAAATTAATAAATAAGTAAATGAACCACAACACGTTAAGTTGCACTAATTTTTGACATTAGGTCAGTGGCTTTCCCTTTATTGATTTTTTATTGTTCATAGGGTGGGGTTGTCGGAGTTCGTTGATTTTTCATTATCGATTAGTGGGTGGGTGTGTTGTTTATTTCATTGTTAAATACTGACGGTAGGGTGTGTGTGTTTATTCATTGTTAAATACTGATGAGTGGATGGGGTGTGTTCTTGTTTGATTTTTAATTATTGATTGAATAGCAACTGTTAAGTTTTTATTACTTTTGTCTTCGATTGAATACCCAAGCCTACGATGTAAGTACCGAACCATCCAGTCTCCACTTCGATGATAATTCGATACCTTACGATGTAATTTGCTGAACCTGGATATAGATAGTTCTATTTGATTCAATGAACAGTTGCATTTGCTGCTCTTGTAACTCAAAAATACGCTTTCCTTCTTCTCAGACTGTACGGGATATGACATCCGCTGAGAGTTGATGAATTCCTTATGTACTCCATTTCAAATCATCTCTTTCTCTCTGATTTCTTCCCATTTCTCAACCATCGTTTGGTACTAGCTACAATATCTGGAATCCAAGCCTGTTTGTCAACCAAACTATTAATTTACAAGAATTTATGACGACTTCACCGCAACAATAATATCCTTGTTCATAGATTTCAAAGTGTAATTGTTGTAAGTACCTTAACTCGTCTCATTTTGAAGGCCGACAGTGATCCTCCTGTGAAGAGCCCATAAATCGCCATAAGTCCCTTCCTTGTAATTGCCAAGACAAATGATCCACCCGTATTCATAAGGACCTCTTAACCCTATTGGGGTCAGATATTGCAAGTCTGGGCGGTGACCCGAACCAGTACAAAATGGACTCCCACACATGCCGGACCACCAGTAATAAAAAGGCGATGTACGTGAAAAGAACATCGTGGTACAGAGTTTTTACTGCAGGTTTCGACACTGCTTCTAGAGCATACGGCGGATGTCGGGTGGTTCCCGTGATGAAGCAGTAGGCAGGGCCGGTTATGCCTTGCTTTTTGAAGTGGCTTGGATCGATATGGGATCCATATGAATGGATGAACAAATTTACAAGAAGAATCAAGGAAAGTACAATACCAAGAAAAAGAGCATGGTGTAGACACAGGATATGATTTAAGTATTTCTTATTGTTGGTCTTGAAGTTTTGCATTCTACTCATCGTATAATCTTCAAGAAATCAGGTTGAAGCTGAATTCATCTTCAAATTAATATTCGCTTTTGATCATTAAATTAACATAATGCTGGTTAGAATTATTAATTTTATATAACATACAAGGATCCTCTCATAACTGAGAGATGATTTTTGCTTTTGACTGGTATATAAATACTAGAAGAGGCCCCATATCATATTCAGAAATGAACACTCACTTACACTTTTTCCGCCTTCTTCTGATTTCCCATGGAGATGGAGCCATGTTCTTCTTCTTATAATCCTCTGAATACTATAATTTAACTAATTACATGTCAAATACTAATCATATATACACTACTAATTTAAATCTAAAATACTGTAATTGGTATGTTGATTTACTTAATCTCTGATGAAGCCTAAGCCTATTAATTCAAAGAGGAAGTGATTTAGTGACTCCTTTTGTCACCCCAGAAATATCACCAACCCCAATTCCGTGATGTAATGGTTGGCTTTGAGCAAGTAGGTCAGTTTGAGACGAGAAAGAGAACAAGAAATCAAAGAAAATTCGTTAAAAAAAAAAAGGAGATTGGTACTCTAGGAGGTTAAAGAGAGGCTTTGGAGACAGGAGCAGCCTTCATATATTTAGGAGCAGGATTTTCATTCGAGGTAAAAAATAAAAAGTAAAAGTGAAGCTAGTAAGAGATAATGGCAATTGAACAGTTACAAGCTCATACTGATACATTACAAGTAGAATAACTGACATAGACAACCTTTATTATTTCTAATGCTTTCACTTCCAGGATCACGACTGTTATTTGAATCGTGGTGAAGAGGATGGGCGAATACTGAGGGTGCACTGTTACGAATTGCATTGGGGCAAGAAAATAAGTGGGGCGACACACAAAAGTGTATTGTTGGATGATCATTGACAGGACGACTTTTGCCCAACCATGGCTAAGTTTTGGCCTAAACAAATGGAAAAATAAATTCAGGAGGAAACCCTAGTGGATTGACATTATTAGCATCTTCTCCCATATATTTTTGTCATGATGGACCGCAATTAAGGCCAGATAAAGCTGTGTTGTGTGCCTGCAGGAATGTCCAGGTTCCTAGCTTCACATTTGCCTTTCCGGATGTTTTCTTCAACAACACACACCGGAGGTAAAGTTTCATGGTTACCTAATTAGAAATATCAAACAGTAATAAGAATGTTAGAGAGCAGGTATATCATTATAAAAGAATTAATAATGATTTCACAGTCATAAAAACGATATTAAGTTCCTCGTTCATTAGTGTTAATCAACGTATCTCTAACAGAATTAATGCAGCTAAATTTTTTAAGCACATGCATGAGAAGTTGGAAGGTCAGAGTAAACTTACAATCTTAATGTTAATTAAGTCTCTGAACTAGCCCTTGTCTCCACAGACACGAATAACTTCTTCTCTTGCTTTGGTTTGCCATTCTGATGTTGTGCCAGAAGTAGAAGCGCCCCAGTCAAAACATTAGCAGTTGATTCCTTTCCTGCAAAATAAAGTCTTGCATTCATTTATAATTTCTTCAACCCCTAAACTCTCTCTTGATTATCTTGAGTTTTTTGGTTGACATTAAAAGACTAAGATTTCTCGAGTTTTCTCTTGTTGTTTCATTATTCTTGATCAACATCCGATTGTTCATGAGTTTCTGAGTACAATCTCCACCACTCTGGTTTTTCTTGGTAGGCAGAAACCTGTATAGATATAAAGAGAAAAGTATCATAAAACTGACTCTAGCTCTTTAATACAACAATAGCGCGGTAGAAAAAGTAAGACTCACCTAAATCCTGGGAAATAGGCAACTCTTTGAGCTTCAGCGAAGAGTTATATTTGCTGTTCTTGTAACTTAAAAACGCCCCTTCTTCAAAAAGCTGTACGAGATAAATCAGTGACAGGTAATGAAGTCTTTATCCACTTCCATCTCAAATTGATCTTGTCTCCTCTTATTTCCTCCCATTCTTCACCATCGTTTAGTACTAGCCACAATCTCTGGAATCCAAGTGCTCAAATTTCAAGAAATTTATATCTACCAATTGACGGAGAAGTATATAAAACTTCGCACCAAACATATCCTATTCATTTCAGCCATCTTTTTCAAAGCGTGATTGATTACCTTAACTCGCTCCATTTGAAGGCCTGATTAGCGATCCTTGTGAAGAGCATAAGTCACCTGAAAGTCCAACAAGTCCCTGCCCTGTAATTGCCTAGACAGGGGGTCAAAAGGAAGAATCTCAGATGACACCCCGTATTCATAAGCACTTCCTTGATATATCCGGGTCAGATATTGGAAGTCTGGGCACTGATCCGAAGCAGTACAAAAAGGGTCTCCCATACACGCCTGACACTGTCATAAGAAGGAGCTGCACGCGTAAAAAATATCGGTGTAAAAGTTTTGGTATTGGTTTCGATACAGCTTCTGCGAACAGACGGCGGATTTCTGCTAAGTTTCCAGTGATCAAGCGGTGGCCAGGGCCGCTTACGCCTTGCCTTTTGAAGTGGTGTTAAATCCGGTACGGGACCCATATGAATGAGTGAACAAATTTTACAAGAAGAATCAAGAAAACAGAAGCAAAAAGAAGATGCATAGTGGAGAGAGCGTTGCGATAATGGCGGGTGTGTTTTTCTTCTTTCCCTTAATAGGTCTTGAGTTTGGCATCATACTCAAGGTTGAAGCTACCAGCCGACTGAATTGTGCATTCGAAAATTCGTCCTTTCATTATCAAAATAATAATGCTGGGATAACAATACTGTCCAGAATGAATTTTATATATACGTTAAAGGATGCTCGTATCTGAGAAACCTTATTGAAATAATGCATGCGGAGTTTTTTGATTTGGATCTCAAGGAGCATTTGATGCTTTCCATTATATAATTTTTCTTCTGTGATGTCTAATGAATTAAAAAATCAACTGTATCATCTATGAATATCACGTAACTCTCTCTCTTTTTTATTTACTTTCAGATGAAATCAACAATAGAAGTGGGCTTCAACATAGAGATAAAATACTTTTATCTAAACGAAAATTCTTACAATGAGGTCCAAAGCACTCCGTGATACACATTTTTCTAATACCATCACTTCCAAACGCATCAAGCCCCATTTGAGAAAACTTTTAATTCTGAATCTTGGTAAAGAGGATGGGCGCACCAAATTGAGGCTGTAAGGTTACAAACAACATTGGAGCATGGACATAAGTTGGCGACAACACAAAAGTATATCGTTGGAGGATAGTAGATAGGACAACTTTTGCTTCAACCATGGCTAAGTTTTGACCTACACAGATTCTGGGGCCTAAACCAAACGGGAGAAATGAAGCTAAGTGCTTTCTGGGTTCATTAAATCTCTGCGGATTGAACTTGTTGGCATCTTCTCCCCATATATTAGTATCATGATGTACATCAATTAAGGCCAAAGTAAGGTCCGTGCCTGCAGGAATGTCAAGGTTCCCTAGCTTCACATTCACCAATTTAGATGTTTGCCTCATCACCATGACAGTAAGAGGGTAGAGTCGAAGTGTTTCGTTTACTATCATGGTTAACTGTCAAAGAAAGTTCAAGTAGTAGTGCATCAGTACTAAAAATGAAGGTCATTGTAAAAAAAATAAAAGAACTTACAATCTTAAGGTCACTTAAGTTCTCTGCAACTAGCCCTTTGTCTCCGCAGACACGAATCACTTCTTCCCTTGCTTTGTTTTGCCATTCTTGATGTTGTGCTAGAAGTATAAGTGCCCAGGTTAAAGCATTAGCAGTTGTTTCCTTTCCTGCGAAATAAAAGGTTTTGCATTCATTTATAATTTCATCTTCCCCCAATTTCTCCTCCTGGTTATCTTGATTTTTATAGGATGACATTAAAAGACTAAGTAGATTCGTTGAGTTTTCTCTTGCTATGCCATTATTCTTGATCAGTGTCCTTATTGATTCATGAGTTTCTGAGTACAATCTCTGCCTCTCTCTGTTTTTCTTGGTCGGCAAGAACCTGTATAGAATAGAAGAAAATATATATCAGAAAACTGCCCACCGTAAATACTCAAGAAAATATATAGCTTTGAATCTTGCATGTGATCCCAATCCATGAAATTACAATAAGCAAACTGACTGTCCATGCATTTTCCAATAGCCCAACAACAAAAATAACCAGTATGGAATTCATGTTTGACACGTTTTTCATTCCCTGGAAATATAATGAAACTGGCCATCAGAATAGAATCCAAGGAATAACCATTGTCGGTAAACGTTTAATGTATCAAAAGCCACAACTAAAACGTTATCAATGGCTATAAAGGCTTCTTACTTAACAAGAACTAAAGAGACATATAATAGATATAATCAGTAAAAAAACTTATAATTTGCAAACTCTAATAGTCATCAAACATTGAAATTTTCTCTCTTTTTCTTCTAATCAATATAGTGCTCTGTTGCCTTGTATTATTTTGGGTCAAATAATGGCCTTTACCACACTTTCTATTTTGTGGTGTCATAGCTTTTAGCATGCTTGGTGTAGGACACATATTATAAACAAATGAGTTGAATCATTCTATGATACTGGTTAATTAGCAGAGTATCATACCAGGAAAGCTAATAGATCAAAATGAAGCATATTTCTTAATAATTTTACTTACCCAGTGCCTTTTAGTAACACAGAAAATTTTCAAGTTTAATAAGATATCATATTAATAAAAGTAAAAGTCACCTGAACCCTGGAAAATAGAGACCTCTAGTAGCTTCAATGAAGAGGTGCAATTGCTGTTGCTGTAACTTAAAAATACGCTTTCCTTCTTCAAAACTGCTTCCAAAAGCTGTACGGGATATAATATCCGCTGAGAGTTCATGAATTTCCTTATGCACTTCCATCTCAAATTCATCTCTCCCTCCCCTTATTTCCTCCCATTTTTCCAGCTTCTTCATGCTACTCTCAACGATTTCTGGCACCCAAGCCTGTTCAAAGAATAATTTGGGCCACACAGCACCTAACATTAAAATCTTAACCAAACTAAACATTAAGTTTAATTTGCAAGAAATCTACGATTGCATCTACCAGGTTGAGAGCATAGTAACAGTTGGAGGAACAGTGTACACTAATTCAATTAAAAGAGATGTGAGTTGTGTTGTACCTTAACGCGCTCCATCTTGAAGGCCTGGTTGGCGATTTTCCTGTGGAATGCCCATACATCACCCGTAAGCCCAAGAAGTCCCAGGCCGTGTAAAAGCTTAGCCGAGGGGTTCAACGGAATATTTTCGAATGACTTTCCTGTATTCATAAGCACCTCCTTAATCATATCCGGGTCAGATATCGCGAGTCTGGGCCCTGATCCGAACCAGTACAAAAATGGTTTCCCATACAAGCTTGACCACTTGTGATAAGAAGGCGCTGCACGGTAAACAATACCGTGGTCCAAGCTCGGTATTGGCTTCGACGCAGCTTCTGCGAACATACGGCGGAACTCAGCTGTGTTTCCGGTGATGAAGCGGTAGCCGGGGCCGCTTACGCCTTGCTTTTTGAAGTGGTGTTGGATCCGATATGGGATCCATATGAATGTGTGAACAAATTTCAGCACAGACATAAGAAGAATCAATAACACAGAAGCAAGAAGAAGTTGCATTGTGCAGAGCTCTGAGAAGGGTGGGCTCCGTTCGATGATCAGAAAAGCTACTCTCAAGCCGAAGCTTTAATAATGGCGCGCGGTTTCCACCTCCTAAACCTTCATCTTTTTGAGTGTCAACTTTATAAAAAGGGAAATATAATGTCAAAGTCAAATTTGTGATAGCGTTCTCTGAATAAGTAAATATTCATTAACAAATTATATCCTTCGTTATCTTCCTATTCTTCTGGCTTTGAGTATTCTGAATAAATGACTTTGACAACCATATATACCTGTTTAGACTATATATGTATTCACCTGAAAACAACCATATATATATATATATATATACTTTATGTATTCCTATTTGACCTTTTTTTTTTTTTTTTATTTAGGTGTCTGAGTGAGTTTGTCCGTACCTCAACTAATCATCGGATCTATTGAATACTTTATAAGCTTAAAGGATTAAATAAATCATAATATTATTGTAATAAGTGTCCAAAAAGGTTTGTGCGTACCTTAATTGTCTATAAAATACTTTACAAATCTAAAAGACCAAATAAACTATAATATTATTGTGGTAAGTTTGAACTCAATGAATAACTTTTTGGGATTAAACTTTTGACCTTGTCAATGGTGAAAGGAGCCCCACACTGAACTTTTATTTAATAAATTAACCATGCCCCAACACACATTATATATGAAAGGAGAGAAAGAAATAGATAATTATTTGATTCGTTTTCATCGAATCAAGTCTTGCATTAATATTTAATACCTCCCGAATTAATCAATACCTTGAATCTTGCTTGTGATTTCGAAGTCATTGATGAAACTAATTAAAATAAGCAAACCAACTGTCTAGAAGCAATAAGAAATCAAACTAAGATATCTTAAACTGAGATTTCTTGCCAGTTGAACTATCTTTTGAGAGTTTACAATGACAGTTGATATATTTAAATAAATAAAGCTTCTGTTTTATAATTTCTTCCACTAGCTTTCTGAAAAGCTAAAACATTCTTAATAGAAGTGCTTTAACACAGACATCAAATACTTCTACCTATTTGAAGATGCTTTCAATGATGTCGAAAACCTCCAGAGTGCACCTTATTATTCTAATGCTTTCACTTTGCAGATCTCAATGAATCTGGGTAAAGATGATGGGCGCACCATATTGAGGCTGCAAGGTTACAAATAGCATTGGAGCATGAACATAAGTTGGCGACAACACAAAACTATATCGTTTGATGATCATAGATAGGACGATTTTTGTCTCAATCATCGCTAAGTTTTGACCAACACAAATTCTGGGGCCTAAACCAAATGGGAAATAGGAGGCTAAGTGCTTTCTGGATTCGTTGAACCTTAGCGGATTGAACTTCTTAGCATCTTCTCCCCATATACCAGTGTCATGTTGTACAGCAGTTAAGGCCAAATTCAACTGTGTGCCTGGAGGAATGTCAAGGTTCCCTAGCTTCACCTTCGCCGTTTCAGATGTTTGCCTCACCAACTTGACAACAGGAGGATACAGTCGAAGTGTTTCGTTGAGTATCATGTTCACCTGTTATGGAAGTTGAATCAGGAGTAAGAATGTTAGACAGCAGGAAATATTTTTATTAGAAGAATAATTTCCACAAAAATAAAAAAGTCACTTTTTAATTACTATGCCCTTTAATTGGAAATGTTCATCAATATATGTATAATTGCTATTAATTTACAGTTTGATGCTACTATTGCCATGTATTTATTCTTTTGCCTTTACTTTTAACATGTAAGTTCTTTGAAAAGGATTAAATTAATTTGCAGTTTTCCCATTGACATTAAATATAATGACTGTATATAATATTTTCCATGATCATACCTGAAAATGCAGCTAAATTTTCGTAAGCACATGAAACTTTCTGTTGCAGTATTTTATGAACTTGCAAGGTCAGAGAAAATATACTTACAGTCTTTAGGTCACTTAAGTTTTCTGCAACTAGCTCTTCATTTCGGCAGACACGAATCACTTCTTCCCTTGCTTTGGTTTGCCATTCTTGATGCTCTGCTAGAAGTAGAAGTGCCCAAGTTAAAACATTAGCAGTTGTCTCCTTTCCCGCAAAATAAAAGGTCTTGCATTCATTAATAATTTCATCTTCCCCCAATTTCTCCTCTTGGTTATCTTGATTTTTGTAGGATGACATTAAAAGACTAAGTAGATTTCTTGAGTTTTCTCTAGCCGAGCCATTGTTCTTGATCAGCATCCTTATTGATTCACGAGTTTCTGAGTCGAGTCTCCACCTCTCTCTGTTTTTCTTGGTAGGCAAGAACCTGTATATAATAATGACAAAGAAAATCAGAAAACTGCTCAGCCTAAATAGCCATAGCTTTAATTTCGCATGTGATTCCAATTCATGAAATCATGATAAGCCAACCAATTGGGTTTTCATTTTCCAGTAGTCCTACTTGAAACGACGCATTAGCAGCACTGTAATACAACAGGGTAACAAAAGGGAAGACTAGAAGTCACCTGAACCCTGGAAAATAGACACCTCTTGAAGCTTCAATGAATAGCTGCATTTGTTCTTCTTGTAACTTAAAAATACGCTTTCCTTCTTCAAAACTACTTCCAAAAGCTGTACGGGATATCATATCCGCTGACAGATCATGAAGTTCTTTATGCACTTCCATCTCAAATTCATCTCTCCCTCCTCTTATTTCCTCCCATTTTTCAAGCATCATCATGGTGCTAGCTACCATTTCTGGAATCCAAGCCTGATTAAAAGAAATTCCGCCACAAGCACCTAGAGTTAATAGTCTTCATACCAAACTCAAGTTAAATTATCTTTTATCTAAGATTTGTACGAGGAAGAATTAACTTTAAATCTTATTCATCGTAAGGTATCTAATCAATTAGAATATTTCCTTTGTTTCTGCTCAGTTTTTCAATTGAAATAGTATGATGTTGTACCTTAACTCGCTCCATGTTGAAGGCCTGATTGGCGATCCTTCTGTGAAATGCCCATAAATCACCCGTAAGCCCAACAAGTCCCTGCTGAAATAGCGGCTCAGCCAGGGGGTTAAAACGAATCTTCTCAAATAACCCACCCGTATTCTTAAGCACCTCCTTGATCATCTCCGGCTCAGATATTCCAAGCCGGGGCGTTGACCCGAACCAGTACAAAAATGGTTTCCCATACATGCGCGACCACCTGTGATAACTAGGCGATACACGGTAAAGAATATCGTGGTCAAAGGTCGATACTGGCTTGGACGCAGCTTCTGCAAACCCACGGCGGATATCGGCCGTGTTTCCGGTGATCAAGCGATAGGCAGGGCCGGTTATACCTTGCTTTTTGAAGTGCTGTTGGATCCGATATGGGGTCCATATGAATGTGTGAACAAATTTTACAAGAGAAAGAAGAAGAATCAAGAGAAGAGTAAGAAGAAGAAGGTGCATAGTGTACTCTCAAAGCGCGAAGGAGAGCTGTGATAATGGTGGGTTTTGTTTGGATGATCAGAAAATTTTGAAGTAGTAGCTTGGTTGACTTGGGAGTTCATTATTTTAGTGCTTCCACAACTCTGCTATGAATTAATTTTTTATATCGAATATGTCATTTGATTCTTTGTCTAATTAATTAAAATATGAATTTTCCTGTCCAAAATTTCTTTCACGTATGAATCCATTATTTAAAAAGTCCTCATTTAACAATCCAACTGATTTATTAAAATGATGCCGGCAGTATTTTTTATACATGTTATTCTCATACATGATGTCTATTTCCTTTTATTTACAATCGGTTCAATTATAAGTTTCTTCAAGGGAGAGGTTGAAACACTAAAGAAAATTGAGGTTTTAACTGATTACCTGGGTTGGGATAGTAACTCAAACCTAAAACTAGCTCAAGAAGAGAGGAGAGAGCTCAACCCCGTATATATATAATATTATAACAGTCCACCAATTTAATAACGAATGACAATTACAACTTCTAACGAAAAAGAAAGCCTTTAACATAGATAAATGTCTATTTGAAGACTTTTTTAATGATATCAAAAGCAATCCAAAATGCACGTTCCTTATACTGAAGCTTTTGCTTCCAAAAGCTCCAACTGTTATCTGGGAAATTTTCAATTCTGGATTTTGCTAAAGAGGATGGGAGCACCATATTGAGTCTGCATTGTTAGAAGCGACATTGGAGCATGAACATAAAGTTGGTGACAATACAAAAGTATATCGTTGGATGATAATCGTTAGGATGATATTTGACTCAATCATGGCTAGTTTTTGACGTACACAGATTCTGGGGCCTAAACCAAATGGAAAAAATGAGGCTAAACCCTTTCTGGGTTCATTAAACCTCAGCGGATTGAAGTTATTAGCATCTTCTCCCCATTTATCAGGATCATGATGTACTACAGTTAAGGCCAAATAGAGTTGTGTGCCTGCAGGAATTTCCATATTCCCTAGCTTCACCTCGGCTTTTCTAGATGTTTGCCTCGTCAACTTGACAGCAGTTGGGTAAAGCCGAAGCGTTTCACTGAATATCATTCTCAGCTAATTTGAAAATTCAAGCAGTATTAAGAATTTTCTTAAAGTGCATGAAACTCTCTGTTGAAAGGTCATTGAAGAACTGAACTTAATAGTTTAAGGTCACTTAATTTCTCTGCAACTAGCTCTTTGTTTCCGCAGAAGCGAATCACTTCTTCCCGTGCTTTGGTTTGCCATTCTTGATGCTGTGCTAGAAGTGGAAGGGCCCAGGCTAAGGCATCAGCAGTCGATTCACTTCCTGCAAAATAAAATGTCTGGCATTCATTTATAATTTCTTCTGCCCCGAATTTCATCCTTATTGAGTCATGAGTTTCTGACTTGGGTCTCCACCTCTCTCTGTTTTTCCTGGTAGGCAAGAACCTGTATATAATACGAATCAGAAAACTGCTCTAAATGCTTAAAGCCTTATCTTTGGTATTATAGAATATTCGAAAAAATTTATATTAGTAAAAGTACCCTGAACCCTAGAAAATACCCCTCTAAAATCTAAATGCTTCAATAAATAGTTGAACTTGCTGTTCTTGTAACTTAAAATTACGCTTTCTTTCTTCAAAAGCTGTACGGGATATAACATCAGCTGAGAGATCATGATGTTCTTTATGCACTTCCATCCCAAATTCATCTCTCCCACCTCTTGTTTCCTCCCATTTCTCAACCCTCGTCATGGTACTAGCCACAATTTCTGGAACCCAAGCCACTAAGATTAATTTACATTAAATTAAGACAATTTTTCTTCACATAAAACTTCCCCAATCATAAATGATTTTCTAAAATTTGAAAGGCGTTTTAGCTAACACTTATTTTCTTTTTAGCTCAACAAGAAGAGAGTGTGCTGTACCTTAACTCACTCCTTGTTAAAGGCCTGATCAACAGTCCTCCTGTGAGAAGCCCATATATCACCCGAAAGCCCAACAATTCCCACCCCAAATAACTGCTTAGCCGATGGGTTCAGCAGAATCTCTTTTTGAATGACCCACCCGTATTCATGAGCAGTTGAGCACCTCCTTGACCTTAATCATATCCGGGTCAGATTTTGCAAGCCGGGGCGCTGACCCGAGCCAGTACAAAAATGGTTTCCATGCGCCCCCCCTTGTAATAACTAGGCGTTGTGTACGGTAAAAATATCGTGATCAAAGGTCAACACTGGCTTTGACCCAGCTTCTGCGAACCCACGGTAGATTTCGGGTGTGTTTCCGCTGACCAACCGATGTCTGGGGCCAGTAATGTGTTAGGATTATTTAGAATTAGGATAATTATAGTAAGTCTTTTATAATTATGCTATTATCTAATATAAATAATTAGAATATCTTTAAAATTAGACAATTAGAGTCCTCTTAAGATTAGAATTAGAATAATGTGTAAGGCTATATAAAGTCTAAAACAATTACGGGGCGTTTGGTTGAGAGTTATATGAGATTAATGGGGTATGTCATCTTTTATTACTTGATTACTACATTTGGTTGCCAAGTAATATAAAATTTCGATAATCTTCCAATACCAATAATAGTTACTATTGGTAATATTTAAGGTAATTTTTATAACCTCAATTTTCTTAGGTATTGTAAGATTATTTGGTTATCTTATTTCTGTTACAATTTTATCCCTTATTAATAAAAATTTTGAACAATAATACCCTTGTTTTAAAATCAATTTACATTAATCTACCATTACAATTTTACACTTGTTTAATTAAGTTTTTGGACAATAATGTCATTATATTTAAAACACCACCGGTAGCTGGCCAACCATGACGGGCCACCGTCGGAAAGTCATTGAAGTCGCTAAAAATGGTTGAGAGTCGCTAGGAGGCTCCGATATGGCCATTTTTGGTCAGGTTGTAGCCATCAATATGGCTAGAAACAGCCATATCGAAGCCTCCCAGTGACTCTTGGCTATTTTTAGCAACTCCAGTGACTTTCCGACGGTGGTTGGCAATGGTTTAGGGTGGTAAGGGCGATTTTGTTATAAATTAAAGTTTTATATAAGTTTGGGTGTTTTAGCTAAATCTAAAATGTTAAGTCACGACAAAAGAACAAACAACTTCTTTACCGTGTTGATTTTTTACCCCAACAATGGAACTTTCACCATCTCTTTATTGCCTTGGACCTCATCTACGCCAAATGATTTCTTATGGTTGTAACCGATTAGAGGTCTTGGCTTTGACAACAACTGTGGTTTATGGTATAGTACCTTGCAACCTTAAGGGGACAAGGTTGATTCGAAGGGGAAGACAATGTTAGGATTATTTTAGAATTAGGATAATTATATTAAGTCTTTTATAATTATGCTATTATCCAGGGATGTAAACAAGATGAGTTGAGCCAAGTACCACCCTAAACAAGCTTGACTCGGTCAAGCATTAGACGAGTTCGAGTCGAGTCACGAGTCAGGAAAATTTGACTCGTGACTTGACTCGAAAAGCTTGATTATGATTCGATTAACGTGATCTCGATTATGACTTGATTACGGCTTGTTTGACCCTTTTTTTATATAACTTGCAGATCTTGTTTTACACAAATCAGATCACATTTTTGGTAAATTTGTATCTAAATCAACATAAATCACATCAATAAATTACACAACATAAACAATGATTAGTAATGTGAAAATAGGGTTTATGATTTTGGGGAAATCATTTATGACATTTAGGTTAATTGGGGTTAAGGGTTAATTTGAGATTTTTTAAACCTTTTGCATGTCAGATTACAGAACAGACCTAAAACTTGTATTTTTCACAGAAAAACCCTAAATGAGACACTATTGACTAGCAAGCCGAATCGAGCCGAGTTGGGGTAGACTCGAACTCAGCTCGGTACTTAATTCAAGTCTTACTCAAGCTGAGTTCAAGTATTTAACGGACACCCCTACTATTATCTAATTACAATAATTAGAATATCTTTAAAATTAGGCAATTATATTAGAATTAGACAATTAGAGTCCTCTTAAAATTAGAATAATGTGTAAGACTATATAAAGCCTAAACCAATTAGGGTTTGACAAGCAATAGTCAATTAAGTTTTTTTCCCCTTAAACTCTTATTTCTCATTTTCTTGGAGGCTCTATTTCCTCATATAAAGTGGAAACACTATCTTATCATTATGCCTTGGTTTTTGAAGTGGTGTTGGACACGAAATGGGATACATATGAATGTGTGAACAAATCTTAGCAGAGATATAAGAAGAATCAAGAAAAGAGTGTGAAGAAGAAGGTGCATATTGAAATCTGAAAGCTCGAGGGAGAGCTGTGAGATAACAATGGTGGGTACATTCTGGAAGACGAGAAAATTTTAATGGTATTGTGAGTGGTGGGTTCCACCAAACACCTCGTATAAACCTTGTATTCATTAAGACATGTGGCAAAAATTCCTTCGTGATTTGGAGTCCATTACCAATTATTTTTCATTAATTAAAAAATGAAAGCGGGTTGATATTCAATAATTCAATGAGAGATTTTTTTTATAATGGGCTTGTGTGTTCTTTGAAATTATGATCTGAGGCTAGCTATTTCTCCTAGAAAAATGATACAGGTATTAAAAAATATATACCGAATTTATGCATCGATGACGTGACACCATTATGATCGTTGATTAATTATAAATTTTTTTAAAGAAAAAAAATGATGTCACGTCTTCTGTGCATGAATTCGATATACATTTTTCGATAACTGTAGCATTGCTCTTTCTCATATACTCTAAGTTAGTAAATAAACTTGAATAACTCTAGAAGAGAGGCCTTTCCTTTCTATAAGCTTTATGAAATGGTTAATTACATTACAATATATAATTTTCTAGTTTTCAAAATTAGAAGGAACTTCCCTAATCTCAATATAACTCTAATTATGCATTAATTACAATATCATTACAGTCTAAAGATCAAGAGGAAGAACTGAAGATGTCGACTATAAATCTATACATATATCGGTATATTCTTTGTTTTAATAAACGATATTAGATAAATATAATCGATAAGGGTCAGATTTAAGAGATTTATATATCATACATCTAGAAAAAAAAGTTTATATCATCAATTACATTAATTAATAATACAAGTAAATGAAAATAGGGCCAATTTCTCAAATGGCTTCTTTTCATTACACTTTTTTAGATGAAATAATGCCTTATTATTCACTTTTAAGCAGATGGATATGCTAATTAGATCTACATTAATCAGTTTTTATTTCCCACTATATGTCCCTTCTGTTGGTTCAATATCCAAAACCAAGCCTCTCGAGAATTCAACATAAGGATAGGCAACTGGGAAATCATCAGCTTTTATTTTCCACCTGCAGTTTCAAGGGACACACAAAGAACAAATGAGTATATATTCAATGAAAAGGGAATAAAGTGGTAAGGATTTTTATGATATAACATGGATGCTCAATTCCAATCTAAAATAGTGTTTTATTGTATGCATGAATATTAAAATAACAGTGAAATATCATAAACGAGATTATGCAGTTTCCCGATAAGTGGGAAGCAGTTGGTTATTATACCAGAATATATATTAATCTGTGACTTGAGATGTACAATAATTCATGCATGTCCTAATTAAATGGGGGATTCTTGCTGATATTTTACCTATAATTCAGGACAAGATGATGAAGGAAGAATGAGATTTCGACTTTAGCCAGTTCTGCTCCTGGGCAGAGTCGTGGTCCTCCACCAAATGGCATCACCGTTTTGCTCATTGCTTTATAATCCTGCGATCAACATACAAAAACGATCGGAACATATTAGCTAGAGATAAGAAAGAAGTTATAGTTATGTTATCTGCTTATCAACTATTTCCTGCAGCTATATGGGAAGAATATGGTTCTGCAAGTTCAGATCACAGCAGAAAGAGTAAGATATAAACAAGACTGGTTAATGCAGGGGAGGCTAGCTATACGTACAGTCCATCTCCAAGGATTAAACTCCGAAGGATTTTCATGAAGAGTGGGGTCAAGGTGTACCGCAGTAAAGAGTGGAAAAACATACCATCCCGATGGAATGAAATAGTCTGCAATATAATTGAACCATAAAATTAGAATGCAAGAAAATAAATATGAAGCAATAGATAAATTAAACTTAATGCAAACAACAAACCTTTGAATATGACATCTTGAAGGGCTTTGCGGGGGACAAATTTGGCAACATTTCCGCATCTCGTAGCTTCATGTATTACCTATAAGCAAAGCATTTGTTAGTTTCCTCCTGTAAGCATGTTGAACTTTTATGCAGAAAAACAGTTAATTACTCTATATTTACATTGTTGGTAAACTCCATTTTCAGGAAATCTTCCCAGTTCAAGGATTCCCCATCTTCTTTGTTTTTCCTTATCGCATGGTGTTCTTCCTGTAATACTCAACAAATGAACCCTTTAGAATATGTATGCAGATATTCATGTACAAGGAGACTAGGAAAAGGAACACAGAACAAATTAAAGATACCTTTAATCGTTCAAAAACATTGGGCGCATTGGCAAGAAAGTAAACAATTAAAGCTATAAGTGTAGCAGTCGTCCTATAGCCTGCACGCAAGATGTCTAAAACTATGCTTACTGTCTCTTCATAGCTCAGGCCCCGTTTCGCCAGAATCACATCTAAGAAGTCTCCTTCCCTATGCCGCGAAATATCTTGTTCTCTTTCTCTTATAATCTCTCTCACAGTCAAAGATAGTCTCTCGCTAGCCTTAACATTAAATCATTTTTGTCATATATAATTAAACATTCAGCACGTCAACTGATATATATTTGTTTGTAGCAATTTTTTGTTACCTTCACAGCTTTTGCATAAGCTGTCCCAGGGATATATATTGGCAAAGTCTGAAAACCTTTCATGTAAGTTTCAAAATCTTCAAGTATTTTGAAGGCTAGTGGTTCTTTTGGCTCAATACTCAACAGTTGCTTCACCATAAGATAGAGCGTAAACTGTGTTATATATATCACAAAATTAATGAGTTTAACATTAGTTTATAAGTTTTCCTCCTGAACTTAAAATTAATTCTTCCTTAATTACCTTTTTAGTTTCTTCGCAGAAGGAAATTTGTTTTTGTTCTTTCCATGAGTCCATTATTGAGAGTGACAGTTTCTCTGCAAAGAGAAGGAAGAGTGGATTTGAATTGGAGGCAGTGATGAAGCTGACGGCAATATTTCTTAGCTTCTTGTGAAGTTCTCCGGACACCGCGTGTAAAGACAATTTTCCAACAACGTCAAGCACGGGCTTGGGGTAGCTGGCTCGAAATAGCTTCTCCTCATTCTGAAGTACAAACAAGTTGAGCACCGGGTCACAGGAAACGATGGCCGGGGAACCATATAGATGTGACTTGAAAACTTTTCCATACCTGCAATACACAATCTCATGATCTCTTGTCACATATTTGATGAAATCAAGCACATAACTCATCAAAGACAACACAAATACCTGGAGCAACGTTTCTGTAGGAATCTACCCATGGAACTTGATCTATGAGGCTTGAGGAAGCTAAGAGTCTCTCCAAAGACGGGCCATCCCATTGTCCCTGGAGGCAAGTTTTTGGGTTCTCGTTTTGCAAACAGACGTGGGACTACAAGTAGAGACAAACATAGACCCAACAAGAGAAATAAAATGACAAAGACTAGCTCTTCCATTGCACACTTAACCAAAGCCAGACTTCATATATAAGCTTGGAAGCTCTTTTTACTTGCTCAACTCAAAGAGATTTGCCCTTTAGTACACCTGAAAATGTTGGATTTGGCAGGAATGAAAGGGAAAGAAGAAAAAGATGAACACCAGGAAAATTTTGTTGAAGAGCCGCGTGTTTCTTATGCTTTTCATTATTTTTAAACTTCAATTTATACATCAGCTTTTATCAACTATTACACCCACCGTTACAGTGATTTTATATGGATTACAGATGGACCGCAGAAACTTAACTAATATAAAAAATATCTAATATTTATAATCCTTAAAGTCAACTGCACTACTTGGAGTGCGTAGTTAACCAAGCAGCTGACATAATCAGCATAATTTCAGCTCCAAACTTCAACTTTCTTCCGGCTTGCTTACTGCTGCTCGCACTATTTCAGTTCACATTTATTTATCCATAGCTCGCATCAAAACCTAGCTATTTCAACAAGATATTACTTGCATTAACACTCATTCTTGATAACTTTGTTGGAAACACCAAATTTAAGCCTAAATTCTTCAAACTTGGTCTTATTTAGAGCCTTTGTCAAAACAAGTTTAAGCCTAAATTCTTCAAATTTGGTCTTGTTTAGAGCCTTTGTCAAGACATCAGTGACTTGCTCTTTGGTCCTGCAATGAACAAGCTTCACTTCCTTGTCTTCTTTAGCTTCTCTAACAGCATGAAACTTGATCTTTATGTGTTTGGTTCAACCATAAAACACAAGATTCCTGGCCATTGTAAAAGCTGATTGATTGTCACAAAACACTTCGGTAGCTTCAATCTGATGTTGCTTTAAATCATTCAAGATTTTCCTCAACCAAACTACTTCATTAACAACAACTATAGTAGATATGTATTCTGCTTCTACTGTTGATTGAACCACTGTTTCTTGCTTCTTAGAAATCCAACTAAATGCATCAGAATTCAAGTAAAACACGTAGGTTAGAGTACTTTTCATATCTTTTATTGAACCTGTCCAATCACTATTAGTGTAGCCAATTAATTTGAAATTGGCTTATCTCCTGAACTAGATTCCTATGTCTTCAGTCCCCTTGAAGTGAATTTCAATAGTGCATTCATAAATCTAGAGAGTAGGCTGGCTGCATACATGATATCAGACCTTGTTACTGTTAAGTACAACAAGCACCCAATTAAGCTTCCATATCTCCTTTCATCAACCTTGCCAGCTCCATCATCTTTATAAGGTTTCTGGTTTTGCACTAAATGAGTGCTCCCAGACTTACATTCATGCATGTTGAATTTCTTTAAGATTTCATTGGCATATCTTCTTTGACAAATAAATATGCCATCCAAGGATTGATGCACTTCCATGCCAAGAAAGAAAGTCATCTCCCCCAAATCTGTCATCTCGAATTCTTTGCGCATTTCATCCTTGAACTAATTCAATTGATCAAGGCTGCTTCCAGTCACAAACAAGTCATCCACATATAAGGATACTATCATCAAATCACCACCAATCTTCTTTACATAGAGAGTGTGTTCATTAGGACTTCTATTGAAACCAAGGCTTCCTAAATGCTCATTGATTATGCTATACCAGGCTTTAGGAGCCTGTTTTAAGCCATATAAAGCCTTCTTCAACATATACACTTTATCCTCACTCCCTTCAACTGTAAAGCCTTGTAGTTGCTCTACATATATCTCTTCATCCAAGTAGCCCTACAAGAAAGCTGACTTGACATCTAATTGGAGAATCTTCCACCTATGTTGAACTACTAAGGCTATCAACAACCTTATTGTGTCATGTCTTGCAACTAGAGAAGGCGTATCTGAAAAATCGACACCATATTGTTGTGCATAACCCTTTGCCACTGATCTGGCCTTAAAATTGGATTGATCTATCCGGATTCATCTAAGTTTTGAAAATCCATTTAACTTAGATAATATTTCTGTTTGTAGGCCTGTCCACAAGACTCCAAGTTTCATTCTTCTCAATCATACTTATCTCTTCCTTCATTGCAGCTATCCACTCTTATAATTTTACATGCTTCAATGTAGTTTGTAGGCTCCATAACAGCTACATTGCATCTCTCATACACATAAGCCAATAACTAAGTGCCTTTGATTGAAACTTTTGCATTAGAATCTGAATTTTCTTCAAGATCATCTTGGTTTGAAGAAAATTCTCTTCCTTGCTGTAATCTTTTATCATCTTTAACTTCATTTCTTTCCTAATTCCAAGTCGAATAATCATCTACCTTGAAATCTCGATTTATCAGAACCTTCTTTGTTTTTGGATTGAAGATTCTATAAGCTTCAGCCGAGTTGCTGTAGCCAATTAGGATTCTAATTTCAACCTTCTCATAAAGTTTGCTTTTCATGTTGTCTAGAATGTGAGAGTAACATATGCTCCCAAATACATGATTCACACCTAGTTTAACTCCACACCATGCTTCAAATGGAGTTTGATTATTCCAGGCTTTGGTTGGAAGTCTATTTAGCAGATAAACTGCTGTATTCACAGTTTCTACCCAAAATATTTTTGGCAGATTTTTTTTCATACAACATGCATCTTGCCATCTCCATAACAATCCTATTCTTTCTTTCACTCACTCTATTTTGTTGAGGAGTTTAAGGACTGGTAAGCTGATGCTTTATTCCAGCTTCAATGCAATGTTTCTCAAACTTCATAGAAGTGTATTAAGTTCCATTGTCACTTCTAATAGTTTTAATGCTGGAACCTGTTTGATTCTCCACCATAACTTTAAACTCATTAAACACCTTAGCCACTTCACTCTTTTATTTCAAGAAATAAATCCAACACAGCCTTGAGCAGTCATCAATAAACAGAACAAAAATATCTGCTTCCACTTAAAGAAAAGGTCTTCATCAGTCCACACATATTAGTGTGGATGAGTTGCAACTTTTTGGAAGCTCTCCATGCTTGATTTGCTGCAAAAGGCAACCTACTCGGTTTACGAAGTTGGCAGGCATGGCATATATCCTTTTTATCTTCAATCTTAGGCATATTTTAAACTAAGTTCTTGCAATACATCTCCTTGAGTCCATTGTAATTGAAGTGGCCAAATCTTTTGTGCCACACAACATACTCATCAGTAGCCATGGAGTAAGCATGCAAATCAGTCTCTTTCCACTTTATGGGAAAGCTTTTACCTATCATCCTTACTTTCTTAATTCACTACCATCATTATCTAAAAGTGTGCACGATATATCTTGGAAATGTAGACAATAATCTTTCTCTAACATTTTTCCTACACTTAAGTGACTTTGGCTAATTTCAGGTACGTACAAGACCTTGGAAATATATTTGGTACCTGTTGAAGTCTGGACTGCAACAACTCCTCTTCCCTTGACATCAATAAGTTCTCCATTTCCTATCTTTACTTTGGACTTGTATGTATGATCCAAGTCCACAAAATTGCTTGGGTCTGGAGTCATATGGTTAGTACAGCCATTGTCTGTCAACCATGCTTCAGTGCAACCACTTGCTACATAGCGAAAAGCCACGAACAGGTGGTCAGTTTCCTGATTTTGCTGCTGATGATTTTCCACTAGTTGAGCTTGCTCCCCTTGTTGATTACTCTTGTTTTTGCAAACTTTTTCAATATGGCCAAATTGTTTGCATGACCTGCATTGTATTCTAGGCCTGAACCAACATAAATTCTCAACATGATTCCTCTTCTTGCATTGAGAACATGATGGATATCCCTTTTTTACCCCCTTACTTCATTCCTTGGTTATCATTCTTCTCCTTCCCTTTCTTTTCTCCTGCTTGCTTCTTATTTCCACCTTCATAAGGTTTCACTTTATGACTTGCCATTAGAGCTCCCTCAATGTTGTCTTCTTGTCTCAGAAGTCTTCTTTGTACTTGAGCTTGTAAGGCATGAACAAGCCCTAAAAGGGAGATATGTGATAGGTCTTTTGAGTCTTCAAGAGATGAAATTTTGGACTCAAACCTTTCTGGTAGACTTACAAGCACTTTTTCAATTATCCTCTTGTCTATCAGCTCCTCACCTAGCAAATTAATTTTGTTAAAAATATTCATAAGTATATCTACATACTCCTTAATAGACTCTGCTTCCTGCATCCTCAACACTTTAAACTCTCTTCTCAAGTTCAACACTTGCATATACCTAGTCTTATCACTTCCTATAAACTCCTCCTTTAGCTTATCTCAGGCTTCGTTTGCAGTTTCACAAGCCATAATCCTTGAAAAGACTAAGTTTGTGACAGCTGAATGGGTATAAGACAAGGCTCTTGGAGCTTTGGCAATCTATTATTCATGTAATCTAATTATTTGGTTCAATGTGGGATTCAGTCCCAATTGAGGTGGTTGTCTCTCTTCTTGAACATACTGCCATAGATCATGTCCCCTTAGATAAGCTTTCATTTTAACAGCCCAGATATCGTATTGTTCACCATTGAAGACATAAGGAGAAAAAGGCACATTGTTGGAAGCCATAAACAGACTTGAAGGTGAGTTTTTGGAGAGAAATTATATTTCCTTTACTGGTCTCGTAGGATCTTATAAAGCTTTGATACCAGATGTTGGATTTGGCAAGAATGAAAGGGAAACAAGAAAAAATTGAACACTAGGAAATTTTTTTTGAAGAGCTATAAGTTTCTCACACTTTTCATTATTTTTAAACTTCAATTTATACATCAACTATTACACCTAAAGTTACAGTGATGTTATATAGATTACAGATGGACCACACAAACTTAACTAATACAAAAAATATCTAATTTTTATAATCCCTAAATTCAACTGCACTACTTGAAGTAGTTAACCAAACAGCTAACAAAATTAGCATGATTTCAACTCCAAAATTCAACTTTCTTCCAACTCGCTTATTGCTACCTACACCATTTCAGTTTGCATTTATTTACCTATAGCTCGCATCAAAACTTGTTTCAACAAGATATCACTTGCATTAACAGAAAACACATGTTCAAACTCTAGAAAATAACTAAAAATGTTCTTTGTATTACTCAGACTTAAAGAATTCAAAATGTCTGGATATTCAGATACATTTGTGAATGAATAATGTTTTTATTATTGAAGATAATTCTTTGTGAGAAAAAAGAGGGTTTTTTTTTCTCCCAATTTTTTCACTATAACGCGGAGCACATTAGCACACTAACATGCGTCGTGCTCCTTTTGGCTGTAGACGGGCTCATGTTAGCCAAATCTAGCTCACATTAGCATCGCTTGAAGCCGCCAGTTTTTTGGCTTTTTCGACGGATCCTAACCTCCAAAATCACTTTCTAGACCTCTATTGAACTCCTCTCAACCTCATTTTCAAAACCCATACCCCCACTTGGCATCTTCTCTCACCTTTTGCAACCATCTCCTTCTTGCCACCTTGCGAAGTTGGGGATTTTCTTGGCCCAATTATGATCGATTGGAGAGCAATCAGCCCCAAAATAACACACCACTTGATTCACCATTTTCTATTGTTTGGGTTGCTATGTTGTTTAGTTGTTATTGGTCTCCTGATCGACAAAAATTGGTGCTACAACCCAGTGCCAGCACGTGCGGCTGTCCTTAGTAGCCTACTGGGTTGCTTAGGCTTTGCCTCCCAACCTTCTCCTCACCTTCCACGACCTCAGCCACTCCTCAAACACACTCTGAACCATTCCAACCCCCCTTTCCACCCTTTCTTTTATCCAAAAAACACCATTTTTTTGTTCCCACCACCTATTCGAAAAAATGCCCCAACCAACCAAAACACACCCTTCCACCTCCATTCCCCACCCAAGCTAATGTGAACCAACTGCCCCCCTCCCGGAGCAATCCATCTCAGCCCAATTCATCTTGGGCCGACAAATTAAGAGTTACCAACTCCAACTCCAAGACCCTTTTCACCCTTCCCCACTGTCACTATAATGTAGAAGGGGATAATCTGAAAAATTATTCTTTCGAATGATTTGGTTAAGAAGGACCTAGTCTATTGGTCAAATTGCATGGTGGGATCTTTCCTGGGATGCAAGATGTTGTTCCATGCTGTCGAGTCCATCGCCTTTTGTGCATGTACCACTTATGGACTAAAACAAGTCTTATCATCGAGTAATCTCGTTTACTTCCGATTCAAGGACGAAGATAGCCTACGCTCAATCCTAGTGGATGGGCCACGGATATTTGGGGGAAAACACATCCTTCTCTAAGTTTTGGTGGACTAGAAGTCCCTGACCGATCTCTAGATCATAAAGGTCCCGATCTGGATATGGCTGCACAGTTTTCCCATTAGCATATGGATGCATGAAGGTTTGGGATATGCGGCTAGCATCGACAATCACCCTTTATCATGCGACAAAGCGACATATGAGTTTACCCGGCTTGATTATGTCTGTGTTTGTGTTGAGATTGATGCTTCCAAGCCTATTTTGCACCAATTGATGCTTGAATACCATCAAGACTCAATTCCAATTGAAATTGAGTATGAATGGAAACCAAAGCGTTGTCCAAAATGTTGTGAGTTTGGCCATGTTTGCCACCCACCTAAGAAGGCACCAAAACCTCCTAAGGCACTTGAGGAGGATCATCTAAGTGTTCCTCACCTTATTCCTCTTAGGGCCCCAAAGAACACCCCCCCCCCCCCCCCCCCCCCTTCCCATGAGCACCAACTTCCTTGATATCATTCGGCTAGAAACTTATTTAGCGTCTAACTTGGAGGAACTCCTTCCAAGCGATTCTTTGATTATTGAAGCTCATGATCCTTTGCCTTCCAATGCCCTCAAAAGTGGGGTGAGCAATGATTCATTTATGGAGGGACAAGAAGGGTCGTTAGTAGACCTAGCAAAACGGGCAGGTAGGTCGGGTTAAGGTCTGGTCGAGTCGAGTCAGGTCCAAACAGGTATAGGCCCAAAACGAGCGATCTAAATAGGTCCAAAATATTGGACCCGAACCCTACCTTATGCGGGTATGGGTAGACCTGTGAGTACCCATTTTTTCTCTCTCAAATTTTCAATTTTTGCAATTACACCCCTAAAATTCCTATAGTTTTCATTTTTTACAATTACACCCCCACAATCAATGCTTGAGACTACTTGAAAAAAAAAAATCAATAATTTAAAGGCATGCCAAACACCATAAACTTAAAAACAATCAAAGACATGAATGAATGATGTCCGAAATTTTCATACAAACCAAACAGAAAAATATAAGCTTTGTTTTGGTTCAGTTGATATTAAACTCCAAGACCATACAATAAAACTCAAAAGATTAAAGGAAACCAATTCTTCTTCTCTATGGGCATCTCTTTTCACCTTAGTGAGATGTGAAAGGAATAATCCAACTTGTGCTAATGAGTTATTCCAGGGGCAAAATAACGTAAGATTAAACATCACTACACATTTTATTTTTGCATCCAAAGTTCCAAACATAGCAGCCAACAACAATAACACAACTATCAAAACCATATCACTACACATTTTATTTCTACATTAAAACATAGCAACCAACAACAACAACAACACAACTATCTAAACCAAAACAATGCCACCACGACACCACCTTACATCAACCCCACATTATATATTCTCTACTGAACAATTACAGGATTTATTATCTCAATAAATCTATCATTTTGACCAATACAATTCTTCACCTGCTGCAATAACCATGAATCATCGTCATTTTCACAATGAGAAGAATCAAATATTTTTTGTCTAGTCAACAGAACAAGTACCAATACACCAAAAGTGAAAACATCGCACTTCTCATTGCAAACACAACACCTGTGTACTCAGGTGCAAAAAGAAAATAATGACATCCCAACTGCACTTTTTTGGAACCAAACAACCACCATGTTCACTATTTATTATTGTTACTTCAAGGGTTATGGTGATTTTATAAGGAATAACATTGAAGACCCATCATTTTCAGTATCTCCACCGGGATTGCCAGACCTCACTAGCTGAGACCTTCCTTCATTTTTTATCCCTTCAAATCAATATGCTTTTGCACTCTCATCCTTTAAAGAATAGTTTGATATCCTTGAGGAGCAAAGTAGTAGCAAGATGTGGAGATTGGAGTCTAGAGATGAGTGTGAGAGAGATAAATAGAAGACGAGAGTGAGTGAGTGTGAGAGATGAGAGTGAGTGTGAGTTAGGATACACATACTTTGGATTTCGATTTCGATTTCGATTGGAGGCTTGGAGATTGGAGTCTGGAAATGCGACAATTGGAGATGTATAAGGGATTTCGATTTGCGTTTGCATGAGTGAGTTTGAGAGACTACAAACATCGAGAGTAGAGATAAGAGAAGCGACGACGGCGGAGTTAGGGATTTCGATTTGAGTTTGAGAGAGGATTGATAAGCGTAAGTGAGTGTGAGTTTGTCAAGGGTTAGGGATATCACGATTTGGGGAAAACTAAAAAGGGAAATGGGTTTTTTTTTTTTTTTTTTTTTTTTTTTAAACAAACAAGTACCCGCAGGTATACTCGTCTCACTTGCTGGAAAAACGGGCCGAGCCGAGTTAAAACGGGGTTCAATGTTAAAGACCCATACCCTATATTTTTTACCCAGGTTTAAGGTTGACCTGCAGGTTCAGACCCGTTTTGCTAGGTCTAGTCGTTAGCCATGGTGTCTGTTGCCCACTATAACTCGAACGTCGAAGATGCTGAAGTGGATTTCCACTCTGACATGCAGTGGCCCATGCCTTAGTCCCAACACTCTAGACCTTCAGATCCGCCAACACTCAAGGGTAAGAAGAATAAGAAAAAAGGGCAGCGATCTTAGTTTATTTCCTTTCCTTTGTAGAGCCTGCATGCTCCTTTAGGCGTCTGTGCCTTTTATGAGATTTGGTTTTGAGCCTACGTGCTCATTTTTGGGTGTCTATGCCTTGTTTGATTTTGGTTTTCAAGCCTTTGTACTCTTTTGGGCGATTGTGCCTTGTTCGAGCCTGCGTGCTCTTGTGTTTGGGCATTTGTGCCTCTAGTTTCTTTTGTTGTTTTCTATGGCCTTTAAGCCGATCTTGTTACTTTGTAACCATTCTTTTTTTGGTTCAATATAATTACTTACTTACCCAAAAAAAAAATGTTTCTGTTTACATTACTCGGTCTAATCAATACTAATCTACCTAATTAATACTACTTTATAGGAAGATGCAATAGGTGTGATAAGCCTAGCTAGTAAATTCGCAAATTCTCATATTTTATTAGCACAGCCAAATAATTCACGAACTATATGGCCCAGCCATATAATTCGCGAATTATTCGCCTGTATTTTTGCAAACAAAAATTGGTTATATAGTAAGGGAGAAAACGATGCCGTTTTAGGGTGGGGGTTTGTCAAATGAAATGAAATCTCCTCTTCAATTTTTCTCTTCGTCTCTTCTTCAACTGTTCTTCTCTTGAACTTTACGAATTCTCCTCTTCATCTCTTGATCTCTTCTTCTCTTCCAATCTACAGCCATGGTTCCTCCTTCTCGCCCGTCAACTCGTTAAGCTTCACTTTGAATCTCGTTAACTCTCTTTTCTTCATCTCTTATCTTTTTAACTCTCTTTTCCAAGCTTCAAGTCCAAGACTTCAAGCCTTAAGGTTCACACTTCTGTTATTAACTTATTAATTATTATTGCTTTCTCTTTTTTTTTTTTTTTTTTCCTTTTTTTGCTTGATTTGTTTATGAAATGATTGATTGATTATGTGTGTGTTATCCGTAGTGAAGCCTTGTGTGTGTTTGTCTTTTTTGTTTGATTATCTTGAATTCTTGTTATGTTGGTGGATTGCATGTGTTTGTGCTGGTGTGTGACTTGAGGCTCTATAGATACTGGATGCTTAACTTATGTACCTGGTGTTTCATTGCTTTTCCTTTTCAAGCATATTTGTGCATTTGGTGAGACATTACAGGTTTTTGGGAGTTTTTATCTAGGATTATCGGGACATTTTCCTGGCCCCTGGCAATAGGCTTAATGGGTTTGTGTTCTAGCAGCTTAATTTGGTTGGTAGCTGGGTTTTTTGTTAATATGCTAATGAAACTTCTTCTTTTAATTCTTAAATATCAATGAGAGTGTATCATTTGTCTTTTTAATTTGCAGTTCAAATATATTCTTACATTCTCACACGCCAAACAAACTCTATTACAATTATAAGGTACCCATTCACAAAAGGAACACCCTAAAAGGACTGATAATATTTAGTTTAGTTATTTGCAGTAGGTTACCAGAAATCTTATAATTTTTCAACATCAAGTTGATCTACAAAACCACCACCACTACTACTACTTTGCTCTCTTGACTTATTTTCGATAGTTCACTGAAGATAATGGACTAAAAATTTCAAACTTTTAGACCCATTTTGTCATTTTAATACAGAAGTATGAGTAGCAAGGAATTTGACTTGATGTTGATGTTATAATTTTACTACGTGGGTAGTCAATCATTTTAAGGATTGTATCAATGGCACTATCAATGAAGAAATCTTAGATCCAAACCATGTAATGCACACGCCACGATGATTCAATTTTCCTCATTTTTCTTTTCAGGATTCTTAGTGTTGTGACGATTCAGTTTTCACTTCATTGAGTGAGTGCCTTCAACTTTGTGATTATTTGCATTCAAAATTATGGGGAATGACAAAAAACATAAAACGCCCTTGGGTTATTTTCTAAACCCAAGTGCCAGTCATTAATTAGTTAACAAATTTGAGGGCTGGACATTCCATGAGACATAGGGTGGCACAATTGTAGAAGAGTCAATAGATTTACTCATTACTGGATAGCTTAAAAAATTTAAAAGTATTGAAAGTGGTCTGGGGAGTGGCAACTTTTGGTATAAGGGAAAACATTGATTGGGTTAATACTGACATTACTATAAAATTCCCCATGTGATTTTCTAAGAACAAGTCGTGATGCTTCAATTGTTGCTGATAATGTTGAATATAAAATACAACATTGATGCTTTGTAATCATAATGGTGTTTAAAGTTGTAGGAAATTTATTATTTAATGAGTTACAGTTTAGGTGGGCTAGCTCCAAATAACACTTGCAAAACTGTAACCTAACCAAATTTATGGCCCAATAGGAGAGGACATTGAGAAATCAGATTGCATAAATACAGTTTAACCTGATTTATAGACTTCAATCTTAGGCAGAACTTGTGTTTATCTGCAATTTTGCACCGGCGATTGTGTTGTTTTTTTTTTTTTTTTTTTTTAAGTATATCATCCTAAGTTTCCTTTTGTATTTGATGATATTCTCTTTTCCGTTCTTTTAAATGTAAACTCAAACCAATATGGTATGAAAAAAAAGATAAAATTTGGGAGCATGTTGAGGAGCTCTAGAGGAATAAATGGAAATGCAATTTTGTCAAAAATTATTTAATGATGGGCCTTACAAAATTAAAGCACACTTATCTAGAATTACTGGTCATGATGTTGAGATTTGTAATAAAGTCAATCATGAGACACAAGCATATGCATCCTTAGCTATGTTTGGAAGTGGAAGTAACAAAAAATTAAAAAGTTCAGCCGGTTCTTCTACTGCTTTAAACTTTAATGATCATGAGGAGGAAGCATATTCACCATTTTCACCACTTTCTAAAGGTAGCCAAAGACGTCAAAGTCAAGCATCTTTACTAGAAATAAATAAGAAAAAGATAAGGAGTTTGTTGATAAAATGCTTGCTAAGTGTTTTGTGGTGAACAATATCACTTCTAATGTTGTTCAAACTTGTGCTTTAGGAGAATTTGTTAAGGCAATGGCTAAATATGGTGCAGCATAAAAGCTTCCATCTTACTCAACTTTTAGAGCCAAGTTAATTCCTGAATCTAGAAAAGGTGTTGATGAGTATATTGCTATGGTGAAGCATTCTTGGGATACATATAGATCTGATTGCACTATAATGTCTGATATATGGACTGATATAAGGCACCGATCTTTCATTAATTTTGTCGCATAATCACCTTGTGGTGTAGTGTTTATAAAATCATTGGATGTTTCCTAAGAAAGAAAAACTGGGATTTGTCTTAAAGAAATTGTCGTTTTTGTGATTGAATCAATTGGACAAGAACATGTTGTGTAATTCATAACTGGTAATAGTAGCAATTTCACATCTGCTGGTAACATGCTCATTGAATTGTATCCTCGAATTTATAAGACGAGGTGTGATGCTCATAGAATTCAGCTTCTTCTAAAAGACATATATGATAAAGTTAATTGGGCAAAAGTTGTCATTGATAAAGCAAGAATAATAGTTATGTTCATGACACGGTACACAGTTCTTCATGCAGCAATGAAAGAGTACACCAAAGATAGACAATTGAGACAACCTTGTGCCACAAGATTCGCTTCAAACTTTTTAATGCTTCAATCTGTGTTGGATTTGGAGAATGAACTTCGACTCTTTGTTGCTTCATCTAAATGGAAGGGTTTTGATTATTGTAAGACCGAATCAAGTAAAAGGGTCACTGCAATTATTTAGAGTGATTTTTGGGCTAGAGGAAGGGAGGTTATAAAAACTATTGAGCCATTGATTCGAGTTCTTCGTTTGGTTGATGGTGATGGATCTACTGCTGGTTAATTATATGAAACAATGATGAGAGCGAAGTTGCAATCAAGGAAAGATGTAATAGTAAGGCAAGCAAGTATGAGAGAATTTGGGAATTGTTTGAGAATCGTTGGGTCAACAACTTCATTCATCCGATACATGTTGCAACTGCCTTTCTCAATCCATATTACTTTTTCTTAGAAAAATTTAGAGAGGATAGAGAGATGAAAGATGGCATCGATTTCATTCATGAAAACCTGGTTCTAGTATATCAGAACAGCATCCATACTTATGAGAGAGGTTTAGTTGTATCATAGTAGGCTAGCTACCTTATTTATTGCAATGGCAAAAACGATGTTACAAACAAGTCATCCTCATAAGTTTTTTCAAAAAATTTGTATATCTTTTTTGTACATTGCTTATCTCTTTGTATTCAAGAAGCTTTTTATGTCATTTGCAGGAATGTGGTGGGATTGCAATGGGGATGATCTTCCTGTGCTCAAGAAGTATACCATTGCTTCACATGAGAGAGAAATTGGAGTGCCTTTGAAGCTGCTCAAACAAAAAAAAAGAAAAAAAGAATAGGTTGTCACATGAAATGCTAGACACGCTTGTGTATGTGAGAATAAACACAATGATGATGGATGAGTTCACTTCCACAATCAGTAGTGACTTGGAACCTATAGATCTTGAGAAATTGGGGGAGCTTCTAGACTATGAACATGAAGAAATTCGTATGGACGAAGATGCTAATTCTATATCGACGATTGAGGGTTACATGGATGACTTGATGGATAATGATGACATTTCTTGGTTGCATGATGCTCTTTTTTGAATTGTTATTGTTTGTTTATGTACTTTGTGAGTTTCCATTATAGACTATAATTTGAATCTTGGTTGTATTATTTTTTAATTTTATTTATTTGGAGCTCTAGTTTGACTCTGAATTTTGGTTTTCTTATGTGTTTGGTTTGAGACTATAATTGAATCTTGGCTACATATTGTGTTTGACTTTGAAGACTATAATTTGAATCTCAGTTATATATTGTGTATTTGTGTTATATTATTAGGTCTAATTATAAGCTACTCTAAAATGTTATCACGACAAAAGAACAAACAACTTCTTTACCGTGTTGATTTTTTACCCCCACATGGAACTTTCCACACTCTCTTTATTGCCTTGGACCTCATCTACGCCAAATGATTTCTTATGTTGTAACCGATTAGAGGTCTTGGCTTTGACAACAACTGTGGTTTATGGTATAGTACCTTGCAACCTTAGGGGACAAGGTTGATTCGAAGGGGAAGACAATGTTAGATTATTTTAGAATTAGGATAATTATTTAAGTCTTTTATAATTATGCTATTATCCAGGATTGAAACAGATGATTTGAGCCAAGTACCACCCTAAACAAGCTTGACTCGGTCAAGCATTAGACGTTCGAGTCGAGTCACGAGTCAGAAAATTTGACTCGTGACTTGACTCGAAAAGCTTGATTATGATCGATTAACGTGCTCGCGATTATGACTTGATTACCTCTTGTTTGACCCTTTTTTTATATAACTTGCAGATCTTGTTTTACACAAATCAGATCACATTTTTTGTAAATTTGTATCTAAATCAACATAAATCACTCAAATAAATTACACAACATAAACTGATTAGTAATGTGAAATAGGGTTTATGATTTTGGGGAAATCATTTATGACATTTAGTTAATTGGGTTTAAGGGTTAATTTGAGATTTTTTAAACCTTTTGCATGTCAGATTACAGAACAGACCTAAACTTGTATTTTTCACAGAAAAACCCTAAATGGAACACTATTGACTAGCAAGCCGAATCGAGCCGGTGTGGGGTAGACTCGAACTCAGCTCGGTACTTAATTCAAGTCTTACTCAAGCTGAGTTCAAGTATTTAACGACACCCCTACTATTATCTAATTACATAAGAATATCTTTAAAATTAGCAATTATATGAATTAGACAATTAGGTCCTCTTAAAATTAAATATGTGTAAACTATATAAGCCTAACCCATTAGGGTTTGACGCAATATCAATTAAGTTTTTTTCCCCTTAAACTCTATTTCTCCATTTTCTTGGAGGCTCTATTTCCTCATATAAGTGAACCACTATCTTATCATTATGCCTTGGTTTTTGAAGTGGTGTTGGACACGAATGGATACATATGAATGTGTGAACACTTAGCAGAGATATAAGAAGAATCAAGAAAAGATGGTGAAGAGAAGTGTGCATATTGAAATCTGAAAGCTCGAGGGAGAGCTGTGAGATAACAATGGTGGGTACATTCTGGAAGACGAGAAATTTTAATGTATTGTGAGTGGTGGGTTCCACCAAACACCTCGTATAAACCTTGTATTCATTAAGACATGTGGCAAAAATTCCTTCGTGATTTGGAGTCCATTACTATTTTTTCAATAATACTATACTTACAAAGAAATCTTATAAAAATTTCGTACAAAAGTGTACAAAAAATGAATAAAGAGTAAAACAAAAGTCAATTTATTAAATTTACTCTTTTATTTATTTTTTGTCACATCACTTTGTATGAAAGATCTTTGTAAAATTTCTTTGTAAATGTAGTATTACTCTTATTTTTTATAAATATAGTTTTGTACAACTCGATTGTCCGCATTAATTAAAAAATAAAGTGGGTTGATATTCAAATTCAATGAGAGATTTTTTCATAATGGGCTGTGTGTTCTTTGAAATTATGATCTGAGGCGACTATCTCCTAGAAAAATGATACAGGTATTAAAAAAATATTACCGAATTTATCATCGATGACGTGCCATTATGCTTGATTATTATAATTTTTTTAAAGAAAAAAAATGATGTCACGTCTTCTTTGCAAGATTCGATATACATTTTTCGATAACTGTAGCATTGCTCTTCTCATATACTCTAAGTTAGTAAATAAACTTGATAACTCTAGAAGAGAGGCCTTTCCTTTCTATAAGCTTTATAAATGGTTAATTACATTACAATATTAATTTTCTAGTTTTCAAAATTAGAAGGAACTTCCCTAATCTCATATAACTCTAATTATGCATTAATTACAATATATTACAGTCTAAAGATCAAGAGGAAGAACTGAAATGTCGACTAAAATCTAACATATATCGTATATTCTTTGTTTTAATAAAGTATTAGATAATATAATCGATAAGGGTCAGATTTAAGAGATTTATATATCATACATCTAGAAAAAAAAGTTTATATCATCATTACATTATATAATACAAGTAAATGAAAATAGGCCATTTCTCAAATGGCTTCTTTTCATTACACTTTTTAGATGAAATAATGCCTTATATTCACTTTTAAGAGTGGATATGCTAATTAGATCTACATTAATCAGTTTTATTTCCCACTATATGTCCCTTCTGTTGGTTCAATATCCAAACCAAGCCTCTCGAGAATTCAACATAAGGATAGGCAACTGGGAAATCATCAGCTTTTATTTTCCACCTGCAGTTTTAAGGGACACACAAAGAACAAATGTATATATTCAATGAAAAGGGAATAAAGTGGTAGGATTTTTATGATTAACATGGATCTCAATTCCATCTAAAATAGTGTTTAATTGTATGCATGAATATTAAAATACACGTGAAATATCATAACGAGATTATGCAGTTTCCCGATAAGTGGGAAGCAGTTGGTTATTATACCAGAATATATATTATCTGTGACTTGAGATGTACAATAATCATGCATGTCCTATTAAATGGGGGATTCTTGCTGATATTTTACCTATTTCAGGACAAATGATGAAGGAAGAATGAGATTTCGACTTTAGCCAGTTCTGCTCCTGGGCAGATCGTGGTCCTCACCAAATGGCATCACCGTTTTGCTCATGCTTTTAATCCTGCGATCAACATACAAAAACGATCGGAACATATTAGCTGAGAATAAGAAGTTATAGTTTATGTTATCTGCTTATCAACTATTTCCTGCGCATATGGGAAAATTGGTTCTCAAGTTCAGATCACAGCAGAAAGAGTAGATATAAACAGATGGTTAATGAGGGGAGGCGGCTATACGTACAGCCATCTCCAAGGATTAATCCGAAGGATTTTCATGAAGAGTGGTCAAGTGTACCGCAGTAAAGAGTGGAAAAACATACCATCCCGAGGAATGAAATAGTCTGCATATAATGGAACCATAAAATTAGAATGCAGAAATAAATATGAAGCAATAGATAAATTAAACTTAATGCAAACACAACCTTTGAATAACATCTTGAAGGCTTTGCGGGGGACAAATTTGGCCAATTTCCGCATCTCGTAGCTTCATGTATTACCTATAAGCAAAGCATTTGTTAGTTCTCCTGTAAGCATGTTGAACTTTTATGCAGAAACAGTTAATTACTCTATATTCCATTGTTGGTAAACTCCATTTTCGGAAATCTTCCCATTTCAAGATTCCCCATCTTCTTTGTTTTTCTTATCGCATGGTGTTCTTCCTGTAATACTCAACAAATGAACCCTTTAGAATATGTAGGCAGATATTCTGAAAAGGAGACAGGAAAAGGAACACAGAACAAATTAAAGATACCTTTAATCGTTAAACATTGGGCGCATTGGCAAGAAAGTAAACAATTAAGCTATAAGTGTAGCAGTCGTCCTATGCCTGCACGCAGATTCTAAAACTATGCTTACTGTCTCTTCATAGCTCAGGCCCCGTTTCGCCAGAATCACATCTAGAAGTCTCCTTCCCTATGCCGCGAAATATCTTGTTCTCTTTCTCTTATATCTCTCTCTCACAGTCAAAGATATCTCTCTCGCTAGCCTTAACATTAATCATTTTTGTCATATTAATTAAACATTCACACGTCATGATATAATTTGTTTGTAGCAATTTTTGTTACCTTCACAGCTTTTGCATAAGCTGTCCCAGGGTATATTTGGCAAAGTCTGAAAACCTTTCATGTAAGTTTCAAAATCTTCAAGTATTTTGAAGGCTAGTGGTTCTTTTGCTCAATACTCAACAGTTGCTTCACCATAAGATAGAGCGTAAACTGTGTTATATAATCACAAAATTATGAGTTTAACATTAGTTTATAAGTTTTCCTCCTGAACTAAAAATTAATTCTTCCTTAATTACCTTTTTATTTTCTTCGCAGAAGGAAATTTGTTTTGTTCTTTCCATGAGTCCATTATGAGATTGACAGTTTCTCTGCAAAGAGAAGGAAGAGTGGATTTGACTTGGAGGCAGTGATGAAGCTGACGGCAATATTTCTTAGCTTCTTGTGAAGTTCTCCGGACACCGCGTGTAAAGACAATTTTCCAACACGTCAAGCACGGGCTTGGGGTAGCTGGCTCGAAATAGCTTCTCCTCATTCTGAAGTACAAACAAGTTGACACCGGGTCACAGGAAACGATGGCCGGGGAACCATATAGATGTGACTTGAAAACTTTTCCATACCTGCAATACACAATCTCATGATCTCTTGTCACGTATTTGATGAAATCAAGCACGTAACTCACAAAGACAACACAAATACTGGAGCAACGTTTCTGTAGGAATCTACCCATGGAACTTGATCTATGAGCTTAAGGAGCTAAGAGTCTCTCCACAGACGGGCCATCCCATTGTCCCTGGAGGCAAGTTTTTGGGTTCTCGTTTTGCAAACAGACGTGGGACTACAAAGAGACAAACATAGCCCCACAAGAGAAATAAAATGAGAAAGACTAGACTTCCATTGCACACTTAACCAAAGCCAGACTTCATATATAAGCTTGGAAGCTCTTTTACTTGCTCAACTCAAGAGATTTGCCCTTTAGTACACCTGAAATGTTGGATTTGGCAGGAATGAAAGGGAAAGAAGAAAAAGATGAACACCAGGAAAATTTTGTTGAAGAGCCGCGTGTTTCTATGCTTTTCATTATTTTAAACTTCATTTATACATCAGCTTTTATCAACTATTACACCACCGTTACAGTGATTTTATATGGTTACAGATGGACCGCAGAATTAACTAATATAAAATATCTAATATTTATAATCCTTAAGTCAACTGCCCTACTTGGAGTGCGTAGTTAACCAAGGCTGACATAATCAGCATAATTCTGCTCCAAACTCATTTCTTCCGGCTTCTTACTGCTGCTCGCACTATTTCAGTTCACATTTATTTATCCTAGCTCGCATCAAACCTAGCTATTTCAACAAGATATTACTGCATTAACTCACTCTGATAACTTTGTTGGAAACACCAATTTAAGCCTAAATTCTTCAAACTTGGTCTTATTAGAGCTTTGTCAACAGTTTAGCCTAAATTCTTCAAATTTGGTCTTGTTTGAGCCTTTGTCAAGACCTGACTTGCTCTTTGGTCCTGCAATGAACAAGCTCACTTCTTTGTCTTCTTTAGCTTCTCTAACAGCATGAAACTTGATCTTTATGTGTTTGGTTCAACCATAAAACACAAGATTCCTTGGCCATTGTAAAAGCTGATTGATTGTCACAAAACACTTCGGTAGCTTCAATCTATGTTGCTTTAAATCATTCAAGATTTTCCTCAACCAAACTACTTCATTAACAACAACTATAGTAGATATGTATTCTGCTTCTACTGTTTGTTGAACCACTGTTTCTTGCTTCTTAGAAATCCAACTAAATGCATCAGAATTCAAGTAAACACGTAGGTGAGAGTACTTTCATATCTTTTATTGAACCTGTCCAATCACTATTAGTGTAGCCAATTAATTTGATTGGCTTATCTCCTGAACTAGATTCCTAGTCTTCAGTCCCTTGAAGTGAATTTCAATAGTGCATTCATAAATCTAGAGAGTAGGCTGGCTGCATACATGATATCAGACCTTGTTACTGTTAGTACAACAGCACCCACATTAAGCTTCCATATCTCCTTTCATCAACCTTGCCAGCTCCATCATCTTTTAAGGTTCTGGTTTTGCACTAAATGAGTGCTCCCAGACTTACATTCATGCATGTTGAATTTCTTTAGATTTCATTGGCATATCTTCTTTGACAAATAAATATGCCATCCAAGGATTGATGCACTTCCATGCCAAGAAGAAAGTCATCTCCCCCAAATCTGTCATCTCGAATTCTTTGCGCTTTCATCCTTGAACATTCATTGATCAAGGCTGCTTCCACACAAACAAGTCATCCACATATAAGGATACTATCATCAAATCACCACCAATCTTCTTTACATAGGAGTGTGTTCATTAGGACTTCTATTGAAACCAAGGCTTCCTAATGCTCATTGATTATGCTATACCAGGCTTTAGGAGCCTGTTTTAAGCCTATAAAGCCTTCTTCAACATATACACTTTATCCTCATCCCTTCAACTGTAAAGCCTTGTAGTTGCTCTACATATATCTCTTCATCAAGTAGCCCTACAAGAAAGCTGACTTGACATCTATTGGAGAATCTTGCCACCTAGTTGAACTACTAAGATCAACACCTTATTGTGTCTGTCTTGCAACTAAGAAGGCGTATCTGAAAATCGACACCATATTGTTTGCATAACCCTTTGCCACTGATCTGGCCTTAAAATTGGATTGATCTATCCGGATTCACTCTAATTTTTGAAAACCCATTTAACTTAGATATATTTCTGTTTGTAGCCTGTCACAAGACTCCAGTTTCATTCTTCTCAATCATACTTTCTCTTCCTTCATTGCAGCTATCCACTCTTATAATTTACATGCTTCAATGTAGTTTGTAGCTCCATAACAGCTACATTGCATCTCTCATACACATAGCCAATAACTAAGTGCCTTTGATTGAAACTTTTGCATTAAATCTGAATTTTCTTCAGATCATCTTGGTTTGAAGAAAATTCTCTTCCTTGCTGTAATCTTTTATATCTTTAACTTCATTTCTTTCCTATCCCAAGTCGAATAATCATCTACCTTGAAATCTCGATTTATCAGAACCTTCTTTGTTTTTGGATTGAAGATTCTATAAGCTTCAGCCGAGTTGCTGTAGCCAATTAGGATTCTAATTTCAACCTTCTCATAAATTTTGCTTTTCATGTTGTCTAGAATGTGAGAGTAACATATCTCCCAAATACATGATTCACACCTAGTTTAACTCCACACCATGCTTCAATGGAGTTTGATTATTCCAGGCTTTGTTGAAGTCTATTTAGCAGATAAACTGCTGTATTCACAGTTTCTACCCCAAAATATTTTTGGCAATTTTTTTTCATACAACATGCATCTTGCCATCTCCATAACAATCCTATTCTTTCTTTCACTCACTCTATTTTGTTGAGGAGTTTAAGGACTGGTAAGCTGATGCTTTATTCCAGCTTCAATGCAATGTTTCTCAAACTTCATAGAAGTGTATTAAGTTCCATTGTCACTTCTAATAGTTTTAATGCTGGAACCTGTTTGATTCTCCACCATAACTTTAAACTCATTAAACACCTTAGCCACTTCACTCTTTTATTTCAAGAAATAAATCCAACACACCAGCCTTGAGCAGTCATCAATAAACAGAACAAAATATCTGCTTCACTTAAAGAAAGGTCTTCATCAGTCCACACTATTAGTGTGGATGAGTTGCAACTTTTGGAAGCTCTCCATGCTTGATTTGCTGCAAAAGGCAACCTACTCGGTTTACGAAGTTGGCAGGCATGGCATATCCCTTTTTATCTTCAATCTTAGGCATATTTTAAACTAAGTTCTTGCAATACACTCCTTGAGTCCATTGTAATTGAAGTGGCCAAATCTTTTGTGCCACACAACATACTCATCAGTAGCCATGGAGTAAGCATGCAAATCAGTCTCTTTCCACTTTATGGGAAAGCTTTTACCTATCATCCTTACTTTCTTAATTCACTACCATCATTATCTAAAAGTGTGCACGATATATCTTGGAAATGTAGACATAATCTTTCTCTAACATTTTTCCTACACTTAAGTGACTTTGGCTAATTTCAGGTACGTACAAGACCTTGGAAATATATTTGGTACCTGTTGAAGTCGGACTGCAACAACTCCTCTTCCCTTGACATCAATAAGTTCTCCATTCCTATCTTTACTTTGGACTTGTATGTATGATCCAAGTCCACAAAATTGCTTGGGTCTGGAGTCATAGGTTAGTACAGCCATTGTCTGTCAACCATGCTTCAGCACACCACTTGACATAGCGAAAAGCCACAACAGGTGGCATTTTCCTGATTTTGCTGCTGATGATTTTCCACTAGTTGAGCTTGCTCCCCTTGTTGATTACTCTTGTTTTGCAAACTTTTCATATGGCCAATTTGTTTGCATGACCTGCATTGTATTCTAGCCTGAACCAACATAAATTCTCAACATGATTCCTCTTCTGCATTGAGAACATGATGGATATCCCTTTTTTACCCCCTTACTTCATTCCTTGGTTATCATTCTTCTCCTTCCCTTTCTTTTCTCCTGCTTGCTTCTTATTTCCACCTTCATAAGGTTTCACTTTATGACTTGCCATTAGAGCTCCCTCAATGTTGTCTTCTTGTCTCAGAAGTCTTCTTGTACTTGAGCTTGTAAGGCATGAACAAGCCCTAAAAGGGAGATATGTGATAGGTCTTTTGAGTCTTCAAGAGATGAAATTTTGGACTCAAACCTTTCTGGTAGACTTACAAGCACTTTTTCAATTATCCTCTTGTCTATCAGCTCCTCACCTAGCAATTTAATTTTGTTAAAAATATTCATATCTGTCTACATACTCCTTAATAGACTCTGCTCTCCTGCATCCTCACAACTGTTAAACTAACCCTACGTCTTCACTTCCTAAAACTCCTCCTTTAGCTTATCCAGGCTTCGTTTGCAGTTTCACAAGCCATATCCTTGAAAAGTAAGTTTGTGACAGCTGAATGGGTATAAGACAAGGCTCTTGGAGCTTTGGCAATCTATTATTCATGTAATCTAATTATTTGGTTCAATGTGGGATTCAGTCCCAATTGAGGTGGTTGTCTCTCTTCTTGAACATACTGCCATAGATCATGTCCCCTTAGATAAGCTTTCATTTTAACAGCCCAGATATCGTATTGTTCACCATTGAAGACATAAGAGAAAAAGGCACATTGTTGGAACCCATAACAACTTAAGTGAGTTTTTGGGAGAGAAATTAATTTCCTTTACTGGTCGTCTTCGATCTTTAGCTTTGATACCAGATGTTGGATTTGGCAGAGAAAGAAAAAAAAATTGAACACTAGAATTTTTTTTTGAAGAGCTATAAGTTTCTCACACTTTTCATTATTTTTAAACTTCAATTATCCATCACCTATTACACCTAAAGTTACAGTGATGTTTATAGATTACAGATGGACCACACAAACTTAACTATACAAATATATTTCAATTTTTATATCCCTAATATTCAACTAGCACTACTTATTTCCACTAACAATCAACTTTTCTCTTCCACAATCGCTTATTCTGCATTCACCTACACCATTTCAGTTCTTTGCATTATCTTTAACCTTATATGCTCGCATCAAAACTGTTTCAACTACTATATGATTACTTGCATATCATACTAGAAAAATATTTTTGATTCCATTTAGAAAATAACTAAAAATGTTCTGTATTCGCAAATTTAAGAATTCAAATGTCTGGATTCGGATACATTGTGAATGAATAATGTTTTATTATTGAAGATAATCTTTGTGAGAAAAAGAGGGTGAAATTTTTTTCTCCCATTTTTTCACTATACGCGGAGCACTTTAGCACACTAACATGCTCGTGCTCCTTTTGGCTGTAGACGGGCTCATTGTAGCCAAATCTAGCTCACATTAGCATCGCTTGAAGCCGCCAGTTTTTTGGCTTTTTCGACGGATCCTACCTCCAAAATCACTTTCTAACCTCTATGAACTCCTCTCAACCTCATTTTCAAAACCCATACCCCCACTTGGCATCTTCTCTCACCTTTTGCAACACTCTCCTTCTTGCCACCTTGCGAAGGTGGATTTTCTTGGCCCAATTATGATCGATGGAGAGCAATCAGCCCCAAAATAACACACCACTTGATTCCCCATTTCTATTGTTTGGGTTGCTATGTTGTTTAGTTGTTATTGGTCTCCTGTCGACAAAAATTGGTGCTACAACCGTGCCAGCACGTGCGGCTGTCTTTAGTACCTACTGGGTTGCTTAGGCTTTGCCTCCCAACCTTCTCCTCACCTTCCACGACCTCAGCCACTCCTCAACACACTCTGAACCATTCCAACCCCCCTTTCCACCCTTTCTTTTATCCAAAAAACACCATTTTTTTGTTCCCACCCCTATTCGAAAAAATGCCCCAACCAACCAAAACACACCCTTCCACCTCCATTCCCCACCCAAGCTAATGTGAACCAACTGCCCCCCTCCCGAGCAATCCATCTCAGCCCATTCATCTTGGGCCGACAATTAAGAGTTACCACTCCACTCCAAGACCCTTTTCACCCTTCCCCTCACTATATGTAGAAGGGGAAATCTGAAAAATTATTCTTTCGAATGATTTGGTTAAGAAGGACCTAGTCTATTGGTCAAATTGCATGGTGGGATCTTTCCTGGGATGCAAGATGTTGTTCCATGCTGTCAGTCCATCGCCTTTTGTGCATGTACCACTTATGGACTAAAACAAGTCTTATCATCGAGTAATCTCGTTTACTTCCGATTCAAGGACGAAGATAGCCTACGCTCCTCCAGTGGATGGGCCACGGATATTTGGGGGAAAACACATCCTTCTCTAAGTTTTGGTGGACTAGAAGTCCCTGACCGATCTCTAGATCTAAAGGTCCCATCTGATATGGCTGCACGGTTTGCTCATTAGCATATGGACGTATGAAGGCTTGGGATATCGGCCAGCATCGTCGGTCACCCTTTTATCATGCGACAAAGCGACATATGAGTTTACCCGGCTTGTTATGTCTGTTTTGTGTTGAGATTGATGCTTCCAAGCCATTTTGCACCAATTGATGCTTGAATCCATCAAGACTCAATTCCAATTGAAATTGAGTATGAGGAAACCAGCGTTGTCCAAAAGGTTGTGAGTTTGGCCATGTTGCCACCCACCTAAAAGGCACCAAAACCTCCTAAGGCACTTGAGGAGGATCATCTAAGTGTTCCTCACCTTATTCCTCTTAGGGCCCCAAAGAACACCCCTCCACCCCCCCCCCCCCTTCCCATGAGCACCAACTTCCTTGATATCATTCGGCTAGAAACTTATTTAGCGTCTCCTTGGAGGAACTCCTTCCAAGCGATTCTTTGATTATTGAAGCTCATGACCTTTGCCTTCCAATGCCCTCAAAAGTGGGGTGAGCAATGATTCTTTATGGAGGGACAAGAAGGGTCGTTAGTAGACCTAGCAAAACGCAGGTAGGTCGGGTTAAGGTCTGGTCGAGTCGAGTCAGTCCAAACGTATAGGCCCAAAACGACGATCTAAATAGGTCCAAATATTGGACCCGAACCCACCTTATGCGGTATGGGTAACCTGTGAGTACCCATTTTTTCTCTCTCAAATTTTCAATTTTTGCAATTACACCCCTAATTCCTATGTTTTCATTTTTTACAATTACACCCCCACAATCAATGCTTGAGACTACTGAAAAAAAAATCAATAATTTAAAGGCATGCCAACACCATAAACTTAAAAACAATCAAGACATGATGAATGATGTCCGAAATTTTCATACAAACCAAACAGAAAAATATAAGCTTTGTTTTGGTTCAGTTGATATTAAACTCCAAGACCATACAATAAAACTCAAAAGATTAAGGAAACCAATTCTTCTTCTCTATGGGCATCTCTTTTCACCTTAGTGAGATGTGAAAGGAATATCCAACTTGTGCTAATGAGTTATTCCAGGGGCAAAATACGTAAATTAAACATCACTACACATTTTATTTTTGCATCCAAAGTTCCAAACATAGCAGCCAACAACAATACACAACTATCAAAACCATATCACACACATTTTATTTCTACATTAAAACTAGCAACCAACCAACAACAACACAACTATCTAAACCAAACAATGCCACCACGCACCACCTTACATCAACCCCACATTATATATTCTCTACTGAACAATTACAGGATATTATCTCAATAAATCTATCATTTGACCAATACAATTCTTCACCTGCTGCAATACCATGAATCTCGTCATTTTCACAATGAGAAGAATCAAATATTTTGTCTGTCAACAGAACAAGTACCAATACACCAAAAGTGAAACATCGCACTTCTCATTGCAAACACACACCTGTGTACTCAGGTGCAAAAAGAAAAATAGACCCCCAACTGCACTTTTTTGGAACCAAACAACCACCATGTTCACTATTTATTATTGTTACTTCAAGGGTTATGTGATTTTATAAGGAATAACATTGAAGACCCACTCATTTCAGTATCTCCACCGGATTGCCAGACCTCACTAGCTGAGACCTTCCTTCATTTTTTATCCCTTCATCAATATGCTTTTGCACTCTCATCCTTTAAAGAATAGTTTGATATCCTTGAGGAGCAAAGTATAGCAAGATGTGGAGATTGGAGTCTAGAGAGTGTGAGAGGATAAATAGAAGACGAGAGTGAGTGAGTGTGAGAGATGAGAGTGAGTGTGAGTTAGGATACACATACTTTGGATTTCGATTTCATTTCGATTGGAGGCTTGGAGATTGGAGTCTGGAATGCGACAATTGGAGATGTATAAGGGATTTCGATTTGCGTTTGCATGAGTGAGTTTGAGAGACTACAAACATCGAGTAGTAAGAAGGACGACGCGGCGGAGTTAGGGATTTCGATTTGAGTTGTAGAGAGGATTGATAGCGTAAGTGAGTGTGAGTTTGTCAAGGGTTAGGGATATCACGATTTGGGGAAAACTAAAAAGGGAAATGGGTTTTTTTTTTTTTTTTTTTTTTTTTTAAACAAACAAGTACCCGCAGGTATACTCGTCTCACTTGCTGGAAAAACGGGCCGAGCCGAGTTAAAACGGGGTTCAATGTTAAAGACCCTACCCTATTTTTTTACCCGGTTAAGGTTGACCTGCGTTCAGACCCGTTTTGCTAGGTCTAGTCGTTAGCCATGGTGTCTGTTGCCCACTATAACTCGAACGTCGAAGATGCTGAAGTGGATTCCACTCTGACATGCAGTGGCCCATGCCTTAGTCCCAACACTCTAGACCTTCAGATCCGCCAACACTCAAGGGTAAGAAAGAAAAAAAGGGCAGCGATCTTAGTTTATTTCCTTTCCTTTGTAAGCCTGCATGCTCCTTTAGGCGTCTGTGCCTTTTTGAGATTTGGTTTTGAGCCTACGTGCTCATTTTTGGTTGTCTATGCCTTGTTTGATTTTGGTTTTCAAGCCTTGGTACTCTTTTGGGCGATTGTGCCTTGTTCGAGCCTGCGTGCTCTTGTGTTTGGCATTTGTGCCTCTAGTTTCTTTGTTGTTTTCTATGGCCTTTAAGCCGATCTTGTTACTTTGTAACCATTCTTTTTTGGTTCAATATAATTACTTACTTACCCAAAAAAAAATGTTTCTGTTTACATTACCGTCTAATCAATACTAATCTACCTAATTAATACTACTTTATAGGAAGATGCAATAGGTGTGATAAGCCTAGCTATAAATTCGCAAATTCTCATATTTTATTAGCACAGCCATAATTCACGAACTATATGGCCCAGCCATATAATTCGCGAATTATTCGCCTGTATTTTTGCAAACAAAATTGGTTATATAGTGGGAAAACGATGCCGTTTTAGGGTGGGGGTTTGTCAAATGAATGAAATCTCCTCTTCAATTTTTCTCTTCGTCTCTTCTTCAACTGTTCTTCTCTTGAACTTTACGAATTCTCCTCTTCTCTCTGATCTCTTCTTCTCTTCACATCTACAGCCATGGTTCCTCCTTCTCTTCCGCCCGTCAACTCTGTAGCTTCACTTTGAATCTCGTTCCTCTTCTTTCTTCATCTCTTATCTTTTTAACTCTCTTTTCCAAGCTTCAAGTCCAAGACTTCAAGCCTTAAGGTTCACACTTCTGTTATTAACTTATTAATTATTATTGCTTTCTCTTTTTTTTTTTTTTTTTTTTTTTTTTTCCTTTTTTGCTTGATTTGTTTATGAAATGATTGATTGATTATGTGTGTGTTATCCGTAGTGAAGCCTTGTGTGTGTTTGTCTTTTTGTTTGATTATCTTGATTCTTGTTATTTTGTGGATTGCATTTGTTTGTGCTGGTGTTGCTTGAGGCTCTATAGATACTGGATGCTAACTTATGTACCTGGTGTTTCATTGCTTTTCCTTTTCAAGCATATTTGTGCATTTGGTGAGACATTCAGGTTTTTGGGAGTTTTTATCTAGATTATCGGGACATTTTCCTGGCCCCTGGCAATAGGCTTAATGGGTTTGTGTTCTAGCGCTTAATTTGGTTGGTAGCTGGGTTTTTTGTTAATATGCTATAAACTTCTTCTTTTAATTCTTAAATATCAATGAGAGTGTATCATTTGTCTTTTTAATTTGCAGTTCAAATATATTCTTACTCTCACACGCCAAACAAACCTATTACATTATAAGGTACCCATTCACAAAAGGAACACCCTAAAAGGACTGATAATATTTAGTTTAGTTATTTCAGTAGTTACCAGAAATCTTATAATTTTTCAACATCAAGTTGATCTACAAAACCACCACCACTACTACTACTTTGCTCTCTTGACTTATTTTCGATAGTTCACTGAGATAATGGACTAAAATTCAAACTTTTAGACCCATTTTGTCATTTTAATACAGAAGTATGAGTAGCAGGAATTTGACTGATTTTGATGTTATAATTTTACTACTGGGTAGTCAATCATTTTAAGGATTGTATCAATGGCACTATCAATGAGAAATCTTAGATCCAACCATGTAATGCACACGCCACATGATTCAATTTTCCTCATTTTTCTTTTCAGGATTCTTAGTGTTGTGACGATTCGTTTTCACTTCATTGAGTGAGTGCCTTCAACTTTGTGATTATTTGCATTCAAAATTATGGGGAATGACAAAAAACATAAAACCCCTTGGTTATTTTCTAAACCCAAGTGCCAGTCATTATTAGTTACAAATTTGAGGGCTGGACATTCCATGAGACATAGGGTGGCACAATTGTAGAAGAGTCATAGTTTACTCTTACTGGATACTTAAAAAATTTAAAAGTATTGAAAGTGGTCTGGGGAGTGGCAACTTTTGGTATAAGGGAAAACATTGATTGGGTTAATACTGACATTACTATAAATTCCCCATGTGATTTTCTAAGAACAAGTCGTGATGCTTCAATGTTGCTGATAATGTTGATATAAAATACAACATTGATGCTTTGTAATCATAATGGTGTTAAAGTTGTAGGAAATTTATTATTTATGAGTTACATTTTAGGTGGGCTAGCTCCAAATAACACTTGCAAAACTGTAACCTAACCAATTTATGGCCCAATAGGAGAGGACATTGAGAAATCAGATTGCATAAATACAGTTTAACCTTTTTTATAATTATGCTATTATCTAATATGAATAATTAGAATATCTTTAAAATTAGATAATTAGAGTCCTCTTAAGATTATAATAATGTGTAAGGCTATATAAAGCCTAAAACAATTAGGAGGCGTTTGGTTAAGAGTTATATGAGATTAATGGGGTTATGTCATCTTATATTACTTGATTACCACGTTTGGTTGTCAAGTAATATAAGATTCCGGTAATCTTCAAATACCAATAATAGTTACTATTGGTAATATTGGAGGTAATTTTTATAATCTCCATTTTCTTAGATATTATAAAATTTTTTGGTTATCTTATTTCTATTACAATTTTATCCCTTATTAATAAAAATTTTGGACAATAATACCCTTGTTTTAAAATCAATTTACATTAATCCACCATTACAAGTTTACCCTTGTTTAATTAAGTTTTTGGACAATAATGTCCTTATATTTAAAACAAATTGTAGACCACCACCACCACCACTAGCAACTAGCCAACCACGACGGGCCGCCTTTAGAAAGTCATCGGAGTCACTAAAAATGGCTAAGAGTCGTTGGGAGGCTCCCATATGACGATTTTCGGCCAAGTTGCAGCCATCAATATGGCTAGAAATAGTCATATCGAAGCCTCCCAACGACTCTTGGCCATTTTTAGCAACTCCGGTGACTTTTCGGTGGTGGTTGGCAGTGGCTTGGGGTAGTGGGGGTGATTTTGTTATAAATTAAAGTTTTATATAAGCTAGAGTGTTTTAGCTAAATTTGAAATGTTGGGGGTTAAAAGAAACTATTCAAAAATTAATAATAAAAATAATATTATATTTAAAAAAGAGGGCAATTTAGTAATTTAAATAACATACCCACCAATTTATTAATCCCAACCAAACATATTAATATAACATACCCACCAATTTTTTCAAACTAACCAAACATATTTTTCTAAAGATTCCTAATAATCTTCAAGGTAATCTAACTTTCCAGTAATCCAATATTCTCTGAACCAAATGCACCTTGAGGGTTTGATAATCAATAATCAATCAAGTTCTCTTTTCTTCTTTTAAACTCTTAATTATCATTCTTCTTGGAGGTTATGTTTCCTCATATAAACCAAAAACACTATCCTATCAATTGGTGCTCCCGTTCCTTTTCCATGGTGTATGAAACACATACTTTGGATGATCAAGGGACTAAACTTAAAGTGGTAGCAACAACATCTTTCAATCCATTCCGGTTCACCTTGTTGTGATTTGATGGTTTCGACTTGGCGGGATGGACATGTAAGGTGGAACAATTTTTCAATAACCTTGACGCTCCATCTGAACAGCGATTGATTTGTTCTTCATTTCACTCGGATGGACCGGCTCTTTCTTGGTATCGCTGGATGTCCTCCAATGGACAAGTTTGTTCTTTGGGTTCTTTTCTACAAGCCTTGGAGGTTCGTTTTGGAACCTTCGAAATTGTGGATTATCAGTGGCTGTTGGCGAAACGCGTGTAGCCAAATAGACCTCGACTTAGCACTTTGAAGGATCTGGAAGACCAGGTAACCAAGTTGACAGCTATTCAGTCTTCACATGGCACGAAGCTTGATTCAATTGAGAATTGTGTAGCAGCTCCCAATATTGGAAGCCAAGTTGGATAAAGTTCTACGGCAACCACAACCCACAACCTTTTCCTCAGAACCGAAAGTCATTTATCAAGTGGGCCCCATGGCCATTATCTCAATTATGTCACGGTTGTTGCCGACCACAAGTCTACCGTTGACCTTCCCTTGGTTCCTCTCGGTCATAATAACAATAATCCTCCACCACTGTCGACACCCCTCACCAAGCATTACACGTGTTCCGATCTCTCTTCGGCGTGTTGCCAGGCATCATGTTAAGTCACGACAAAAGAACAAACAACTTCTTTACCATGTTGATTTTTGACCCCAATGATGGAACTTTCGCCATCTCTTTATTGCCTTGGACCTTATCTACAACAAATGATTTCTTATGGTTGTAACCGATTAGAGGTCTTGGCTTTGACAAAAACTGTGGTTTACGGTATAGTACCTTGCAACCTTGAGGGGACAAGGTTGATCCGAAGGGGAATGCAATGTTAGGATTATTTTAGAATTATGCTATTATCCAGGGATGTAAACAAGATGAGTTGAGCCAAGTACCACCCTAAACAAGCCTGACTCGGTCAAGCATTAGACGAGTTCGAGTCGAGTCACGAGTCAAGAAAATTTGACTCGTGACTCGACTCGGTTATAATCGAGCTGGCTCGTGACTCAACTCGAAAAGCTTGATTATGACTCAATTAAAGCGAGCTCGATTATGACTTGATTACAGCTCGTTAGACCATTTTTTTTATATAAACTACAGATCTTGTTTTACACAAATTAGATCAAATTTTTTGTAAATTTGTATCCAAATCAACATAAATCACATCAAAATACATCAACAAATTACACAACATAAACAATGATTAGTAATGCGAAAATAGGGTTTATGATTTGGGGAAATCGTTTATGAGATTTGGGTTAATTGGGGTTAAGGGTTAATTTGAATTTTTTTAAACCTTTTGCATGTCAAATTACAAGACATACCTAAAACTTGTATTTTTCACAGAAAAACCCTAAAGGAGCCACTATTGACTCGCGAGTCGAATCGAGCCGAGCTGGGGGAGACTCGAACTCAGCTCGATACCTAATTCAAGTCTTACTCGAGCTGAGTTCGAGTATTTAACGGACACCCCTACTATTATCTAATTAGAATATCTTTAAAATTAGACAATTAGATTAGAATTAGACAATTAGAGTCCTCCTAAAATTAGAATAATATGTAAGACTATATAAAGCCTAAAACAATTAGGGTTTGACAAGCAATAATCTATTAAGTTCTTTTCCCTTAAACTCTTATTTCTCATTTTTCTTGGAGGTTATGTTTCCTCATATAAAGTAGAAACACTATCTTATCATTATGCCTTGGTTTTTGAAGTGGTGTTGGACACGAAATGGGATACATATGAATGTGTGAACAAATTTTAGCAGAGATATAAGAAGAATCAAGTAAAGAGTGTGAAGAAGAAGGTGCATATTTGTTAGGGCCAAAAATCGTCCTTGGCCCAAATAGGAAAACGGGCCCGACACTAAAGAAGAAACCAGGCTCAATCCCGATATGACCTAACCGGATTAGGCCCTTTTGGTACAAGATATAGCCAGCCCAAACCACGTGGGCACGAGCCTCCTAATCCCAGTCCATTTCCTAGGTCCATGAGAGAATCCAGAGCCCACAACCGTCTCAGAATACTTTCCTACTCCTGATCAATCTCCCATTCAAGGTCACCTTCCTATTCTTGATCACTTTCCTACTCGGAGTTACTCTCCTAATCAGAATCACCTTCCTATCCAGACACTGGTAATACAGCTTACCACGACCCTAATTCTTCTAGGGTTTGCATCAGAGTCACACTAGGACTCCTACTTCTACCAGGATTGGGAGACCAGACAGTCACTATATAAGCAGAGGCCAGCCCTCTCACAAGACACATTACATTACACCTTCACACTGAAAGCTCTGACTTGAGAGCTTCACATCACCGCTATAGTCACAGTCCCCGACTAGACTTCCGGTAACCTCTACTCCCTAGCCCTCACTATATTAGCCTCTCTCAGCCTTGCTGACTTGAGCGTCGGAGTGCCTACGGCAAACACCACCCCTGTGTTTCCCGCTCGCTTCACGCATGTGTTTTTCTATGTGTGCAAGTGCAGCGGATCGCTAGTGGCTTCAACCTCACGGGATCAGACCCCCCTTTCGTACAGGTAGATTTTTATGTCTACAGTTTGGCGCCCACCGTGGGGCCTCTAGCAATCATTCGGCTTGACGAACCTTGCTACGTGAGGAAACATTCCATGGCTGACAATCCCGACAACATTAACCCCGGCCTCGAGGCCAGACTGGAGGCTTTGACCTCTCTCATGCAACAAAACTCAGACAAGGTGGCCGCACTGAAAGCCGATAATAATGCAATCCGGACCGAAAACACGTCCATTAGGGCTGAAAACCAGTCTCTAAAAGAGAAGGTGAGTCAATTCTATGATCTCGAGTTCTTGCCCAACCAAGTACCCTCCAGTCGGTTCCGCGCCCCTATCCCATCCATGCAACCTCTCTCCACACAAGAGCATCGGCCTTCAGTCTCCGGTAAAGGGTCGCGTCCATTAAGCGCACTGGCACTCGACGACTCCATCTTGACTAATGGAGACAAAGATATGCCAACAGAACACCATCCATCCGATCCATCCCAGCGTCGTGATCAAGACGATCCAGTAACAGAAAGCCCACATCCGCAAGACCAACCCATCCTTACCATCCCGCCTCACCTCCAGTCAACCACCACAACACAAACCCCCTTTGGCTCGGTTCACCCTCGCGAGTTGAACGGCCAAACCAAACCAACTCCAGCACTCGAGCTCATCCATCCTGACGGACCGAGTGACTACCAGACGACTCCCCTGACCATTCATGTATGGCAGAATAATAGAACAGTGACAATGGGAGTCATCCAACCGGAAGGAATGAACGAAGATCCATGTTACCAAGGAATGCACGACAGAATGATCCATCAGATTGCCTCTCGAGGGGTGACCCAACGAAATGTGCCGAGGATGAATGCAATAGCAGACCTAGTAAGACGGGATGACCCGGTAGTATCCCCCTCTCCTATGGAACAAGTATTGGCTAAGAGGCTGGCCGACATCAAGGCAGTGATGAGACGCATTCTAGGAATGCCGGTCCCAACCAAGAAGAGCAGGCCCCACTGTTACGCTGATTCACCTTTTGTGGATCAGATCGCCCTGGCCAACATGCCCCAGAAATTCACCATCCCCAACATGAAACCGTACGATGGTACCACCAACCCGGATGACCACATAGCCTTGTACAAGCAACGGATGTTCACAGTCTCAATACCCCGACCGCTTAGGGAAGCCTGCATGTGCAAGAGTTTCGGTTCTAGTTTATCCGGCCCGGTACTCCAATGGTACACGAACCTCCCGAACAGATCCATCGACTCATTTGCCCAACTTATCGACACCTTCATGGAACAGTTCGCCAGCAGCAAAAAACTAGAGAAACAATCGACCGACCTATACCGAATATACTAGAGAAGGGGAGAGTCACTGAGAGAATATGTTGGCAGATTCAACAAAGAAAAGATCTCTATCCCGTCATGTAACCCCGAGACAACTGTGGACGCTTTCAGGAAATGCCTCCTCCCGGGCAGAGAACTGTACAAAGAACTGACGAAGCTAGGTTGTACCACGATGGAAGACGCCTTGGCCAGAGCAGCGATTCAAATAAGGTGGGAGGAAGATGAGACAAATCAGGCAATTCACGCCAGGTATGACTGAATGCAGAACGACAGGAGGCCAGAGCTTAGATCGATTGTAGGCCCTACAAGGTCACCAAAGAAGCAGGGAAGGGTGCCTACCTGCTCCAAACTCCTATAGCAAAGACATCAGCAACAGTTGGAACGCAATCCATCCCACATGCTACTACTTTTAGGTGAAATCAATCTAAATATTTGTTGTCTTTTCATTTTTTATTTAAAAAGGATGAGTGGGCCCATCCACTGCCTTCATAGACAGTCGGTCTCACGGCCTTCATAGACAGTCGGTCTCACGGCCTGAATTCAATGAAGTATTATTCAGCAACTGACACCTTCGAATCAGCCTTGCTCGATTCATGAGTTTTCACACTTCGGATCGGCCTTGCCCAATCCACAGATTTGCATCTTCAAATTAACCTTGCTCGATCCACGTAATTACACCTTCAGATTGGCCCTGCTCGATCCATGGATTTACACCTTCGGATTGACCCTGCTCGATCCACAGATTTACATCTTCAGATCGACCCTGCTCGATTAAATGTTTATTACACCTTCGGATCAACCTTACTCGATCCACGGATTTGCATCTCCGGATCTACCCTGCTCGATCCACGTAATTACATCTTTGGATCGGCGTTGATCCACGGATTTACACCTTTGGATTGGCCCTACCCAATCCACAGATTTACACTTTCAGATCGACCTTGCTTGATCCACGGAGTTATACTTTCGGATCGGCTATGCCCGATCCATGGATTTACACCTTTGGATTGACCCTACTCAATCCACAGATCTACACTTTCGGATTGGCCTTGCCCGATCCATGGATTTACACCTTCGGATCGACCCTGCTCGATCCACAGATTTACACCTTCGGATTGACCTTGCTTAATCTATGGATTTACACCTTCGGATCGACCCTGCTCGATCCACAGATTTACACCTTCGGATTGACCCTGCTCAATCCACGGATCGACACCTTCGGATTGACCCTGAATCTATGAATTTACACCTTCGGATCGACCTTGCTCGATCCATGGATTTACACCTTCGGATTGACCCTACTCAATCCATGGATCTACACTTTCGGATTGGCCTTGCCCGATCCACAGATTTACACCTTCGGATCGACCCTGCTCGATCCACAGATTTACACCTTCGGATCGACCCTGCTCGATCCACAGATTTACACCTTTAGATTGACCTTACTCAATCTATGGATTTACACCTTCGGATCGACCCTGCTCGATCCACGGATTTATACCTTCGGATGGACCCTACTCAATCCATGGATCTACACCTTCGGATCGATCCTACCCGATCCACGGATTTACACCTTCGGATCGACCCTACCCGATCCATGGATTTATACCTTCGGATCGGCCATGCACGATCCATGAATTTACACCTTCGAATCGACCCCGCTCGATCCACGGATTTACACTTTCAGATTGACCTTGCTCAATCCACGGATCTCCACTCTATCCGACTGACCGACCGACTCAACTCTACCATCCCCCCTAGGAACCAAGTATTGGACCTCTACTCTACCCGACCGACCGACTGACTCAACTCCACCATCCTTATTCCCCAAGAACCAAGTATTGGATCTCCACTCTACCCAATTGACCGGCCGACTCAACTCCATCATCCTTATTCCCCAAGAACCAAGTATTGGATCTCCACTCTACCCGACCGACCGACCGACCGACCGACTGACTCAACTCCATCATCCTCCTTAGGAACCAAGTATTGAACCTCCACTCTACCCGACTAACCGACCGACTGACCGACTCAACTCCACTATCCTCACTCCTCAAGAACCATGTATTGGATCTCCACTCTACCCGACCGACCGATCGACTCAACTCCACCATCCTCTCTAGGAACCAAGTATTGGACCTCCACTCTACCCGATCGATCGACCGACTCAACTCCACCATCCTTATTCCCCAAGAACCAAGTATTGGATCTCCACTCCACTCGATCGACCGACCGACTAAACTCTACCATCCTCACTCCTGAGGAACCAAGTATTGGATCTCCACTTCAACCTACCGACCGACCGACCGACTCAACTCCACTATCCTGACTCCCCAGGAACCATGTATTGGATCACCACTCTCCCTATGCCACTGATCGATCGACCGACCGACGTGGTCTTTTCAAACTTTGATTGTCACCACTCACCCCACCCCACCCCACGCCACCGATCAACACACAGACTTAACCTGTCTAAAAGATTCAATCGCCCTTCCTACCCAACCGAGCCAGCACATTGCAACAGGCCGGCTTCCGCAACCAAACTGACACTCCCATGCTTCACGCCCAAGAGATTCTCCAAATCTGGGTGATTGGCTAAGAGCAGTCTAGCACTTGTTCACTCTCGAGGTGATCAAGCCAAGGGGCCTCGCCCATTTGGTCTTCCACAGCGAACGAGTGGGCAGCCATGGGTCAAATGTTTGCACATTTTTGTTTGGCCCTTTGGCATCCAGTAAAGAGCGCCGTGGAATCACAAGCGCAAGTCTTACGGTCCAACAAGCCGGCCGAGCCGATTCCATCCCACTTGATCACCCGAGTACCTCGACCGAGCAAGCATCCAGTTTAACGGTCATGTTCATTCGCCCAGCCCACCGAGCGGACACTGCTGCAATAGAAACACCTCACCTCTCTAGTCGGCAGGACGTACCGAACGAGCTTATGAGCCCCCAAAGCCTCGTTGTCCATTCCATCAACCCTTCATACCGATCAGGCACACCACTCCAATGATGGCATACTCCGGATCGGCAATGGATACCAAACGACCCTGGGACAAGGATCACCTGCAATATCAGCTACACCAATAACTGGTTATCCCGGAAGGATGACCGAGCACCCATCGATCGCTTCCTACTCTCTGACTTAAGAAACTATTAACTCAGAGAGTGGGGGGCGAACTGTTAGGGCAAAAAATCGTCCTTGGCCCAAATAGGAAAACGGGCTCGACACTAAAGAAGAAGCCAGGCTCAATCCCGTATGACCCAACCGGATTAGGCCCTTTTGGTACAAGATATAGCCGGCCCAAACCACGTGGGCACGAGCCTCCTAATCCCAGTCCATTTCCTAGGTCCATGAGCGAATCCAGAGCCCACAGCCCCTCAGAATACTTTCCTACTCCTGATCAATCTCCCATTCAAGGTCACCTTCCTATTCCTGATCACTTTCCTACTCAGAGTTACTCTCCTAATCAGAATCACCTTCCTATCTGGGCACTGGTAAGACAGCTTACCACGATCCTAATTCTTCTAGGGTTTGCATCAGAGTCACACTAGGACTCTTACTTCTGTCAGGATTGGGAGACTAGACAGTCACTATATAAGCAGAGGCTAGCCCTCTCACAAGACACATTACATTATAACTTCACACTGAAAGCTCTGACTTGAGAGCTTCACATCACCGTCGTAGTCACAGTCCCTGACTAGACTTTCGGTAACCTTTACTCCCTAGCCCTCACTATATTAGTCTCTCTCAGTCTTGTTGACTTGAGCATCGGAGTGCCTACGGCAAACACCATCCCGATGTTTCCCGCTTGCTTTACGCGTTTGTTTTTCTATGTGTGTAGGTACAATAGATCGCTAGTGGTTTTAACCTCATGAGATCAGACCCCTCTTCTGTATAGGTAGACTTTTATGTCTACAATATTGAAATCTGAAAGCTCGAGGGAGAGCTGTGAGATAACAATGGTGGGTACATTCTGGAAGACGAGAAAATTTTAATGGTATTGTGAGTGGTGGGTTCCACCAAACACCTCATATAAACCTTGCATTCATTAAGACATGTGGCAAAAATTCCTTCGTGATTTGGAGTCCATTACCAATTATTTTTCATTAATTAAAAAATGAAAGCGGGTTGATATTCAATAATTCAATGAGAGATTTTTTTTATAATGGGCTTATGTGTTCTTTGAAATTATGATCTGAGGCCAGCTATTTCTCCTAGAAAAATGATACAGGTATTAAAAAATATATACCGAATTTATGCATCGATGACGTGACACCATTATGATCGTTGATTAATTATAAATTTTTTTAAAGAAAAAAAATGATGTCACGTCTTCTGTGCATGAATTCGATATACATTTTTCGATAACTGTAGCATTGCTCTTTCTCATATACTCTAAGTTAGTAAATAAACTTGAATAACTCTAGAAGAGAGGCCTTTCCTTTCTATAAGCTTTATGAAATGGTTAATTACATTACAATATATAATTTTCTAGTTTTCAAAATTAGAAGGAACTTCCCTAATCTCAATATAACTCTAATTATGCATTAATTACAATATCATTACAGTCTAAAGATCAAGAGGAAGAACTGAAGATGTCGACTATAAATCTATACATATATCGGTATATTCTTTGTTTTAATAAACGATATTAGATAAATATAATCGATAAGGGTCAGACTTAAGAGATTTATATATCATACATCTAGAAAAAAAAGTTTATGTCATCAATTACATTAATTAATAATATAAGTAAAATAAAATAGGGCCAATTTCTCAAATGGCTTCTTTTCATTACACTTTTGAGGATGAAATAATGCCATATTATTCACTTTTAAGCTGATGGATATGCTAATTAGATCTACATTAATCAGTTTCTATTTCCCACTATATGTCCCTTCTGTTGGTTCAATATCCAAAACCAAGCCTCTCGAGAATTCAACATAAGGATAGGCAACTGGGAAATCATCAGCTTTTATTTTCCACCTGCAGTTTTAAGGGACACACAGAGAACAAATTAGTATATATTCAATGAAAAGGGAATAAAGTGGTGAGGATTTTTATTATATAACATGGATGCTCAATTCCAATCTAAAATAGTGTTTAATTGTACGCATGAATATTAAAATAACAGTGAAATATCATCAACGAGATTATGCAGTTTCCCGATAAGTGGGAAGCAGTTGGTTATTATACCAGAATATATATTAATCTGTGACTTGAGATGTACAATAATCCATGCATGTCCTAATTAAATGGGGGATTCTTGCTGATATTTTACCTATAATTCAGGACAAGATGATGAAGGAAGAATGAGATTTCGACTTTAGCCAGTTCTGCTCCTGGGCAGAATCGTGGTCCTCCACCAAATGGCATCACCGTTTTGCTCATTGCTTTATAATCCTGCGATCAACATACAAAAACGATCGGAACATATTAGCTAGAGATAAGAAAGAAGTTATAGTTTATGTTATCTGCTTATCAACTATTTCCTGCAGCTATATGGGAAGAATATGGTTCTGCAAGTTCAGATCACAGCAGAAAGAGTAAGATATAAACAAGAGTGGTTAATGTAGGGGAGGCTAGCTATGCGTACAGTCCATCTCCAAGGATTGAATTCCGAAGGATTTTCATGAAGAGTGGGGTCAAGGTGTACCGCAGTAAAGAGTGGAAAAACATACCATCCCGAGGGAATGAAATAGTCTGCAATATAATTGAGCCATAAAATTAGAATGCAAGAAAATAAATATGAAGCAATAGATAAATTAAACTTAATGCAAACAACAAACCTTTGAATACGACATCTTGAAGGGCTTTGCGAGGGACAAATTTGGCAACATTTCCGCATCTCGTAGCTTCATGTATTACCTATAAGCAAAGCATTTGTTAGTTTCCTCCTGTAAGCATGTTGAACTTTTATGCAGGAAAACAGTTAATTACTCTATATTTACATTGTTGGTAAACTCCATTTTCTGGAAATCTTCCCATTTCAAGGATTCCCCATCTTCTTTGTTTTTCCTGATCGCATGGTGTTCTTCCTGTAATACTCAACAAATGAACCCTTTAGAATATGTATGCAGATATTGATGTACAAGGAGACTAGGAAAAGGAACACAGAACGAATTAAAGATACCTTTAATCGTTGAAAAACATTGGGCGCATTGGCAAGAAAGTAAACAATTAAAGCTATAAGTGTAGCAGTCGTCCTATGGCCTGCACGCAAGATGTCTAAAACTATGCTTACTGTCTCTTCATAGCTCAGGCCCCGTTTCGCCAGAATCACATCTAAGAAGTCTTCTTCCCTATGCCGCGAAATATCTTGTTCTCTTTCTCTTATAATCTCTTTCACAGTCAAAGATAGTCTCTCGCTAGCCTTAACATTAAATCATTTTTGTCATATATAATTAAACATTCAACACGTCAACTGATATATATTTGTTTGTAGCAATTTTTTGTTACCTTCAAAGCTTTTGCATAAGCTGTCCCAGGGATATTTATTGGCAAAGTCTGAAAACCTTTCATGTAAGTTTCAAAATCTTCAAGTATTTTGAAGGCTAGTGGTTCTTCTGGCTCAATACTCAACAGTTGCTTCACCATAAGATAGAGCGTAAACTGTGTTATATATATCACAAAATTAATGAGTTTAACATTAGTTTATAAGTTTTCCTCCTGAACTTAAAATTAATTCTTCCTTAATTACCTTTTTAGTTTCTTCGCAGAAGGAAATTTGTTTTTGTTCTTTCCATGAGTCCATTATTGAGAGTGACAGTTTCTCTGCAAAGAGAAGGAAGAGTGGATTTGAATTGGAGGCAGTGATGAAGCTGACGGCAATATTTCTTAGCTTCTTGTGAAGTTCTCCGGACACCGCGTGTAAAGACAATTTTCCAACAACGTCAAGCACGGGCTTGGGGTAGCTGGCTCGAAATAGCTTCTCCTCATTCTGAAGTACAAACAAGTTGAGCACCGGGTCACAGGAAACGATGGCCGGGGAACCATATAGATGTGACTTGAAAACTTTTCCATACCTGCAATACACAATCTCATGATCTCTTGTCACATATTTGATGAAATCAAGCACATAACTCATCAAAGACAACACAAATACCTGGAGCAACGTTTCTGTAGGAATCTACCCATGGAACTTGATCTATGAGGCTTGAGGAAGCTAAGAGTCTCTCCAAAGACGGGCCATCCCATTGTCCCTGGAGGCAAGTTTTTGGGTTCTCGTTTTGCAAACAGACGTGGGACTACAAGTAGAGACAAACATAGACCCAACAAGAGAAATAAAATGACAAAGACTAGCTCTTCCATTGCACACTTAACCAAAGCCAGACTTCATATATAAGCTTGGAAGCTCTTTATACTTGCTCAACTCAAAGAGATTTGCCCTTTAGTACACCTGAAAATGTTGGATTTGGCAGGAATGAAAGGGAAAGAAGAAAAAGATGAACACCAGGAAAATTTTTTTGAAGAGCCGCGTGTTCCTTATGCTTTTCATTATTTTTAAACTTCAGTTTATACATCAGCTTTTATCAACTATTACACCAACCGTTACAGTGATTTTATATGGATTACAGATGGACCACAGAAACTTAACTAATATAAAAAATATCTAATATTTATAATCCTTAAAGTCAACTGCACTGCTTGGAGTGCGTAGTTAACCAAGCAGCTAACATAATCAGCATGATTTCAGCTCCAAACTTCAACTTTCTTCCGGCTTGCTTACTGCTGCTCGCACTATTTCAGTTTGCATTTATTTGTCTATAGCTCGCATCAAAACCTAGCTATTTCAGCAAGATATTACTTGCATTAACACTCCTCTTTGATAACTTTGTTGGAAACATCAAGTTTAAGGTTAAATTCTTCAAACTTGGTCTTGTTTAGAGTCTTTGTCAAGACATCAACGACTTGCTCTTCGGTCCTGCAATGAACAAGCTTCACTTCCTTGTCTTCTTTAGCTTCTCTAATAGCATGAAACTTGATCTTTATGTGTTTGGTTTGACCATGAAACACAAGATTCTTGGCCATTGTAAAAGCTGATTGATTGTCACAAAACACTTCGGTAGCTTCAATCTAATATTGCTTTAAATCACTCAAGATTTTCCTCAACCAAACTGCTTCATTAACAACAACTGTAGTAGATATGTATTCTGCTTCTGCTGTTGATTGAGCCACTGTTTCTTGCTTCTTAGAAATCTAACTAAATGCACCAGAATTCAAGTAAAACACATAGGCTGAAGTACTTTTCATATCTTTTATTGAACCTGTCTAGTCACTATCAATGTAGCCAATTAATTTGAAATTGGCTTATCTCCCGAACTAGATTCCTAAGTCTTCAGTCCCCTTAAAGTGAATTTCAATAGGTGCATTCATGGATCTAGAGAGTAGGCTGGCTGCATACATGATATCAGACCTTGTTACTGTTAAGTACAACAAGCACCCAATTAAGCTTCCATATCTCATTTCATCAACCTTGCCAGCTCCATCATCTTTATAAAGTTTCTGGTTTTGCAATAAATGAGTGCTCCCAGACTTACATTCATGCATGTTGAATTTCTTTAAGATTTCATTGGCATATCTTCTTTGACAAATAAATATGCCATCCAAGGATTGATGCACTTCCATGCCAAGGAAGAAAGTCATCTCCCCCAAATCTGTCATCTCAAATTCTTTCCGATTCAATTGATCAAGGCTGCTTCACAAGCAAGTCATCCACATATAAGGATACTATCATCAAATCACCACCAATCTCCTTTACATACAGAGTGTGTTCATTAGGACTTCTATTGAAACCAAGGCTTCCCAGATGCTCATTGATTATGATATACCAGGCTCTAGGAGCCTGTTTTAAGCCATATAAAGCCTTCTTCAACATATACACTTTATCCTCACTCCCTTCAACTGTAAAGCCTTTTAGTTGCTCTACATATATCTCTTCATGGAAGTAGCCCTACAAGAAAGCTGACTTGACATCTAATTGGAGAATCGTCCACCTATGTTGAACTACTAAGGCTATCAGCAACCTTATTGTGTCATGTCTTGCAACTAGAGAAAGCGTATCTGAAAAATCGACACCATATTGTTGTCCATAACCCTCTGCCACTAATCTGGCCTTAAAATTGGATTGATCTATCCGGATTCATCTGAGTTTTGAAAATCCATTTAACTTAGATAATATTTCTATTTGTAGGTCTGTTCACAAGACTCCAAGTTTTATTCTTCTCAATCATACTTATCTCTTCCTTCATTGCAGCTATCCACTCTTCTAATTTGGCATGCTTCAATGTAGTTTGTAGGCTCCATAACAGCTACATTGCATCTCTCATACACATCAGCCAATAACTGAGTGCCTTTGATTGAAACTTCTGCATCAAAATCTGAATTTTCTTCAAGATCATCTTGGTTTGAAGAAAATTCTTTTCCTTGCTGTAATCTTTTATCATCTTAAACTTCATTTCTTTCCTAATTCCAAGTCGAATAATCATCTACCTTGAAATCTTGATTTATTAGAACTTTCTTTGTTTTTGGATTGAAGATTCTATAAGCTTTAGCCAAGTTGTTGTAGCCAATTAGGATTCTAATTTTAGCCTTCTCATAAAGTTTGCTTTTCTTGTTGTCTGGAATGTGAGAGTAACATATGCTCCCAAATACATGATTCACACCTAGTTTAACTCCATACCATGCTTCAAATGGAGTTTGATTATTCCAGACTTTGGTTGGAAGTCTATTTAGCAGATAAACTGTTGTATTCACAGTTTCTAACCAAAATATTTTTGGCAGATTATTTTTCATACAACATGCATCTTGCCATCTCCATAACAATCCTATTCTTCCTTTCACTCACTCCATTTTGTTGAGGAGTGTAAGGACTGGTAAGCTGATGCTTTATTCTAGCTTCAATGCAATGTTTCTCAAACTTAATAGAAGTGTATTAAGTTCCATTATCACTTCTAATAGTTTTAATGCTGGAACCTGTTTGATTATCCACCATAGCTTTGAACTCATTAAACACCTTAGCCACTTCACTCTTCTATTTCAAGAAATAAATCCAACACAGCCTTGAGTAGTCATCGATAAACAGAACAAAAATATCTGCTTCCACTTAAAGAAAGGGTCTTCATCAGTCCACACATACCAGTGTGGATGAGTTGCAACTTTTTGTAAGCTCTCTGTTAGTGTATATTAGTGTTGCACTATAAACCATTCGTGTTGTCGGTTTCAGAGCATTTTGTCTTGTATCTATATATATCATAAATAATAAGAAAGAGTTCTTCAATTCATATATGTAATTGCTCTTTATTCAGTCATCTTTAAGATAAAGTATGTATATGAATTGTCCAGATGATTCATTTAATAGGTAAATGAATTGCGAAAAGTGTTCCCTACAGTAATATAAATTGGGGCAACTATATTTCACAGTAGGCATACCGGTGCTTCCGAAAGATATCATGAGTTGATATAAGTACGGATGACGATGATAGTCATGTCACTAGGCATTGGTATGGATAACGGTTGGTGAACTGTTTTTCGAACGTGACCGAATAATGACAATCACTTGGAAAAGCATGTAGTCAATGATTTATCGTTTGGTTATTCAGTGCACGATGTAGTCCTTTGACCTGAGACATTGTAGTCAGATCCGATATGGATGCGTATGGTTCATACGGTGTATAAGTACGAGACTAATCATGTTTCGTACAATAAAGCCTATTTGGTCTGCGTTGTTCATATGTGAAAACGAACGATAGTCAAGAGGGGATCCATTGACCCGAAATATAGGATCGGGAGTACCGCCGACTCCACCGGATTCGAGTTCCTAGACGAACATCGTAATGTCAGAAAACTGATCTCTGGCCAGAGTCTATTATTAGTCATACAAAATAAGTTTGTGATGACAATTTCGGACATATTGATCGACAATTCGGTAGAAGATCGAGTTTAGGATTTTGACGTTCTATGATCCAACTCGATTAGGATATCTCAATGGAGGACTTTACCTGTATGGTACGTATGATCTGAAATGGGTTCGATGAAGTATTTCTTCATCGTGGTTTAAGGACTATGCACTTGCTAGATGTTTACCATAGTCGTTGGGCCTCCAGACAGGTTTTCGGATTCTCCAGAACTGGCCCACGGCTAATCCACGTGGACCTACATGGTCACACCAATAGCCTTGAGAAGTTAGAGAAGGATGAGAAGAGAAATGATTATCCAAAGGGCTAGCACCTTTCGAGGTTATAACAGGATTTCTATGGTAATAGTTCATAGAAAACTATTTGTGACATTTTAAGGATTAAATGGTCAAGCAATAAATTATTATATTTAATTATTATATCTTAAAGTGTTAAGATTAATGAGATGAACAAAAATAACCTTTTAATAGTTAAAGGGTAAAAGGGTAACTTTATGGGTTGTCATTGTAAACTAGTTTAGTTACATGGGCACTAATAATATTGATTATTCAAAGGGTAGCTAATAAATTCATGTCCCTTTAAAATAAGATTTTATTGGGCTTTGAGTGAAAAATAAATAATTGCAAAATTGCCCAAGTATATAAATGCAAAAGGTTGCATTTTTGTTCATAACACACCATTGTTCACTCAAAGCAAAACCAAAACTCTCTAAAAGCCACGACCACTCTCTAAACCTCTCAAGGCGGTGTTAAAGTGTGGAGGTCTCATTACTTGAGGCGATCTTCATCAATCCAAAGCAAAGGAGTAGGTATAATCTCTTTTCCAGCTTTGTTTGAAAACCGTTTTTTAGAATCCATGCTTTCATGCTTCATTCTCCATCTCCACCACTCTTCATGCATGCTGATTCTTTCAAATGGTATCAGAGCTAAAAGCTCCTTGCATGTCGAATTTATAAGCTGTTGGTGCATGTGTATGTCTCGGCCATCTCTTAACTTTGGAAAACATGTTTTTCTTCTTGCTCTAATATGTTTGGGTATGTTAGAATATGATTTAAGCATGTTTGGATGATGATTATTGCATGAAATGTGTTGAAACACATGCATGCATATATGTCATTTTCGGCCATGACTAGTTTTGCCATAAAAATGTCATTTCATTCATGTATTGATGAATGATGTTTTAGGAATGTTGCATGATGATTCATTTAGAAAAATGTTCATGCATGTTCATTTCCATTACTTTGATTAAATGGTTTATGCTTTGACATGCTAAATGTGTTACTTTAATTTGATTAAAGTGTTTTTGCATGAAGTGTATGCAAATGTTGCAGTGTTTAGTGGTAGAATTTGATGTTAGCATAAAGTTTGGATTATTAATTCATATGATGAATTGTGATATTATTATGTATGATGGTGGTAAATTTAATGTAGGATGTTTAATTTGATTAAATTATCTATATATGCTCATGGCATGGCATAATTATTATATTTTTGAAATGTAATAATTTGGTTGTTTGAATGGTTTCAAAATGATGAGCAAGATGACATGATTGTCTTTGAGAAGATAATGTGTCATAAAAGGTATTACTTTGCTAAAAGTAATTTGTGTCATAGAATGATTACTCTTGGGTGATAAAACCCATTTATCTATACCATGCAGACTTTTGTGAAAAGTATTGAAATGATGCTAACAATTAATAATATATCTTTGGGTGGAATATGACAAAAGTGTTTGTGTAAGATTCCTATAAATGTTTATGTTGCATGCCCCAAAGTTATACTATATTACCACATGAATATTATATAATATCTATTAATATATGAGATATATTTATATTTATATATATTAGTGAATATATTATATTTTAAATAATTGTTTATATTCATGCCTTTAATAATTGTTTATTATATTTGGTATGAATGTTTAATTTTATTTAGTGATGAATGAATATTAGATTAGAGGGTTGATCATGGGCGCCTTTGATTTTCAAAATATTCAAAAGTATTTGTAATATTCTTTTAAATGGCTTGTAATAATTAAATTTATTTATTATTTTAATCGGGCCTGCGTGCCTAAGATCCAATATGTAATGATTCGGCTAGACGAGAACCGAAGAGCATCCGGATGACGATCCAATCGAAGATATAGTATTAGGTAATAGTTTGCCTTTAGGATGTATTTTCGAAAAGCCCCATGGTCAACCCACATCTTTAATTTATGCAATTGTGTATATTGAATTGTTAATTAAACATGGCATGCTAAAATGAATTAACTAGTTAAACCTAAATCTCCCCAATTTAAAATTATTAAATCCAAGTCTCCCATTGTGAGATAACTAAATTCTTGATATAAATTTTATATCCCAAGTTTTCTATTATGTGAGGGATACAATCTTTATATCATAGAATTAAGTTGATCTGTTCTTGTGGATATTTTCACCTTGACCAAGAATTCTATTATGTGAGGACATGATGAAAATGCCACCTAAGAAAGCACAATGGTTCGGATTTACTAGCCTAGGGTACCAAAATTCTATTATGTGAGGTCTCGAAGCTAGGACAAGGAATATGATCAAACCTTATATATTGATATAAAAGGAAAAGAGTTTCCTACTTATTAGACTTAATTAACCAAGAATTCTATTATGTGAGTTATTGAATTTGATAAGAAATTGATTCCCCACTAAGAAATTTAATCCAACGAAATTTTTCGGATCCTATTTAAGGGAGTGTAGGACTCGAATAAATATGAGCTAATTTGATTATGCATTAAAAGGTTTTAAAAGATTACAGACACTAATAAATTACTTTTCTTTGCAGTTTCATCTTTGTGATAAATAATCGAAAAATGGCCAACAATGTTCTCCTAAGGATAATGGACAATAACATGTTAACCGGACCCAACCAAAAGATTGGCTAAGAAATCTAGAATTGTTCTAGATTTGAAAGAATTGCTTATGTCCTAGAAGCACCTCTTCCACTTGATATTGGACCGGATGCTCCACAAGCTGAGCTTGATGCTCTTGAAAAGTGGGAGAGGGGATAGTAGAGGGCTAAAAATTACATGTTACCTCCATGAATAAGAACTTCAAACTAAGCATGAAGATTTTCAAATGCTTATAATATCCTCAAGCTCTACAAGAGTTGTATCCGAAATCAAGAGTGGTTGAGTATGAATTGTGTGCATCCCTCTTTAGCATGAAGTTAAGGAAGGGGAACCTCCAGCTGATTATACTCTTAAAATGATCAATGGTTAGATCGATGGATGTATGGGGGTGTCATGCCATACCGCCTCAAAGTGAATTTGTTATACAATCCCTTCCAAGTTATAAACCTTTTATAACTAACTATAATCTCAATAGGATTAGAGAAACCTCTCTGAACTGCTAAATGAGCTTAAGAAATTTCACAGACGAATGTGAAAGGGAAAGGACATGAGGATGTCTTGCCGCCTCCCTAGCAGGGCCAATAAAAAGCCCAAAGTGCTACCAAGAGAGGTCCAAAATTTGGACCCAAGAATAAGAGCTTCAGAAGCCAGTGGCAAAGGCAGAGAAGGCCGATGCAGAGGGAAAATGTTTCCACTGTGGAAAAGTGGACACTGGAAGGAGCTGTCCTCAATACCTGAACATTCTGAAGAAAGGCAAAAAAGCAGGTACGAACCAATGTCTTATGATTGAATATGAATTAAGTGTTATTCAGATAGTCTCCTGGATATTAATTCAGCACAACATCTCAGTTTTGTATGTCTTTGCAGGTACTTCAGAATAGTTCTGAGGTGACAAAGGGCGAGATCATTTTGAGGATGGCAAATGGGGCACGAGTTCCAGCCGAGGCCATGGGAGTTGCCCACTAAGACTACTTCATGACATGTTTTGAATTTGTTTAAAGTATTGTACTTTGAAAAACCACTAGAAACATCATTTCTATTTCTGCTTTGTGTAAAGCAGGTTATATGTATTGTTAATGGAATGAATGTTCAATACATTTTGGAAATTTTTTAGTTGGTAAAGCTGTGAATACAAATGGTTTGTATGTCTTAGAATTGAATACTATGCTTCAATCATATACATTTCTATAAAAGAACTCGATCTGAATCAAATCCTAAAATTCTATGGCATCATAGATTGGGTCATATAGGAGAGAGAAGATTAATATAGCTTGGAGAAAGTGGGATCCTAAACTCATTGGGTTTGAACCCTATCCAACCTGTGAATCATGTCTCCAAGGAAAGATGACCAAGTCTCCCTTTAAGAGTAAAGAGCGAGCTAAAGAACTTTAGAACTCTACATACAGATGTGTGTGGACCATTTAGTACTTTGCTAGGGGAGGATTTGAATACTTCATTACCTTTATAGATGATATGTCCCGATATGGGTATTTGTATTTAATGAAATAACATCTGATCCTTTGAAAAATTCAGAGAATTCAAGAATGAAGTAGAAAATCAAACTGAAAAGATTATTAAAATACTACGATCAGATCGTGGGGGTGAATACTTAGTACAGAGTTTCAAGAATTCTTAAAAGAAAATGGGATCATCTCACAATTGACTCTCCCTTATACACCCCAACTTAATGGAGTGTCTGAAAGGAGAAATCGTACCTTATTGGATATGGTACGATCGATGGTGAGTTTTACAAACTTACCAATGTCTCTGTAGGGGTACGCTCTCCAGACCGCTGTCACATCCTTAATAGGGTCCTACTAAAACTGCCAAAAAACACCGTATGAATATGGTATGGAAAACGTCCAAGTCTGAATTATATGAAGATTTGGGGCTGCCCACTGTTATGTTAAATTGGTTAAATCTGATAAGCTGAGTGTTAAATCCGAGAAGGGTCGGTTCATTGGATCCTAAAGATAGTTTAAGATTTGTTTTTACTTCCCAAGTGATCAAAGTTTGGATCAGTAAAATGCTTGCTTCCTCGAGAACGAGTTCTTGGAGGAAGGCGGCGTTGGAAGAAATTTGAACTAAGGAAGAGTTCGAGAACCAAGAACCGAATTGCTGAAGATGGAACGTCCACTCAGCAAACCTCAGTATCAGATACTATGGTTCCAGTACAAAGTCTTCTAGAATGTCAAACCTCCAGAGAGATATGGTTTCCTAAATGAGCAAGATTTTGAATCTTACTTAGTGGGAGTGATGATCGGTGATGACCAAGAAGCTACGAAGAAGCAATACTGGATAGAGATTCAGGAAAATGGCTGGAAGCGATGGATTCTGAGATAGAATCAATGCATGCCAATCAAGTATGGTCGTTGTGGATCCACCTGAGGGAATAGTCCTATAGGTTTAAATGGTCTACAAGAGAAAAGTTGGCAAGGATGGAGGTAGAGACCTTCAAAGCTCGACTGGTGGCGAAGGGTTATACTCAAACAAGGATTGGATTATAAGAAACCTTCTCGCCTGTGCTATGATTAAATCCATCCGTATAATGCTAGCCATCGCAGCATACCATGATTATGAAATTTGGTAGATGGATGTCAAAACAGCTTTCCTCAATGGGTTTATTGAGGAAAACATCTATATGGAACAACCGATAGGATTTGTATCCTCTGCTGAAAGACTAAGGTATGCAAATTGCATCGATCCATTTATGGATTGAAGCAAGCTTCAAGAAGCTGGAACATTCGATTTGACGACATAATCAAATCGTTTGGTTTTGTCAAGAATCTGGATGCCCTGTGTATACAAATGGGTTAAAGATCATGCCTCACGTTTCTTATATTATATGTAGATGATATACTTTTGATGGAAATGATATGGCATGATGACAGAGGTTAAGGTTTGGTTGTCCAACACTTCTCGTGAAAGACTTAGGAGAAGCGACATATGTCCTTGGCATTCGTGTCTATAAGATAGAACGAAAAGGGTAATTGGATTATTCCAAATTGTACATAGAGAAAATGCTAAAAAGATTTAGCTGGAGACTCTAAGAGAGGTCTTTTGCCCTTCACTCACGGTCTTCATCTTTCTAAGGAGATGGGTCCAAAGACCATGAAGAGCGGCAGCGGATGCGTAAGGTGCCTTATGAGTCTGCCGTAGGTAGCTTAATGTACGCAATCTTGACAAGACCTGATATATCTATGCTATAAGTGTACGAGCAGATATCATCAAACCAGGGGAGAAACATTGGTCGGTTGTAAAATCGATCCTTAAGTACTTAGAAGAACTAAGGATCTAGTTCTGAGTTATGGATGTTCCGTTTAAACATTCAGGATACTCAAATTCTGATTTCCAATCAGATATTGTGATAGAAAGTCTACTTCAGGGTACATTTTTATATGTAATGGAGATGCTGTTAGTTGGAAAAGTTCTAAACAGACAACCACACTACTCCACTACAGAAGCTGAAACATTGCTGTTTCGAAGCAGCGAAGGAGGCTGTTTGGATGCGAAAGTTCGTAATTGAACTTGGTGTGGTTCCGAACATGGCTTACCCAATAAGCATGTTCTGTGACATACTGGAGCTATTGCACGGCAAAGGAACCAATGGCACACCAAATATCCAAACACATTTAGCAAGTATCACATTTGAGAGAATTCGTTGGACTGGAGAGATTTTGATCTGAAGACTCCTTCAGCAGAAATGTAGCTGATCCACTGACTAAGGCGATGACACTGAAGCAATTGACCATCATCTTGAGAAGATGGGTATGAGATACAACATCGAATGGCTTTAGTGCAAGTGGGAGTTTGTTAGTGTATATTAGTGTTGCCCTAGAAACCATTCGTGTTGTCGGTTTCAAAGCATTTTGTCTTGTATCTATATATATCATAAATAAAGAAGAAAGAGTTCTTCAATTCATATATGTAAATGCTTCCTTTATTCAGTCATGCATTTAAGATAAGTAGTATTGAATTGTCCAGATGATTCATTTAATAGGTATGAATTATCGAAAAGGGTTCCCTACGGAAGCAATATAAATTTGGGCAACTATATTGCACAGTAGCATACCGGATGTTCCGAAAGATATCATGAGTTGATATAGTACGGATGACGATGATAGTCATGTCTAGGCATTGGTATGGATTAACGGTTGGTGACTATTTTTCGAACGTGACCGAAGACAATCACTTGGAAAAGCATGTAGTCAATGATTTATCATTTGGTTATATCAGTGCCGATGTACTCCTTTGACCTAAGACATTGTAGCAGATCCGATATGGATGCGTATGGTCATACGGTGTTAGTACGAGACTAATCATGTTTCGTACATAAACCTATTTGGTCATGCGTTGTTCATATGCGGAAATGAACGATGGTCAAGAGGGGATCCATTGACTCGGAAATATGGATCGGGAGTACCGCTGACTCCATCCGGATTCGAGTTCCTAGACAAACATCGTAAATGTCAGAAAACTAAATCTCTGGCCAGAGTCTATTATTAGTCATACAAAAGTAAGTTTGTGGGACAAGTTTCGGACATATTGATCGACAATTCGGTAGAAGATCGAGTTTAGATTTTGACGTTCCATGAATCCATCTCGATTAGGATATCTCAATGGAGGGACTTTACCTGCATGGTACGTATGATCTGAAATGGGTTCAATGAAGTATTTCTTCATCGTGGTTTAGGGACTATGGCACATTGCTAGATGTTTACTATAGTCGTTGGGCCTCCAGACAGTTTTTCGGATTCATCCAGAACTGCCCCACGGCTAATCCACGGACCTACATGTCACACCAATGCCTTGAGAAGTAGAGAAGGATGAGAGAGAGAAATGATTATCTAAAGAGGGCTAGCACCTTCCGATGGTAATAACGGATTTCTATGGTAATAGTTACATAGAAAACTATTTGTGACATTTTAGGATTAAAATGGTCAAGCAATAATTAATTATATTTAATTATTATATCTTAAAGTGTTAGATTAATGAAATGAACAAAAATAACCTTTTAATAGTTAAGGGTAAAAGGGTAACTTTATGGGTTCATTGTAAACTGTTTAGTTTACTGGGCACTTGAATATATTGATTATTCAGGGTAGCATAATAAATTCATGGGCTCCCTTTATAAATAAGATTTTATTGGGCTTTGAAGTGAAAAATAAATAATTGCAAAATTGCCAAGTATATATAAATGCAAAAGGTTGCATTTTTGTTCATACACACACATTGTTCACTCAAAGCAAAACCAAAACTCTCTCTAAAAGCCGACCACTCTCTAAACCTCTCAAGGTGGTGTTAAAGTGTGGAGGTCTCATTACTTTGAGCTGATCTTCATCAATCCAAAGCAAAGAGTAGGTATAATCTCTTTTCCAAGCTTTGTTTGAAAACCGTTTTTAATCCATGCTTTCATGCTTTCATTCTCCATCTCCACCACTCTTCATGCATGCTGATTCTTTCACTCTCCATGCTTGATTGCTGGAAAAGGCAACCTACTCGGTTTAACCAAGTTGAACAGGCATGGCATATATCCTTTTTATCTTCAATCTTAGGCATGTTTTGAACTAAGTGCTTGCAATACATCTCCTTGAGTCCATTGTAATTGAAGTGGCCAAATCTTTTGTGCCAAACAATACACTCATCGATAGCCATGGAGTAAGCATGCAAATCAGTCTCTTTCCACTTTACTGGAAAGCTTTTACCCATCATCCTTACTTTCATTAATTCACTGCCATCATTATCTAAAATTGTGCACGATATATCCTGGAAATGCAAAGAATAATCCTTCTCTAACATTTTTCCTATACTTAAGAGACTTTGGCTAATTTCAGGTACGTACAAGACCTTGGAAATATATTTGGCACCTGTTGAAGTCTAGACTGCAACAACTCCTCTTCCCTTGACATCAACAAGTTCTCCATTTCCTATCTTTACTTTGGACTTGTATGTACGATCCAAGTCCACAAAATTGCTTAGGTCTGGAGTCATATGGTTAGTACAGCCATTGTCTGTCAACCATGCTTCAGTGCAACCACTTGCTACATAGCGAAAAGCCACGAACAGGTGGTCAGTTTCCTGATTTTGCTGCTGATGATTTTCCACTAGTTGAGCTTGCTCCCCTTGTTGATTACTCTTGTTTTTGCAAACTTTTTCAATATGGCCAAATTGTTTGCATGACCTGCATTGTATTCTAGGCCTGAACCAACATAAATTCTCAACATGATTCCTCTTCTTGCATTGAGAACATGATGGATATCCCTTTTTTACCCCCTTACTTCATTCCTTGGTTATCATTCTTCTCCTTCCCTTTCTTTTCTCCTGCTTGCTTCTTATTTCCACCTTCATAAGGTTTCACTTTATGACTTGCCATTAGAGCTCCCTCAATGTTGTCTTCTTGTCTCAGAAGTCTTCTTTGTACTTGAGCTTGTAAGGCATGAACAAGCCCTAAAAGGGAGATATGTGATAGGTCTTTTGAGTCTTCAAGAGATGAAATTTTGGACTCAAACCTTTCTAGTAGACTTACAAGCACTTTTTCAAATATACTCTTGTCTATCAGCTCCTCGCCAAGCAAATTAATTTTGTTAAAAATATTCATAAGTATATCTACATACTCCTTAAAAGACTCTGCTTCTTGCATCCTCAACACTTTAAACTCTCTTCTCAAGTTCAACACTTGCATATACCTAGTCTTATCACTTCTTATAAACTCCTCCTTTAGCTTATCCCAGGCTTTGTGTGCAGTTTCACAAGCCATAATCCTTGACAAGACTAAGTTTGTGACAGCTGAATGGATATAAGACAAGGCTCTTGGAGCTTTGGCAATCTATTATTCATGTAATCTACTTATTTGGTTCAATGTAGGATTCAGTCCCAGTTGAGGTGGTTGTCTCTCTTCTTGAACATATTGCCATAAACCATGTCCCCTTAAATAAGCTTTCATTTTAACAGCCTAGATATCGTATTGTTCACCATTGAAGATGTTAGGGCCAAAAATCGCCCTTGGCCCAAATAAGCAAACAGGACCACTAGTGAAGGAAAGACTGGGCCCAGTCTTAAAGAGGCCCAAGCCAGATCGGTCCCATTTGAGACAAAATATGGCTGACCCAAACTATCTGGGTACGGGCCTCCCAGTTCCAGCTCACTTCTTGGGTTTATAGGCGAGCTCCGAGCCCACGGCCCATTGATCATATTCCTGTTCCTGATCAATCTCCTATTCGAAGTCATTTTCCTGTTCAGAACATTTTCCTGATCAAAATCACCTTCCTATTTGGACACTGGTAAGACAGCTTACTACGGCCCTAATTCTTCTAGGGTTTGCACCAGAGTCACATTAGGACTCCTACTGCTACCAAGATTGGGAGACCAGGCAGTCACTATATAAACAGAGGCCAGCCCTCTCACAAAGGACATTACACCTTCACACCCGAAGCTCCTATTCGAGAGCTTTACATCACCGTCGTAGTCACAGTCCCTGACTAGACTTCTGGTAACCTCTTACTCCCTAGCCTTCACTATATTAGCCTTTTAGCCTTGCTGACTTGAGCGTCGGAGTGCCTATAGTAAACACCACCCCGATGTTTCCTGTTTGCTTCACGCGTGTGTTTTTCTACGTGTGCAGGTACAGCAGATCGCTAGTGGCCTCATCCTCACGGGATCAGGACCCCTTTCTGTATAGGTAGATTTTTACGTCTACAGTTTGGTGCCCACCGTGGGGCCTCTAGCAATCATTCGGCTCGACGAACCTTGCTACGTGGAGGAACATTCCATGGCTGACAACTCCGATAATGCTAACCCCGGCCTCGAGGCCAAACTGGAAGCTCTAACCGCTCTCATGCAACAGAACTTGGACAAGGTGGCGGCATTGGAAGCTGAGAACAATGCGATCTGGACAGAAAACACGTCCGTCAGGTCAGAAAACCAATCCCTCAAGGAGAAGGTGAGTCAATTCTATGACCTAGAGTTCCTTCCCGGCCAAACACCCCTCAATCGGTTCCGCACCCCTGTTCCGCCCATGCAACCTCTTCTTATGCTAGAGCCCCGACCCTCGGCCTCTGGCAAAAGGCCGCGTCCCTTAAACCTGTCTGCGGTCGACAATTCTGTCCTAATTCATGGAGATAAAGTTATGCTTGAAGAGCACCAATCAGCCAATTCATCACAATATCAAGACCAAGACGATCTGGTGGCCGAGAGCCCTCATCCACAAGACCCGCTCAATCTAACCATCCCAACACATACTCCACTCAGCTCGGCTCATCCCCGCAGGATGAATGGCCAAACAAAACCAACAGCACCTAAGCCCATCCATCCTGACCAACCGAATGACTATCAGAGGACTCCCCTAACCATCCATGTAGGGCGAAACACCAGAACAGTTACCATGAGAGTCATCCAACCAGAAGGAATGACCGAAGACTTATGCTACCAAGGAACGCGTGAAGGGACTCGTCAGCCTACCCCAAGAGGGATGACCCAACGGAATGTGCCAAAGATAAGTGCAAAGGCCGACCCGGTCACGCGGGATGACCTAATGGCGTCCCCTTTTCTAATGGAACAGGTGTTAGCCAAGAGATTGGCCGATGTGGAAACAGTGATGCGACGCATTCCAGGAATGTCGGTCCCAACTAAGAAGAGCAAGCCCTATTGTTACGCGGATTCACCCTTCATGGACGAGATCGCCCTAGCCGACTTGCCACAGAAGTTCACTATCCCTAACATGAAAATGTACGACGGCATAACCGATCCGGATGATCACATAGCCTTGTATAAGTAACAGATGTTCACCGTCTCGATACCTCGACACTTAGGGAAGCCTGCATATGCAAAAGTTTTGGTTCGAGCTTATCCGGCCCAGCACTACAATGGTACATGAACCTCCCGAATGGATCCATCGATTTGTTCGCTCAACTCACCGACACGTTTGTGGAGCAGTTTGCCAGCAGCAAGAAACTCGAGAAGCTGTCAGCCGACTTGTACAAGGTATACCAGAGAAGGGGCGAGCCATTGAGAGAATATGTCAGCAGGTTTAACAGAGAGAAGATTTCCATCTCAACATGCAACCTTGAGACAGCCGTAGATGCCTTCAGGAAGGGTCTCCTCCCAAACGGAGAGCTATACAAAGAACTTACAAAGCTGGGATACACAACAATGGAAGATGCCTTGGCCCAGGCAGTGATCCAAATAAGGTGGGAGGAGGATGAGATAAACCGAACGATTCACTCCAGATATGAACGAAGGTGGAGCGACAGGAAGCCAGAGCCTGGACCGGTAGAGCACCGCTACCACCCTCCAGCGCGCAATATAGGCAGAGTCAGGAAGCCTTATGATCGCTAACCCTCGAGAAATGATAACAGGCAATTCGGATCGAACCGACCTAAAATACCAGAGTACAACCTCAGCATTGAACCAACCCAGGTCGTAGCAATAATGCAAGGATTGGATCCACCGTCAAGTGGCCTGGAAAGCTCCATCCCGAGGCAAGGAGAGACACAACCAAGTGGTACGAGTTCCACAACGACGATGGGCACAACACCGCAGACTGTATTGCCTTACGACTCGAGGTCACCGCACTTCTGAAAAGGGGACATCTCCGTGATCTGCTTACTGACAAGGGGAAGAACACTATTAGCCAGAAAAGCTCCAAAGAACTGTCAACCCCTCTGCGGGAACCCACACCGAAAGGTTTCTATTCGCTCATCTCCGGAGGATCAGAGATCAGTAGGGTAAGTTACTCATCGGCCAAGCGGTATGCTAGAGCCAACCACCACCATGAAGTCCAGTCCATCCATTCGGTCTCGCGGTCACACTCTCATCAGGTAATTCAGTTTGAAGATGACGAACCGGTCACCATGGCCGCTCCTCATCACGATGCTTTAGTCGTATCCCTGCAGATTGCCAACATCCTAGTGAAAAGGGTGTTCGTAGATGGAGGTTCGTCAGCAAACATTCTGTTTCTCAAAGCAGTAAAAGCAATGGGACTAGAAGAAGCAAACATCAACAGGCGGCCGACGCTGCTGGTTGGGTTCAGCTCGGAGCAGAAATACACTATTGGAGAGATAGTCCTTCCCATTTACGCCAGCGGAGTGACCAAACAGACCGTCTTCCTAGTGATCGACTGCCCATCTCCCTACAACGTCATTTTGGGTTGGCCTTGGATCCACGACATGCGGGCAGTCCCATCTACCTTCCACCAGATGATCAGGTTTCTAACCAAGTGGGGGGTGCAAGAGATCAAGGGCGACCCCAAAGCTACTGTTACAAGAACGCCTTCAAGAGCAAAGGAAACTCCTCATAGCAATTACAGTCTCATCCAACCCCTCGGACCGAGCCTGACCAACCGACTTGAGGAGTTGGATGAAGTGTAGATACATCCAGACGACCCCGAGAGAAAGACACACATAAGTTTCCGCCTCGAACCAGAGACAAGAGAGAAGCTGATAGAATTTCTCAAACAGAATGAAGACTGCTTCGCCTGGTCCCACGCCGACATGACCGAAATCAGTCTAGATGCAATGGTCCACCAGCTCAAGGCAGATCTGAATCACCCACCAGTGAAGCAGAGGAGGAGGAAATTCGCACCTAAGCGAAACCGGATCGTCAATGAAGAGATTGAAAAGCTCTTGAGCAACGGCATGATCAGAGAGGTCCATTACCCCGAATGGCTAGCAAACGTCGCGGTCATAAAGAAAAAGAACGAGAAGTGGAGAGTTTGCATCGACTTCACTGACTTGAACAAAGCCTGCCCCAAGGATTCTTTCCACTCCCACATATCGACATGATAGTAGATACGACCGCAGGGCACGAACTCCTTAGTTTCATGGACGCCTTCTCGGGATATAACCAGATCCTAATGCATCCGGACAACCAAGAGAAGACAGCCTTTATCACAAAGAGGGGAACCTATTGCTACAATGTAATGCCGTTCGGACTGAAGAACACCGGGGCCACCTACCAACGGCTAGTCAACAAGATGTTCTCCAACTACTTAGGAGAAACTATGGAGGTTTACATCGATGACATGCTCGTCAAGTCCCTGATTGCCGAACAACACCTTGACCACCTTAGCCAGGCATTCGCCGTCCTCCGAAAGTACAACATGAAGCTGAATCCAGCCAAGTGCTCATTTGGCGTCTCATCAGGTAAATTCTTGGGCTATATGGTTACTCAGAGGGGGATATAAGCGAACCCCGACCAGATCAGAGCGATCCTCAACATACCATCCCCGACTTGCATCAGAGATGTCCAGCGCCTTACAGAACGAGTGGCCGCCCTAAGCCGCTTCATCTTCAGATCAGTTGATAAGTGCCACCTATTCTTCCATGCCCTCAAGAAGTCCAAGAAGTTCGACTGGAACCCCTTCTGCGAAGCCTTATAACAGCTAAAGAGGTATCTGACCACACCCCCGCTTCTTTCCAAACCTGTGGACGGGGAGCCGCTCTACTCTTACCTAGCGGTCTCAAAGACAGCCATCTCAGCAATGCTAGTTCGGGAAGAAAAATCAAAGCAGTTACCGGTCTACTATGTGAGCAAGTCGCTCCTCGACGCAGAGACTCGGTACAGTCAACTGGAGAAACTGGCCCTCGCCCTCATCCATGCATCCAAGAAGCTCAGGCCGTACTTTCAATGCCACTCCATTGTTGTAATCACCTCCTTCCCACTCAAGAAGATACTGCACAAACCAGAACTATCAGGCCGACTCACGCAATGGACAGTAGAGCTCAGTGAATTCGACATATCCTACCAATCTCGCACCACTGTCAAGTCCCAGGCACTAGCAGACTTTATTGCCGACTTCACACCAAGCGCCACCACCCAGGCCGAAATAGAGTTACTATGCATGAACGGCGCACCACCCTCAAAGTGGACTCTCCTAGTAGATGGATCGAGTAATGTCAATGGAAGTGGACTCGAAATAGTACTGATCGCACCAGAGGGAGACATCGTCTAACAAGCAATCCGGTGTGGGTTCAAATACACGAATAACGAGGCCAAATATGAAGCCCTCCTAGCCAGACTTTCCTTAGCCAGAGAAATTGGAGCCAAGAGACTGGAAGTGAAGTCCGATTCCCAACTCGTAGTCAATCAATTACAAGGCACATATCAAGCACGCGACTCAAAGATGACATCCTATTTGAGTATGGTCGAAGAGCTGCAAGCCCAATTTGAAGAGTTCTCCATCATGCAGATCCCCAGAGCTGAGAACTACCATGCCGACGCCCTCGCCAACCTTGGCTTGGCAAGCTCATGTTCCTCCCAGTCATCCATTCCTCTCTTATTCATGCAGTGGCCAGCCAACTGGAAGGAACAACTACCAAACAAGTCTCCCGCAGAAGCCATGGGCATTGAACAAGCCGACTACTGGATGACTGTGGTAGTAAGGTACCTAGAAAATGATAAACTCCCGACTGAAAGCAAGAGCCGCCAGATTCACCATACATGAGGGTTAACTCCTCAGAAAGTCATTCTCAGGCCCTTATCTCAAATGCGTAAGCCTAGAAGAAGCCCAAAGCGTTCTAGCCGAACTCCATGAAGGCGAATACGGGAACCACGCAGGGGGCCGCAGTCTTGCACACCGGGTGATCACCGCTGGATATTACTGGCCAACCATATGCACCGATTCAACCGCTTACGTAAAGAAGTGTGACAGCTGTCAAAGATTTGCCCATGTCTCACACCTCCCACTAGAGCGACTCCATTCCATCCTCACACCTTGGCCATTCATGAAGTGGGGAATAGACATCGTGGGAAAGCAACCTACTGCACCCGGGCAACGAGTCTTCATGTTGGCTGTAACAGACTACTTTACCAAGTGGATCGAAGCCGAAGCCTTCGCACAAGTAAGAGATCGAGAGGTAAAGGCCTTCATTTGGAAGAATGTCATTTGTAGGTTTGGGATACCGAAGGAGATCGTCACCGATAATGGGTCCCAGTTCATTAGCTCAAGCTTCAGGGATTATTGTGACAAGTGGGGAATCAAACTGAGTTTCTCAACTCCCCGCAACCCCTAGTCTAACGGCCAGGCCGAGTCATCAAACAAGACCATCATTCAGAAATTGAAAAAGCGACTGCAGAAAGCCAAAGGCGCATGGGCAGACGAGCTACTCGGAGTCTTCTGGTCGTATCGAGCCACGGCTCGATCATTAACGGGCGAAACCCCGTTCTCCCTCACATACGGTTCTGAAGCAGTCATCCTAGCTGAAGTATCAGTTCCGTCCACCAGGCTCCAATGGGCGGACGAGGAATCAAACAGTCACGATCTCTGCCAGAACCTAGACACCGTGGACAAGTTACGGGAATGGGCTAGCATCTGCAACACAGTTTACTAGCAACAGGTCGCCCTACATTATAACCGCAACGTGAGGATCCGTACTTTCAAGATAGGCGATTGGGTCCTCCGCAGGGTATTCCAAAACACCAAGGAGATCAACTCTGGCAAACTCGGCCCCACCTAGGAAGGCCTTTACAAGATAATCAAAACAGCAGGGAAGGGCGCCTACAAACTCCAGACCCCCGAAGGCAAAGACATCAACAACAGTTGGAATGCCATTCACCTTAAACGCTATTACTACTAGGTGAACTTTATTTTTCATTTAAAAAAGGATGAGTGGGCATATCCACCTCCTCTTAGACAGTCAGCCTTATGGCCAAAAATTTAATGAAGTATTATTCAGAAACTTTTGTCTTCCAAACCGACCCCGGTCGATGAATTACTGACACCTTCAGATCGGTCATGCCGATAAACGTACTAACGCCTTCAAATCGGCCTTGCCCGATAAACGTACGTACACCTTCGAATCGACTATGCTCAATTCACGAGGACACCTTTAGATCGGCCCTGCCGATAAACGTACTAACGCCTTCAAATCGGCCCTGCCCGATAAACGTACGTACACCTTTGAATCGACCCTGCTCGATTCACGATAACACTTTCAGTTCGACCCTGTCGATAAACGTACTAACGCCTTCAAATCGACCCTGCCCGATAAACGTACGTACACCTTCGAATCGACTATGCTCAATTCACGAGGACACCTTTAGATCGGCCCTGCCGATAAACGTACTAACGCCTTCAAATCGGCCCTGCCCGATAAACGTACGTACACCTTTGAATCGACCCTGCTCGATTCACGATAACACTTTCAGTTCGACCCTGTCGATAAACGTACTAACGCCTTCAAATCGACCCTGCCCGATAAACGTACGTACACCTTCGAATCGACCCTGCTCGATTCACGATAACACTTTCAGTTCGACCCTGCCGATAAATGTACTAACGCCTTCAAATCGGCCCTGCCCGATAAACGTACTAATGCCTTCATATCAGCCCTACCCGATTCGAGAGTTGCACCTTGGTATTGGCCCCACTCGGTCTACNTACTAACGCCTTCAAATCGACCCTGCCCGATAAACGTACGTACACCTTCGAATCGACCCTGCTCGATTCACGATAACACTTTCAGTTCGACCCTGCCGATAAATGTACTAACGCCTTCAAATCGGCCCTGCCCGATAAACGTACTAATGCCTTCATATCAGCCCTACCCGATTCGAGAGTTGCACCTTGGTATTGGCCCCACTCGGTCTACAAAACTCAGCACGACTTATGATTCACACCACCCAGTCGGCCTGATCCGACCCAAGAACTACAGTCTAACTTCGTTCATCCAAGGGAATGCACACTCGGTCAACCAGACCGAATGAATGGTCTTTACACCATTGACAAGCAAAGTACCAACCTAGCCCAACATAAGGCCTACATGCCTTAACCATTGGGCCACTCTGAAGTAACATACACGACGTAGTGTACCTACAAATAAAGAAACAACCAACAGTTCATTCATCCAAGAAGACAACACCAGAAGTCAAAATGATCAAATGTTATACATATAGCATCAAACGGCCCAGTTCAGAATACAAAAATGGCACACACGCCAGACAAAAGGGCATCGCAGGCCCCAAAATACATAAATAAAGAAAAAATGCTAAGTATCCTCAGCACGAGCCTCATCCTCCATCGCCGAATCGGTCACCATGTCCGCACGGCCAGCGCTCGGCCTAGCAGCCTGGCCGCCTGCATCATCAACACCCGATGGCCTCGACTGGCTAAGGTCAGGTACCTGCTCGTCGTCCTGCCCACTAGGATGACCACTTCCTTCTTCCAGCAACTCATGCATGAGCAGGATGTCTTCATCCTGATCCCAATGAGAGGACCGTCCTTCCTTGAACTCCAGTATGAACTCACCTCGGGCCTTGATGATAGCATCATCAGCAATGGACATGCATTGCTCCCTGACAGATTCAACCTCTGCGGTTCTCTCGGCCAACTCACGCCTCAATCTCTCGACTTCACGCTCACTATCCCTGAGGCGCTGCTGACTCTCCTGCTCAGCCTTCCGGGACACTGCCTCCCTCTGGCGCAAGCTAGTATTGGCCTTGGACACATCCTGTAGCCGTTTCTCCTGCGCCACAATGGACTTCCTCAGATGAAGACTGCCAGTGAGCACCTGCACAACAAAACATTGCCATCAGAACAAAATTCAAAACGAGAACACCGAGTAATACTATCATACCTGAACGGCACGAGATACCCCCCAATCAGCAGCAGCAACTGCCCCCATCTGATTCAGACGCGCCTCATCTGTCGGAAACAAGAAAGAGTCGGCCAGCTTGCTCATAGAAGTCGTATCGGAATAAGTCGATGCAGTAGCCAGAATCGTGAATGTAATCGTCCCAGACTCCTCATCCACAATTGCAGCGTGGGACAACTTAGCCCCGGTGGTAGGCTGCTGACCCGGCAGTTGCTGACTCGGCGGTGTCGCCAACACATCCTCTACCCTCCTATCCTCCCTGGCCAAGGACTCCCTCCTCCTCTTCTCAGGACGTTCAACTTCTTCATCAGCGATTCTGCAAGTGCAAATTCTCCAACTGTTAGTGGGTTCAGCCCGGACTCACAAAAAATGATATGGTTGCAGTATCGACTCAGAAGCATATCCCAAGTCTACTTCAGCGAGGGGAAGGGAGTACCTCTCTGTATAGCCTCTACTCTAGCCCAAAGAATGATGGTCCTCAGGTTGGACTCTGCTAGCACTACTCGCCAATCCCTCTGCCCTAATGGGATGGCTAACACCCTCTGGGTAGCTACGTCCAAGCCGTCCCCGCTCTGCCCAACACGATTGAAATCAAGCTCTGTAAGCAAAAAACACAATCAAGATTTAGTAATCAAAAGTACGAAAGAAACGACTAAGTTCTCACCAGTGGCTCGCCAGCTGATCGGGATCTCACCCTGGCCTCTTTCTCCAAATACAGCTTGACCCTTCAGATAGAAATATCGGTCCTTCCAGTTCTTATCACTGGACCATAGATCGATCACCAAGTGAGACTGATCGTGCCTCAAGTTCAACAAGTAACGACCCTTTTCTTTATCATTCTCCTTCAAGAAGTACGAGTATAGCAGCTCGTGCAGCCCGAACCTCACTTGGTTCCTAACACAGAGGTCTTCCAAAGCCATTAGCAGTCTCCAAGCATTCAGCATAAGCTGAGACGGGGCAATCATGAAGTGATTGAGTACTTTCCACACGAGGTGAGGGACGGGTAGCCTCAACCCATCGTGAAACCACTTCTCATAAACACTGATCCAACCTTTTGCCGCCCAATCAACCCGCTCATACGACCGTGGTATCTGGATGTCAACCGAACTCCAAATGTGATACAAGGTCCGGATGCGCCACACATCACTATCTTTCAGCACGGGCAGATAGTCTCTAGCCAAAATCCTGCTGCCCTGTTGGCTCGGCGCCTCCCTGGAGCCACTACCAGAGGAGGATGGACTACTAACTCCTTCGTAGTCTTCCCCATTTCCCCCATGCCTACCCGAACCACTCAGGTCGGGAGTACTCACACCTGGGGCAGCTACACTAACTCCGGTCGGCACCCCAATTGGGAAGCCCTCTTCAGGCATCATCACTATGGTGGGGGAACGCTCATACTCATCTCCAACATCCACCCCAACCTCACTAGAGCTTGCTGATTCGGTGTCTGACATGACAGCCCAATCGCCCAACCCTACCGACCGACTCCGTGTTAGCTTCGGAATTCCTAAAAACTGTCAAAGAACCACTCGCCCTGGGTGGGCGACCGACCGAAGGAAGAGGCCCACATGACTATTGATCGCCCTTCAACACCAGTCGACCTACTCGATGACAAGATCGCTTCTTACCCTTGATCGACCTCTCCAACCGACCGACCCTGGAATTAGGTTCAACAGAGCTCTTATTCGCTCGCCCTAGACGACCAGCCTACCTCCAAGCTCAAACCTAGGTACCTACTCGCCCTGCTCACCAATCCACCAACCTAAAATCACCCACACGCTCTGGATGACCGATCACCTATTCAATCCACCCCACACGCCCCCACCACTCGGTCAGACGGACCAACCGAACCAAACAATACTTAAGTTAACTTCGTCTCCCCGATTCTATCCAAAACGCTCGAAAAAACACCAAAAATAATAGCCAACTTGCCAGAAACACACCGAAAATCTAAAAATCTAAGCCTATTCTAGAAAACCAAAATGCCAACACTTCTAAACTCCTCAAAACCAGTCAAAACTACTGAAATTTCCAAAAACTTCACCCTATCATCCAAAAACCCAGCAAATAACGGAAATAAACCAAAAATCAGTCCAAAGGAAAGAAGATTTACCGTAAAGCGACACATTGCAGAGAAAAGGCCACCACCGTTTCAAGAAACCGAAATGAAAAGGAGAAAATTTTCAAAACACAGAAAATGGAAATGGAAGACAAAGAGTCTTTAAACTCGTTTTTATAAAAGGGGTCTGACGTAGGCCGACACGTGGCGACCCATGAGTGGCTGAGGATCAGAGAGACTCCTCATTTTCCTGCCTCCAGAACGAAGATGGGTCAGCACCGTACGCGTGGCAAAAATCTAAGTAACCTAGGAAACTACAGTGTCATAACCCCGACCGAGCCAGCACACGATAGCCAGATTGTACCCGACACGCATCCAATCTATACAGGCCCATGAGGTCCTCCCGATCAGCCGAGAAGCTTCAAGTTGCTCAGCCTACACTCGTTCTCCAAGCGACCAAACCGGGATGCCTCGCTCATTCGTTCTTCTGTAGCGAACGAGTAGTCAACCACTGGTCGAGACCCGCATTTTACACTCACTCGAGCAAACCTTTGGTTCAATATGATCCCTGATTCAGTCGACCTGGCATGCCGAACAAACACCCCGGCTATAGTACTGCAGCTTAGCTCTCTAGTCGGTCTAACGTACCGAACGAGCGCATGAGCCTTTGAAGCCTGTTTCTCTCTTTCTTCGGCCCCCCACACCGATCAGGTACATCATTTTGCAATAATAGCCTACATCGGATCAGGAATGGATATCGAACGAAACCCGACCAAACAATCACCTACAACAATCGGATTACTCATGCCAATAATCGTTCGTCCAGGAAGGAAGACCGAGTGTACCTCGATTGCTGCCTACTCTTTGACTTAAGAAACTCTTAACTCAGAGAATGGGGGACAAACTGTTAGGGCCAAAAATTGCCCTTAGCCCAAATAAGCAAACAGGACCACTAGTGAAGGAAAGACCAGGCCCAGTCCTAAAGAGGCCCAAGCCAGATCGGTCCCATTTGATACAAAATATGGCCGACCCAAACTATATGGGTACGGGCCTCCCAGTTCCAGCTCACTTCTTGGGTTTATAGGCGAGCTCCGAGCCCATGGCCCATTGATCATATTCTTGTTCCTGATCAATCTCCTATTCGAAGTCATTTTCCTGATCAGAATCACCTTCCTATTCGGACACTGGTAAGACAGCTTACTATGACCCTAATTCTTCTAGGGTTTGCACCAGAGTCATATTAGGACTCCTACTCCTACCAGGATTGGAAGACCAGGCAGTCACTATATAAACAGAGGCCAACCCTCTCACAAATGACATTACACCTTCACACCCGAAGCTCATATTCAAGAGCTTTACATCACCGCCATAGTCACAGTCCCCGACTAAACTTCTGGTAACCTCTTACTCCCTAGCCCTCACTATATTAGCCTTTCAGCCTTGTAGACTTGAGCGTCAGAGTGCCTACTGCAAACACCACCCCGGTGTTTCCCGTTCACTTCACACGTGTGTTTTTCTACGTGTGCAGGTACAGCAGATCGCTAGTGGCCTCATCCTCACGGGATCAGACCCCCTTTCCGTACAGGTAGATTTTTACGTCTATAGAAGACATAAGGAGAAAAAGTCACATTGTTGGAAGCCATAAACAGACTTGAAGGTGAGTTTTTGGAGAGAAGTTATATTTCCTTTACTAGTCTCGTAGGATCTTATAAATCTTTGATACCAGATGTTGGATTTGGCAAGAATGAAAGGGAAAGAAGAAAAAAAATGAACACCAGGAAAAAAAATTTGAAGAGCTATATGTTTCTCACACTTTTCATTATTTTTAAACTTCAATTTATACATCAACTATTACACTTAAAGTTACAGTGATGTTATATAGATTACAGATGGACCACACAAACTTAACTAATACCAAAAATATCTAATTTTTATAATCCCTAAATTCAACTGCACTACTTGAAGTAGTTAACCAAACAGCTAACATAATCAGCATGATTTCGGCTCCAAAATTCAACTTTCTTCCAATTCGCTTATTGCTACTTGCACCATTTCAGTTCGCATTTATTTACCTATAGCTCGCATCAAAACCTGTTTCAACAAGATATCACTTGCATTAACAGAAAACACATGCTCAAACTCTAGAAAATAACTAAAAATGTTCTTTGTATTACTCAGACTTAAAGAATTCAAAATGTCTGGATATTCAGATACATTTGTGAATGAATAATGTTTTTATTATTGAAGATAATTCTTTGTGAGAAAAAAGAGGGTTTTTTTTTCTCCCAATTTTTTCACTATAACGCGGAGCACATTAGCACACTAACATGCGTCGTGCTCCTTTTGGTTGTAAACGGGCTCACGTTAGCCAAATCTAGCTCACATTAGCATCACCTGAAGCCGCCATTTTTTTGGATTTTTTTACGGATCCTAACCTCCAAAATCACTTTCTAGACCTCTATTGAACTCCTCTCGACCTCCTTTTCAAAACCCATACCCCCACTTGCCATCTTCTCTCACCTTTTCCAACCATCTCCTTCTTGCGACCTTGCGAAGTTGGGGATTTTCTTGGCCCAATTATGATCGATTAGAGAGCAATTAGCCCCAAAAGAACACACCACTTGATTCACCATTTTCTATTGTTTGGGTTGGTATGTTGTTTGGTTGTTACTGATCTCCTGATCGACAAAAATTGGTGCTCAAATTTGCACCCACAACCTACTCAAAAAAAGGCCAAGCCTCCAACCTACCTACCTACAACCCAATGCCAACACGTGCGACTGTCCCTAGTAGCCTGCTAGGCTGCTTAGGCTTTGCCTCCCAGCGTTCTCCTCACCTTCCACGACCTTAGCCACTCCCCAAACACACTATAAACCATCTCAAACCCCTTTCCACCCCTTCTTTGATCCAAAAAACACCTTTTTTTTTTTTTTTGTTCCCACCACCTATTCGATAAAATGCCCCAACAAACCAAAACACACCTTTCCACCTCCATTCCCCACCCAAGCCGATATGAACCAACTGCCCCTCTCCCAAAGCAGTCCATCTCAGCCCAATTCATCTTGGGCCGACAAATTAAGAGTTACCAACTCCAACTCTAAGTCCCCTTTCACCCTTCCCCACTCTCACTATAATGTAGAAGGGGATAATCTAAAAAATTATTCTTTTGGATGATTTGGTTAAGAAGGACCTAGTCTATTGGTCAATTGCATGGTGGGATCTTTCCTGGGATGCAAGATGTTGTTCCATGTTGTCAAGTCCATCGCCTTTTGTGCATGTACCACTTATGGACTAAAACAAGTCTTATCATCGGGTAATCTCGTTTACTTTCGATTCAAGGACGAAGATAGCCTACGCTCAATCCTAGTGGATGGGCCACAGATATTTGGGGGAAAACACATCCTTCTTTACGTTTTGGTGGACTAGAAGTCCTTGACCAATCTCTAGATCATAAAGGTCCCGTTTTGGATATGGCTGCACAGTTTTCCCATTAGCATATGGATGCATGAAGGTTTGGGATATGCGGCTAGCATCGACAATCACCCTTTATCATGCGACAAAGCAACATATGAGTTTACCTGGCTTGATTATGTCTGTGTTTGTGTTGAGATTGATGCTTCCAAGCCTATTTTGCACCAATTGATGCTCGTATACCATCAAGACTCAATTCCAATTGAAATTGAGTATGAATGGAAACCAAAGCATTGTCTAAAATGTTGTGAGTTTGGCCATGTTTGCCACCCACCTAAGGCACTTGAGGAGGTTCCTCCACCCTACTCCTCTTGGGGCCCCAAAGAACCTCCCCTCCCCATGAGCACCAACTCCCCTGATATCATTCGGCTAGAAACTTATTTAGCGTCTAACTTGGAGGAAGTCCTTCTAGGTGGTTCTCTGATTGTTGAAGCTCGTGATCCTTTGCCTTCCAATGCCCTCAAGAGTGGGGTGAGCAACGATTCATTTATGGATGGATGAGAAGGGTCATTAGTAGACCTAGCAAAATAGGTAGGTAGGTCGGGTTAAGGTCTGGTCGGGTCAGGTCCAAACGGTCATAGTCCCAAAACAAGTGATCTAAATGGGTCCAAAATATTGGACCCAGACCCTACCCTATGCGGGCATGGGTGGACCTGTGGGTACCTATTTTTTCTTTCTCAAATTTTCAATCTTTGTAATTACACCCCCAAAATTCCTATAGTTTTCATTTTTTACAATTACACCCCCACAATCAATGCTTGAGACTACTTGAAAAAAAAAAAATCAATAATTTAAAGGCATGCCAAACACCATAAACTTAAAAACAATCAAAGACATGAATGAATGATGTCCAAAATTTTTATACAAACCAAACAAAAAAATATAAGCTTTGTTTTGGTTCAGTTGATATTAAACTCCAAGACCATACAATAAAACTCAAAAGATTAAAGGAAACATATTCTTCTTCTCTATGGGCATCTCTTTTCACCTTAGAGAGATGGGAAAGGAATAATCCAACTTGTGCTAATGAGTTATTCCATGGGCAAAATAATGTAAGATTAAACATCACTACACATTTTATTTTTGCATCCAAAGTTCCAAACGTAGCAACCAACAACAACTACACAACTATCAAAACCATATCACTACACATTTTATTTCTACATCAAAACGTAGCAACTAACAACGACAACAACAACACAACTATCTAAACCAAAACAATGCCACACGACACCACCTTACATCAACCCCACATTATATGTTCTCTACTGAACAATTACAGGATTTATTATCTTAATAAATCTATCATTTTGACCAATATAATTCTTTACATGCTGCAATAACCATGAATCATCACCATTTTCACAATGAGAAGAATCAAATATTTTTTGTCCAGTCAACAAAACAAGTAGAAATACACCCAAAGTGAAAACATCACACTTCTCGTTGCAAACACTAACATCTGTGTACTCAGGTGCAAAAAGAAAATAATGACATCCCAATTGCACTTTTTTGAAACCAAACAACCACCATGTTCTCTATTTATTATTGTTACTTCAAGGATTATGGTGATTTTTTAAGGAATAACATTGAAGAATCATCATTTTCAATATCTCTACCGGGATTGCCAGACCTCACTAGCCGAGACCTTCCTTCATTTTTTATCCTTTCAAATCAATATGCTTTTGCATTCCCATCATTTAAAGAATAGTTTGATATCCTTGAGGAGCAAAATAGCAGCAAGATGTGGAGATTGGAGTTTGGAAATGAGTGTGAGTAAGATAAATAGAGGATGAGAGTGAGTGAGTGACAGAGTAAGTGAGTGTGAGAGATGAGAGTGAGTGTGAGTTAGGATACACATACTTTGGATTTCGATTTCGATTAGAGACTTGGAGATTGGAGTCTGGAAATGCGACAATTGGAGATGCATAAGGGATTTTGATTTGCGTTTGCATGAGTGAGTTTGAGAGACTACAGACATCGAGAGTAGAGATAAGAGAAGTGACGACGACGGAGTTAGGGATTTTGATTTGAGTTTGAGAGAGGACTGATAAGCGTAAGTGAGTGTGAGTTTGTCGAGAGTTAGGGATTTCGCGATTTGGGGAAAACTGAAAAGGAAAAATGTTTTTTGTTTTTTTTTTTTAAACATACAAGTACCCGCAGTGCTAGAAAAACGGGTCGAGCCGAGTTAAAATGGGGTTCAATGTTAAAGACCCGTACCCTATATTTTTTACCTAGGTTTAGGGTTGACCTGCGGGTTCAGACTCGTTTTGCCAGGTCTAGTTGTTAGTCATGGTGTATGTTGCCCACTATAACTCGAACGTCGAAGATGCTGAAGTGGATTTCCACTCTAACATGCAGTGGCCCATGCCGTGGCCCATGCCGTGGCCCATGCCGTGGCCTGACACTCTAGACCTCGGGATCCGCTGACATTAAAGGGTAAGAAGAATAAGAAAAAAGGGCAGCGATCTTAGTTTATTTCCTTTCCTTTTTACAGCCTGCATGCTCCTTTAGGCATCTGTGCCTTTTATGAGATTTGGTTTTGAGCCTACGTGCTCATTTCTGGGTATCTATGCCTTGTTTGATTTTGGTTTTCAAGCCTTTGTGCTCTTTTGGGCGATTGTGCCTTGTTCGAGCCTGCGTGCTCTTGTGTTTGGGCACTTGTGCCTCTAGTTTCTTTTGTTGTTTTCTATGGCCTTTAAGCCGATCTTGTTACTTTGTAACC